>NC_053434.1:52922211-53522211 GCF_007990345.1 Gossypium hirsutum
AAGATTTATATACATGTATGCATGTGTGATGAAAGTGTTGATGAAAGAAAAGATGTGAGATTATGAGTTGTTGATTTTGGCACTAAGTGTGCAGGTATAAACATTATGATCATGAGATGGCACTAAGTGTGCGGGTTAAATTGTACAGCACTAAGTGTGCGAGTTGATTAAATAGCACTAAGTGTGCGAGTTGATTATATAGCATGAGTGTGCGGCTTAATTATTATTTTTGAATCACTATGGACACTAAGTGTGTGACATTATTGAGTTGACACGGACAGCGGATCGGGTAAGTACCTTGAGTTCATGGCCATAGGCGCTATGTTTATATTTGGAGTTGAGCTTGGTAAGTTTGAACCTATGTGACAATTATAATTGAAGTCACGTACATAAGATTTATCGTGGAATAGGTGAAAGGTCGTTTAGTTGTATGATTGTAACAAAAATAAAATGATGTATGAAAATGCTCAAATATCCTATTGATTAGTATATGAATGTGAATGCATGACTGGATGAGATGAACGATAGTCTAAGGAATATGCAAGTTCGTATGGAGGAGTAACTAGCTCGTCCATTTTTTCTCTTGTGTAATGTTATTAATGGATAGTGCATTGCTATGACTACTGAGTTATATACTCACTCGGTGTTTCCTTGTCACCTATTTTAGGTTTCTTGGACTCGTCTCTTTTTGCGTGATCGGGCCGTCATCGAGTCATCACACAGCTAGCAAGTTTTGGTACTTTCTTCTTAGTCGGTTTAGGAGAACATTTCGGCATGTATAGGCTATTATGTTGTGTTTGAACTTTGGTATGTAAACTTTCAGCCATGCGAAAATGGCATAAATGTTAATTTGGACTTTGGGTCCTATGATACTTAGTTATAAAACGTAGTAAATGGGTTTATAATGTGGTCATGACTGATATTGGCCAATTCAGTTTTGGTTGAATATAGTTGAGCTAATCGATTTTTATGCATATGTCATGGTTGATTAATTTGTGTTAAATTCTGATATGGCAATAGTGTAATAGGGAGATGTTGTCAATGATTAGCCTTGGCATGGTAGTCATGATCATATTTGTGATATGCATGATGATATTAGTTAGATCAAGGAGATACACGAAATAGGCATAGTTGCTTTAGTAACAGATGCTGGCAGCAGCAGTGATGTGAGATGAAAAATAAAAAAATATAGTAGGAATCGAATTAAATAATGAATAAATTATGTAATCGAAGCTCGATGAGTCTATTTTCACATGGAAGAAACGAAACGACCATATGAGCTGTATGTTAGGAGATAATTAAACCCTTGTGAAATAGGACAGAGCGATTTCTGGATCCCCTGTTCTGACTTTAGAGATTCGCCATAAATTAATCAGAGACAATTAGAAGTTATGCCTTATATGTATAGATTCTCTTTTGAGTCTAGTTTCATTAGAAACAATGGCATAAGTATTGAAGCTCTGTAAAGGGAGATATCTAAGTCGTAATGCACAAAGGTCAGAGTAGTCAAACCCAGGAACAGGGACGACTTTAACTAATAAACTGTACCAATTAGCCGCTACCAAAAATTCTAAAAAATTCTACCATATAGATATATGAGTCTAGTTCCGGAGAAAATTTACGAAACTGGATTTCGAGTTTCAGAACTCAAGATATGATTTTAAAGCGACTAGTACGCAGATTGGCAGCTTGTCTGGGAAATTTTTAATAAGTGGTTTGAAGTCTGTTAACACCTCGTGTTCGACTCCGGCGACGGTCTCGGGTTCGGGGGTGTTACATTTGATTGGTATCAAAGCTATGGTTTAGTCGGTTCTAGGACTACCATAGCGCGTATGAGTCTAGCTATACATGCCTTAATGTTAATGTTTAAATGTGTGATGACTTCTGACGGTTAAAATTTTGTTTTGATTAGTAAATGGATCCCGGTGTAGAGAGAACCTTAGCGGATGACGTTGAAAGTGTAGCGGCTGCTCCTGCACAAGGGACGCTGCCTGTTGAACCTCAGTCATCTACGAATAATCAAGGTGAGGGGGCTAAACAAGCCTTCTTTACCATGATGAATGAGTGGGTCGCACAATATGCCCGAACCAATCCGGCTGTCCAACAATTCCCGAATTTGAATAATCCACCCCAAGAGCCCGTAATGCCATCAGTTACTGATCCTGTGAGGCTGAGTAAGCCACCTGTAGACTTGATTAGGAAGCGCGGGGCCGAGGAGTTCAGGGCCATAGTTACTGATGATGCCGAAAGGGCCGAGTTCTGGCTTGATAACACCATTCGGGTGTTTGATGAACTGTCATGCACACCCGATGAATGTCTAAAGTGTGCTATATCCTTGTTGCGGGACTCAGCCTACTATTGGTGGAGGACCTTGATTTCCATAGTCCCAAACGAACGAGTTACTTGGGATTTCTTTCAAACGGAATTTCGAAAGAAATATATTAGTCAACGGTTCATCGATCAAAAATGTAAGGAATTCTTGGAACTCAAGCAAGGCCGTATGACAGTATCTGAATACGAACATGAGTTCGTAAGACTCAGTCACTATGCCCGGGAGTGTGTGGCTGATGAGGTTGCTATGTGCAAAAGATTGAAGAAGGATTGAATGAAGATTTAAAGCTACAAGTGGGTATTTTGGAGATAAAAGAATTCGTAACACTAGTTGAACGAGCTGCAAGGCGGAAGAATTTGGAAAGGAGAAGAAGAAGGCTGAATTTGAAGCTAGAGATTATCGTAAAAGATCGACGGGTAAAGCTCCATTCTCGGCTGTAAAGAAGTTCAGGGAGGACACTAATAAATCGAGGATGACGGCGGGAATTTCCATTAGAGCAGGACCATCGACGGACTCCCGAGCTACTTCGGTAGCTAGTGTAGGCAATAATCGTCACGAGAAACCTGAATGCCCCAATCGGAAGACGACACCTAGGTGAATGTTGGGGTAAGTCTACTAACAGGGCCTGTTACGGATGCGGCTCGAAGGACCATTTCATTAGAGATTGCACGGAGCTTGATGAGAAGAATAAGATGCAAGGTGCAAGACCTAGTGGAATGACAGCTAGAGGTAGACCACCGAGAATTTCAGGGGGTAGGGGTGGTAGTCAGAGAGGGGCCTCTGATATGGCTGTTCGAACCGAGACCCGTACTCCTGCCAGAGCATATGCCATTCGCGCACGAGAGGAGGCATCCTCTCCTGACGTCATCACTGGTACTTTCACTCTCTTTGATACTAATGTGATTGCATTGATTGACCCTGGCTCTACTCATTCATATGTATGTGAAACCTTAGCATCCAGTAAGACTCTACCTGTTGAGTCTACTGAGTTCCTAATTCGAGTGTCAAACCCTTTGGGCCAATATGTACTTGTTGATAAAGTGTGTAAGAGATGCCCTCTAATAACCCGAGAATCCTATTTTCCAGCCGATTTGATTCTTTTACCGTTTGACGAATTCGATGTTATTCTTGGTATGGATTGGTTGACTGTACATGATGCAGTGGTGAACTGCAAAGGAAAACCATTGATTTGAGGAGTACAAATAATGAGGTAGTCCAAGTAGAGTCTACCGATTTGAAAGGGGTGCCAGCGATAATATCTTCAATGACCGCTCAGAGATATGTGAAAAAGGGGTGTGAAACATACCTTGCGTATGTATTTGATAGCAAAGAGATGGAAAGGAAACTTGAATCAGTACCGGTGGTTTGTGAGTATTCAGATGTTTTCCTGAGGAGTTACCGGGGTTGCCACCGGTTCGAGAGGTGGAATTCGGCATCGAGATTGTACCTGGTACCACGCCAATCTCAATAGCCCCGTATCGTATGGCATTAACAGAATTAAAGGAATTGAAAGCTCAATTGCAAGAATTGACGGATAGAGGCTTCACTCGACCGAGTTCTTCACCATGGGGCGCACCAGTGCTGTTTGTGAAAAAGAAGGAAGGAACCATGAGATTGTGCATCGACTATCGTCAGTTGAATAAAGTGACCATAAAGAATAAATACCCGTTGCCACGTATTGATGATTTGTTTGATCAATTAAAGGGAGCCTCAGTATTTTCCAAGATAGATTTGAGATCTGGTTATTATCAGTTGAGGGTTCGAGACTCGGACATACCCAAAACCGCTTTTAGAACGAGGTACGGTCACTACGAATTCTTAGTGATGCCGTTTGGGCTCACTAATGCCCCTGCGGTATTTATGGATTTAATGAATCGAGTATTCAGGCCATACTTGGATCAATTTGTGGTTGTGTTTATTGATGATATTTTAGTTTATTCACAAGGTGAAGCCGAACACGCCGAGCATTTGAGGTTAGTATTACAGATTTTGCGAGACAAGCAGTTATACGCAAAATTCAGTAAATGTGAATTTTGGTTGAAAGAGGTTAGCTTTTTGGGGCACGTGGTGTCCGCATCGGGTGTTAGAGTGGATCTGAACAAAATTTCGGCCATACTCGATTGGAAACCTCCGAGGAATATTACTGAAGTTAGGAGCTTTCTGGGACTTGCCGGATACTACCGACGGTTTGTAAGGGGTTTCTCGATGATAGCTGCACCGTTGACGAAACTACTCCAAAAAGATGTTGAGTTTGAGTGGACAGAGAACTGTCAGAAGAGTTTCGATCGACTAAAGACCTGTTTAACCGAAGCTATAGTGCTAGTACAACTGGAGTCCGGCAACGAGTTTGTCATTTATAGTGATGCATCCTTACTTGGGCTAGGTTGTGTGTTGATGCAAGAAGGTCGAGTTGTGGCTTACGCGTTGAGACAATTAAAGCCGCATGAGAGAAACTATCCGACCCATGATCTTGAATTGGCGGCCATAGTGTTCACCCTGAAAATATGGCGGCATTACTTGTTTGGGGAAAGGTGTCATATTTATTCGGACCACAAAAGTCTTAAATATTTGATGACTTAAAGAGATCTAAATCTGCGACAAAGACGTTGGCTTGAGCTGTTGAAAGACTATGAACTTGTTATTGATTATCACCCGGGAAAGGCTAACGTGGTTGCCGATGCTTTAAGTCAGAAAGCACTGTTTGCTTTGAGAGCGGTGAATGCTCACTTGTCCGTCTCACCCGATGGGGTGCTAGTAGCTGAATTAGAGGCCAAACCATTATTGATTCGTCAAATACTTGAATTCCAGAAAGTCGACGCTGAATTGGTCACTAAACGAGCTGAATGTGCTTCAAATGAGGAATCAGAGTTTCGGATTCACGACAATGATTGCTTGATGTTCAGAGGTCGATTATGTGTTCCAAGAAATTCGGAACTTATTTTGATGATTTTGGACGAGGCTCACAGTAGTCGAATGTCAGTCCACCCAAGTAGTACTAAAATGTACAATGACCTGAAATGTCAATTTTGGTGGCCCGGTATGAAACGAGACATTTCTGAATTTGTTTTAAGGTGTTTGATATGCCAACAAGTAAAAGCGGAACATCAAGTGCCGTCGGGATTACTTCAGCCGATCATGATACCCGAATGGAAGTGGGATCGGGTAACGATGGATTTTGTATCTGGATTTCCATTGTCATCAAGCAAGAATGATGCAATCTGGGTTATTGTTGATAGATTGACCAAGTCTGCTCATTTTATCCCTGTCCGTATAGATTTTTCACTCGATAAATTGGCAGAATTATACACCTCCTAAATTGTTCGATTGCATGGGGTACCTATTTCTATCGTGTCGGATAGAGACCCAAGATTTACATCGCGATTTTGGAAAAATTTACAAGAAGCGTTGGGTACTAAGATGCATTTCAGCACCGCATTTCATCCCCAGACTGATGGCCAATCTGAACGAATAATTCAGATACTCGAGGATATGTTGAGATGTTGCATCTTAGAGTTTTGTGGTTCATGGGAAAGATATTTGCCTTTGATCAAATTCGCTTACAACAATAGCTTTCAATCAAGCATTAAGATGGCACCTTACAAGGCCTTATACGGTCGTAAATGCCGTACCCCATTATTTTGGACTGAACTTAGTGAAAGTAAAATTTTTGGGGTTGATTTGATTAAGGATGCTGAGCAGAAAGTTCGAGTAATTCGTGAAAGTTTGAAAGCCGCTTCGGATCGTCAAAAGTCGTATGCGGATTTGAAAAGAAAAGACATTGAATATCAGGTTGGAGACAAATTATTTCTCAAAGTTTCACCCTGGAAGAAGGTGCTTAGATTTGGTCGTAAGGGTAAACTAAGTCCGAGGTTCATCGGTCCGTATGAGGTATCCGAATGAGTTGGACAGTTGCATACCGATTAATTTTGCCCCCTGAGCTTGAAAAGATTCACAACTTTTTCCATGTCTCGATGCTTCGACGATATAGGTCCGACCCGTCGCACGTAATCACTCCATCTGAGATCGAGATTCAGCCTAACTTGAGTTATGAAGAAGAACCGGTTCGCATTTTGATGCGCGAAGTAAAAGAGTTGCGAAATAAGAAAATCCCATTAGTGAAGGTGTCGTGGCATAAACACGGAATTGAAGAAGCCACTTGGGAACTTGAGGACTCTATGAAGGATCGATATCCAAAATTATTCACCGGTAATATTTTCGGGGACGAAAATTTCTTATGTGGGGGAGAGTTGTGACAGCCCTAATGTGACCCTAGTCGGAAAGTGGTTTCGGGACCACAAAACCGAGTCGTAAAAATAATTAATTGTTATATTCTATGCTTATTATGTGTGCACATGCATATGTGGAAGTTTCATTCCCTAATTTTGCCAATTGCATGAAAAATTATTAAATAGGGATCAATATGAGACATGGTGAAATATGATAGACTAATTTTAAATGGTTTATTAGTGCATGTCAACACAAGGGTGGACTTGCATGTCAAATTGCCCAATTTTCTTTATAGTGGTCGGCCAAGATGGGTGTTGATGGGCAAATATATATGTTTAATTAGTTATTAAAATAAGAAATGGCATTATGTGAGAAAAAAATAATATTAGTGAAATAAAGTAAAGAAAACAAAGAGGAAGGAAGGCTCATCTTTCATCTCCTTCATTACCAAAATTGAGAAAGGAAAGATTGAAAAAAAGAAACCAAGGCATTCGGCCATTGCTAGTTCAAAGGAAAGGTATGCATTGTGATTTTATTCTAATTGATGTTGAGATTAAGTTGATAAGTGTATAGTCTAGTTAACCCATAGCTAAATTCATGAATTCATTGTTGGGAGATAAGAATGGAAGTTGCCGTATGTATGGGTATATATGCACTTTGGAAAGGAGATTTTTGGGTGTTATTTGAGTTCTCTTTATGTATGTATGTGCATGAGTATTCGGTCATGTTATAGATTCATGTTGAAAAATGTTAATGCTATATGTGTCATATAAATGTACTTGTGAATGAACTTGAGAATATCTAAATTATAGGTTGGAGGTGCCGAATATAGTGTTGGATGAGTTTTAAAGAATAAAAATTTAGGTGACTAGAGGTTAATGACATTCGGCCAAAGGCTTGAGTGCTAGCAAAATCGGTATAAATGTTGTTCGATGTGTTGAATTGAGTAAGTTAGATGTTGGAACACTTAAGGATTTGGCATCTCTATGACATTAGATATAAGTGTATGAAAGGCTAAGTTTAAGTAGTAAGGCCGAATAGGTTATAGATAAGGCACTTGTGAGTCTTTGGCCAAGCAATTTGCAAATTAGATTAGGGTTCTTGTGACATTTAATGTTGAGTTTAATTTGGTATATTCGGCCATCTAATTAAGTATATAGGTGATGTTCAATTTAATCTTGCACATTCGGCTATATGGGTGTACACAATTGTGATACTATCCTTGATTGGATTATCGATAATAGGGTGATAGTATATGGTTGTTAACCAATTAGTTCAAAAGCATGGGGTAGAAAGATAAGAATTGGCCATGTGTCTCCTATGCTATGAAATCATTAATATTTTGATATAAATATTTAGCAAGACGGTTAAACTAGTTAATTTATCGATTTAGCTCAAGAAGTTAAAGGTGGAGAGGCAAGCAAGGGCAAAGGAAAGAAAACCGAGTAGCCGAGTTGGAATCGTTTTCCCCAACATAAGGTAAGTCACCAAGCATATATTTTGTATTGATCTAAATAGACATAATGTCTATGTAATTATGCCGAATGGAATGATAAATTTATATACATGTATGCATGTGGTGATGAAAGTGTTGAATGAAAAGAAAAGAGGTGAGATGTATTGAGTTGTTGATATCGGCACTAAGTGTGCGGGTATAAACATTTATGATCATGAGATTGGCACTAAGTGTGCAGGTTTAAATTGTACAGCACTAAGTGTGCGGGTTTGATTATATAGCACTAAGTGTGCGAGTTGATTATATAGCACTGAGTGTGCGGACTTAATATATATTTTGAATCACTATGGACACTAAGTGTGCGACATTATTGAGTTGATCACGGACAGCGGATCGGGTAAGTACCTTGAGTTCATGGCTAATAGGCGCTATGTTTATATTTGGAGTTGAGCTTGGTAAGTTTGAACCTATGTGACAATTATAATTGAAGTCACGTACATAAAATTTATCGTGGAATAGGTGAAAGGTCGTTTAGTTGTATGATTGTAACGAAAATAAAATGATGTATGAAAATGCCTCAAATATCCTATTGATTAGTATATGGAATGTGAATGCATGACTTGGTATGAGATTGAACCGATAGGTCTAAGGAACTATGGCATAGTTCGGTATGGATGGAGTAACTAGCCTCGTTCCATTTTGTTTCCTCTTGTGATAATGTTATTAATGGATGGTAGTGCATTGCTTATGACTTACTAAGTTATATACTCACTCGGTGTTTCCTTGTCACCTATTTTAGGTTTCTTGGACTCGTCTCTTTTTGCGTGATCGGGCCGTCATCGAAGTCATCACACCAGCTAGCAAGTTTTGGTACTTTCTTCTTAGTCGGTTTAGGAGAACATTTCGGCATGTATAGGCTATTATGTTGTGTTTGAACTTTGGTATGTAAACTTTCAGCCATGCGAAAATGGCATAAATGTTAATTTGGACTTTGGGTCCTATGATACTTAGTTATAAAACGTAGTAAATGGGTTTTATAATGTGGTCATGACTGATATTGGGCCAATTCGGTTTTGGTTGAATAATAGTTGAGGCCTAATCGATTTTTATACCATATGTCATGGTTGATTAATTTTGGTGTTAAAATTCATGATATGGCAATAGTGTAATAGGGAGATGTTTGTCAATGATTAGCCTTTGGCATGGCTAGTCATGATCATAATTTGTGATATGCATGATGAATTATTAGTTAGATCAAGGAGATATCACGAAATAGGCATAGTTGCTTTAGTAACAGATGCTGGCAGCAGCAGTGATGTGAGATTGAAAAATCAAAAAAAATTGTAGGAATGGAATTAAATAAAAAATAAATTATGTAATTGAAGCTCGATGAGTCTATTTTCATATGGAAGAAACGAAACGACCATATGAGCTGTATGTTAGGAGATAATTAAACCCTTGTGAAATAGGACCAGAGTGATTTCTGGATCCCCTGTTCCGACTTTAGAGATTCGCCATAAATTAATCAGAGACAATTAAAAGTCGTGCCTTATATGTATAGATTCCCTTTTGAGTCTAGTTTGGCATAAGTATTGAAGCTCTGTAAAGGGAGATATCTAAGTCGTAATGCACAAAGGTCAGAGTAGTCGAACCCAAGAACAGGGACGACTTTAACTAATAAACTGTCCAATTAGCTCGACCAAAAATTATACAAAAATTCTACCGTATAGATATATGAGTCTAGTTCTGGGGAAAATTTACGGAACTGGATTTCGAGTTTCAGAACTCAAGATATGATTTTTAAAGTGACTAGTACGCAGATTGGCAGCTTGTCTGGGAAATTTTTAATAAGTGGTTTGAAGTCTGTTAACACCTCGTGTTCGACTCCGGCGACGGTCTCGGGTTCAGGGTGTTACAGCAAATCTAAGAGAGTGATCAAATTCTCAAATATATGCTTTGCTGTTGTGTTTTAGAGTTCGAAGGTAGTTGGGAGAAATATCTATCGTTGGTTGAATTTACTTATAACAATAGTTATCAATCGAGTATAAAGATGGCACCGTGTGAAGCATTGTATGGTCGCAAGTATCGAAATCCATTGTATTAGACCGAGCTTAGTTAGAAACAGATTCACAGGGTTGATTTGGTTAGAGAAACTGAAGAGAAGGTGAAAGTAATTCGTGATTGTTTAAAAGCAGCTTCAGGTAGACAGAAATCATACGTGGATTTGAAACGAAAGGATATCGAATTTTAGGTTGGTGATAAAGTGTTTTTGAAAGTGTCTCTGTGGAAGAAAATTCTTAGATTTGGCCACAAAGGCAAGTTGAGTCTGCATTTCATTGGGTCGTATGAGATTATTGAAAGAATAGGCCCAGTGGCATATCGACTAGCTTTGTCGTCGGAGTTAGAAAGGATCCATAATGTATTTCATGTGTCAATGTTGTGACGATATCGATTAGATCCATCGCATGTAATCTCACCATTAAAGATTGTAATTTGACCTGATATGACATACGGAGAAGAACTGATCAAAGTGTTAGCTCGAGAGGTTAAACAGTTGAGAAATAATAAGTATAGCTCTAGTGAAAGTTTTGTGGCAACGACACGGGGTCGAAGAGGCTACGTGGGAACTTGAGGAAGCTATGAGAAAATAGTACCCAAACCTCTTTTCTGGTAAGATTTTTGGGGACAAAAATCCTTAAAGGGGGAGAGTTATAACAACCCGTTTTTGGGTCAAATCAGAACAGTGGTTTTGAGACCACAAATCTGAAGTATAAATATTTATTTTATTTCTATTTCAAGGTCTACCGTATGATAGAATAATTGTGTGAATTTTATTAAGAAATTTTATCGTTTGAGTGCTCAATTTGACTAGAAGGACTAAATTGCAATAGGTGCAAATTTTGAGTTCTATAAGTTAAAAGTGTCTAATTGCTATGAAATTTTAAATTGGACGTCTTTAAATGGTAATTAAACCATTATACTTTAGGATGGACAAAAATGGAGATAGTTAGGTAAAAATTTAAAGTTATGCATTAAGGGTATTTTAGTAATTTGGTAAATAAAGAAAAAATTAACAAATAAAAGTGCCCATCTTCTTTAATTTAGTCCCCCATAGCCGAAAATTTCAAGGGAAGACATAGCTAGGATTTGGCCAAGATTTCAAGCTCGATTGTAAGTCTGTTATCTCGTTTTCAATTATTTTTATATTTTTGAGATAGTTGTAACTTGATTTATAAATGTAAAGGACTAATTTGAAAGAAATTCAAAGTCTAAAATTTTACCCATATTGAATATGTTTGTGTTTTGATGTTTGATGGTAGAATGTAACATCCCAAAATAGGGCCTAGTCGGAATAGTGGTTTCGGGACCACAAATCCGACATCAAAATATTTATTCTATGATTATTATGAGGCCTAGAATATGAGAATATGCATGTGTTAAAGTTTCATGAAGAAATTCTTTGAGTTAGGTGAAATTAGGGACTAAAATGAATAAATTGCAAAACTTGGATTATAGAAGAAATTTGTATGAAATTTATTTAGATTATAAATTAGAAGGCCATGGATAGCAATTTTCCCAATTTCTAAGTTTTTGGACAAAAATGAGCTTGCATGAATGAAATTTTAACGAAAGGGCTTCAGGGCATTTTAGTCATTTGACATTTTAATGAAATAAAATGGGAAAAGTGAACCAAAAATCAGCCATTTTCTCCCTTGTACTAGCCAAAACTTTCAAGCCCTCCATAGCTAGGGTTTCTAAGTTTTTCAAGCTCAATAGTAGGTGCTCCCAAGCCCCGTTTTTAATGTTCTTTGTATTTTTGAAATCCCAGTGGCTTACTCTCTCCATTTCTACCCATATTTCATGCTAGGGTTTATGTTTAAAAATTTACCCATGCATGAGTTACTTGTTATTTTGATGATTTATGGAGGAATATGAAAGTTGGAGGTGTGTTAAACTTTTTTTCCTAGGCGATTTTCATGAAAAACCCTTAAAGGGACCTTTTTGCAAAAGTTGTAAAATGTGTGGTAGAAATGAGAAAATAATGGAAAATATGGGTTGCCATAAGAGGGAAAAGTGTTTGGATAGGCTTGGGTAAGGTAGGAATTGCATGTATTTCATTATACGAGCCTAGGGACTAAATCGTAAAAATATGAAAGGTTAAGGGTAAAACGGTCATTTGGACAGAGGGTGGAATTTAGACTTGAAAAGCACAATGTAGAGTTTTAATGATTTAATTTTGTTTTTATAGACCTCGAGGAACAAATTTCGGAGGTCGATCGAGGAAAGCAAAAGGTTTCGGAATAGCCTAAACACAGCACCGAAACGAATACCAGGTAAGTTCGGATAACTTAAAGTAAACTTATAATGTGTCTAATTATATGATTTATGAATGCATGATGATTGTATTTATTTATGGCATGAAATTACAAGAATTGCAACTTTGATAATGATATGTTGAAAAATCGTCTCGGTTGAGGTTAAAAAGGGAATTCGATGGATAAACCATGCTTGACATGTGAATTGAGATCCTGCATGTGTTGCAATAAGGATTTAGCCTGGACGGGTAATTCGTTGATCTCAATTATGAAAAGAATCTGGCCCAGATGGGTGTTCCTTTAGATGATCGAGCCTCCCGAAGAATATAAGTGCATTACGGATTTAGCCGGGATGGGTAATCTGATTAGGGTTTGAATTTAGCCTGGATTGGAAAGTCAGATCCAAACTCAATAAATGTGGTTGTCGCTATAAAGGATTTAGCCTGGACTGGTAATCCTGCATCACCTTACGAGTTAATCATATAGGGGATTTAGCCTGGACTGGTAATCCCGCCATAAGATGTGAGGTTCGCAGGAGTGCATATCTGAAATGATCATTCGTACGAATTGACGAATTATGGATATTCCATCGAGATTTCCTAGAAACTTAACAAGATTAATATGAGATATATGTACAAAATGAGATGTTGAATGATGAGCTTATTTAAGATAAATTACATGGTGCTTTGTTATATGACTAATTCATTGATTTAGTGTATGTGATAGGGAAGCCATTTCATGCTTATTGATTTTATTACCCAATTTGGTTGCATGCTAATTACTTAGTAAGTTTACTTTCCGATTATTCAAGCTTACTAAGCATGTAAATGCTTACCCCTCTCTTTCTTTGCTTTTCAGAGCTCAAGGACTCATAAGGATTGGAAGACAGTTGGAGAGCCAGCACACTATCAAATAGACCAGCTTTGGTATAAAGACATTTCTATTTTGTTCAATGGCATGTATAGGACTCTTGAGTTGTAACACCCCTCACCCGTATCCAACGTCGGAAGAGGCTTCGAGGCATTACCAGATTTACATCAAAACATTCATACAAAACCAGGCCATAAAATTTCATCCAAATTAAAACTTTTCATACACATGCATAACATCCCTTATACGGGCCTACGATGCCTAAAACATACATCAGGGGTGGTTCGGGACTAAACCGAGAACTTTGGAAACTTTTGGAAAACTTAGAAAATTTCATCATGAAATAAGGTCACACGCCCGTGTGGCTTGGGACACGACCGTGTCCTCAGCCCATGTAACTCTCTATTTATGACGTCATCACAAAAATAAAGGCACACGGCCAAGGCACATGCCCGTGCGTCCAGGCCATGTCCCTCACACAGCTAAGACACATGGCTGTGTCACAGCCCGTGTGGCCAATTTGAAACTAAAGTACATGATGTAGGGGCCACATAGCCCGTGTGGACAATTTTTAGGCTATTTTCCAAGCCAATTTCCACCCTCAATAACAAACTCACATGCTTACTTTTATTGACCATTAACATGGCACATTTGAACACTCAATCATCCACAAACAATACAAGATCATGGTAACCTCATATCATATTTTACATACTTAAAACATCATACTTAGTCAAGCTTAAATTTACTAATTCTCATGCATCAAAGTTTATAAGATTACTCCCATATCACACATTTAAGCCTTAGTTATCAACACATCATCTCATCTCAATGAAACCATCAAGCATTCACCACCAACAATATAACTCATTACATACACACAATCACAAGCCTCATCTCCATGACATAGGCACATGCATAATCGTATAATCAACATAAGCCACCATTCATAGCTATACACAAATTGAACTATAACCATTATAAGCCAACATTTGACCACATTATTAATGACATAATTACAAAAGATAAAGCCCCTATACATGCCATAGACTTAAGTATTTGAATACTTATATAGACTTAAGTATTTGAATACTTATACCCGAAATGGTAGCTTGATAGTATGATTGAATCTCCGGTGATCTCCAACCCGAGCTAGCTAAATAAACCTATAAGAGATGAAAAGGAAGGAGAGTAAGCTACAAAGCTTAGTAGGTTCATATGAAAATAATAAGCAATTTATTAACTTACTTCTCAAGGTAATACAACCATATTTGCATTTTTACTTATGTTCAGGTCAAGCTATTTTCTCGAGTAATAGTCACTAATTTATTTATATCTGGAGCTACAGAACTCCAAATTAAGTTCCTCTAATTTTCCTTGAAACTAGACTCACATATATTCTTACCATAAAATTTTCAAAATTTTTGGTTTAGCAAATAACTACAGTTTATTCTTTAAAGTCACCCCTGTTTCACTGCCCAACAGCTTCGACCTTTCTTCACTAAAAATTAATTATCTCATAGTATGAGACTCAGATAATGTTCTTGTATATTTTTATTGAAAATAAAATCATTAATAATTATATGCATATAAATTATAACCCATAAATATTTTTGTATAATTTTTAATGATTTTCTCAGATCAAAGCAGGGGATTTCAAAATCATTCTGACTCTGTCTCACACAACTTCAAATATCTCATAATATGAAATTCTTTTGCTTACACCATTTCTTTTATAAGAAACTAGACTCAATAATATTTAATTCCATCTTTTATTCAATCTCTAACTCACTTTATACTATATTTGGTGTATTTTCAAAGTCGAACTGCTGTGGCTGTCCAAAACTGTTTTAGTAAGAAAATGATAATAACTAAATTTACCACACCTTTCTTTCTTTCAATTAGAAATCCATACATTTATAAACATATATCATTATTCACCAAATTAACACAACATCATTTCACAATGCTTATGGACTTACCATTCATGGATTTCATATTAAGTTGAGTTTCTATACATACCTGTACCGATCCTTACCATTTCATACATATATATAATGCCGTTGCATCTTCGATGTCTCGCACACTATGTACCATACTCGATACCTCGCACGCTAAGTGCTATTCTGGATGTTTCATACACTAAGTTCCATCCTCGATACTTTGCATACTAAGTGTCATTTATATATATAGCCAAATTTATCTCAAATTGCACACCATGTGCCACTTTTAGCTGAAGCTATTTCGAACTGCACACTAAGTGCCATTTTAGCCGATAAGTCGTTAATCATAAAAATAATCACATATAGACAATTTATACAATATCAAGCATTAAAAACATAAATTTAACAATGCTTAATACATACAAACTTACCTCAATCGTCAAAACATTGAAATGGATCGACTAGTCCGAAACTCTGTTTTTCCCTCAATATAGACTCGTACGAGGCTTAACTTGATATGCATAAACAACCATGGCCAAACCTTCAAAGCTTTGAGAACATTATTTTCTTTCTCACATTCGGCTATTGATGAAGATGATAGCATGTAATTTGGCTTTTGTTTTATTTTATTTTATTATAATTACCAAATACCATATTTAACCTTAATATACATTAATAATTTCCATTATGCCAAGCCATGAAATTCCACTATCAAAAATTATGAAATAATTACCACTTAAGGTCTCCCACTATTTAATTCCATAGCCATTTAATATCTTTAACTTATAGAACAGAACTTTTACGCTTTGCTCAATTAGTCCTTTTTGCTTTATTAACTATCAAAATGATAAAATTTTTCAACGAAACTTTAATACCATCTTATTGCCACTCTGTAAATATTTATAAAAATATTTATGACTCAGTTTATAGAAACGAGGTCTCGATTCCTCATTTTCTAAACCCACTTGACCTTAAGGTCATACCACTTGAACTTAATAAATCGCTTATAAAACAAAAATCACAATATCAAAAACCTTTTTTAAACTCACAATTAACTCGTAAATATTAAATATAACATTTACAAACCTACTCGTCAGATTTGGTGGCCCCGAAACTACTGTTCCAATTAACCCTAAAAATGGGCTGTTACAACTCTCCCCCCTTTAGGGATTTTCGTCCCCAAAAATCTTACCAGATGAAGTTGCTTCCAAATCTTATGAATCACTTTCACTATTTTCTCAAGGTCACAAATCAATTTTAGCCTCGCATATCTTTTTCCCATAGCCTTTGAATTTTAACACACAGTGCCAGAGCATATTGTCAAAATTTTGAATTACTCACTCAGAACACATAGCTCAGTTGATCTCTCAAATAGGAACTCTATATATACTAAAACTATCATGCGAATTTTTTTTCCATCATTAGATAAGATCAATCGAGTAGCCATCATTATATCTGCTTTCTCTATATTCTGTTAATGAAACATATTCCAATCAGTTCACTAGCTCATTACTGAAAATCATAACTTCTTGACTTAATCTAGACTGAACTCAGCACTAAAACTTCAGTTAATAATACTTTCAACTATTCGCAACTTTGCTAACTCGCATCGATCATTCAACTTTCACGAACATGATAATGTCATTAACTAGAATAACTTTAACTCATAACAACATGATCCGGTTAGAATATTCCAATAAGCATAGTTCCGTATCATACTCTCGAGAACATAATTTCTTTATTCCAACTATCCGTCTATCTATATACTCCTGATTGTACAAAAATTCATCACCATACTAGAGAATCATTTAAATACATATAACTCAATTCGCATCTCGACAAATTAGTTCGCGCTGATATAAACAACTGAGTTGATTTCCACTACTACAACCCAAGTACATGCACTCGTTCATAATTCTCTTATCATGCAAATCAAAGATCTCACAACTGTATTAGGACAAGGAAACAGAGATATTCCGATTAAACTCACTAACCTTAGTCAAGCTTACCCGAGAAAAGAAAACCACTACACATTTCAATCTTGAGTTTCCATCATTTATGCCTTTGCCGATGATAATTCTTTACACTGAAAATTAGAGAAATCCAGATACTAGAATTTTCCACATTCCTATTATCAAATCCAGAAATACCTTCAAATAAACATAATCATCACAGATCAAAGAATGCACTTTAAAGATGAGCCATGTTTGATAATCCACACAATGAGGATGATAAGAAAACGCCAGATACGATCTGGCAACAGAAACCCGAGAACATAACTCAGAAGAGAATAATAATGAAGACTCGAAAAATTTTCTTAGAGAAAACCAGAAGAAAAATAATACTTATCTATTCTGGAATTCCATTATGATAGAAATATCATATCTTTCGAGTATACACATAAGACAAACATCATTTGGCAGGAACAGAAGAATAGCCTCACACAAATTTGTACCATCGTCCTTATTCCAACTTAATAGAATAGAATTTCGAAGAGAATAAAGAAATGCCGATCATAAACCAACGGGTCCAAGAGTGCTTACGTCTAATATCATAGTTAGCTAATATTCTCACACAATAAGAATTTCATCAGAAAGAGAACGACCATATAAACCCCTGGGGACAATTGAATATTTAGAACACCCAGAAGAAGTCAACGTAATTTATTCAACTTTAACAGTTACACACAGACATCTTTACAACTCATTTATCCTTTCTCTGACTAATTCTGTCATCAAGGACCCCATATTATCCCACTCACTAACGAAAACCAATTCGGAAGGAATCCCAGCAACCATATCTTTAAACTTCATACCCAAATGAGTAGAATAGCCAAGAACAATTTTCTTCTTTAACTAAAACATTACATACTCTGTATGATCTGTTAAAACATCCCGATATTTCTTCTAAAATTGAGTTCATTTCCTACTCTGTACTCTACTCTGTTTGCATTACTAATTATCCCACCATTGTACTCTTTAATCTCATACTTATGAGCTTATTCAACATAATTCTCGTAAATTTTTTTCGTCACAAAAGCAACACTGGTAAGGGGAAGTTGTAAAGCCTCTAACTTGACTCTCATAAATACAGACTTATGACTCAACATTCACCATCAATATAATATCATCACAATCACATAGTTTACTCCAAGCAAATTAACATACTTATTTATTTTACAATTGTTTCTGTCATCCTCAATTTCAAACAGTAAATCTACTTACTCGAGCCCAATATCAGTATCTAATTAGATTTTAACATTTAACTTCAATTTTACTTACCAACATTTGTCAAATTAAAGAGCGTCTTACGAGTCTGAGTACGTCGTTTACTTAAAGCCATAGTCCAACTATGGTCTTACATATACATTGCCAAGGCCCTGCCGTGGTTTTTATTTCACTTGCCATAACCCGATTATGGTCTTATTAGTTGATTGCCATATGTATATTTAGTAAAAGCAACTATAATTTATATCTTACATAACATTTAATACATACTTCATTATAGTCAAATAAACACATTTTGACATGAAATATATCTATACACAATTCTTTCTTATTTAATATACATAATACAATATGAACTCACAAAATTTACTTTCATTTGGTTCTCACATAAGTTCTATATGTACCTATATTACTTACTCTGATCGTACTTTAATTCTCATCTTGAATATGTCCGTTGAACCATTCAAAATCATTACGGATACTTGATAATCACATATAGCTCGTACAATGCCATATCCTAGATATGGTCTTACATGTTATCACATATCGATGCCACTATCCCACACAAGGTCTTACACGAAATCACAATACAATGCCAATATCCTAGACATTGTCTTACATTTAATCACATATCGAGTTGATGGAATGTCCCAGACATGGTCTTACATTGGCTCTCCTCTTTCCATGCCGATGCCATGTCCCATACATGGTCTTACACTAGCTCACATGTATTGCCATGGTCCAACCATGGTCTTATCCGTCAATTCATCATCGAACGATTGTACTCATTTCCTGTGTTCTACTCAATTTGATCTTCCAATTCAATTTCATATTATCATATTATTTATGATTCCATATCAAAACCATAAAACATAACATTATAATACCTTTAATTTAGCAATTGAAACATAAGAGTTAATCATATAAACACACTGATTATACATCATTCGATAAGTGTACATAAACACACATTCTGTCATCTTGAGTAAATTAGCTTATCATATTCACTTAATCAAATACATTAGGCACATAACATCATACGAATACCAATACACATGGATAAGCTTATCACCACATAAACTTTCATTTCATTCTACGTTTCCACATTTCTTAACTTATGATTATCACATTGCTTACGTTAGCACATAAATATCATGAACTTCTATTCACACCTTTCTCAATTTTGACACATCATAAGCATGTTTCAATCCTCTCAATATCATTTTTCTGCATTACTGAAAATAACTCGGTTGGAAGTCACCTCTGCCTTAACAAAACAAAATCGTTAGAGTCGGGAGATATCACACTATCACGAGTAGTAATATGACATGTATAGCTAGACTCACATACGATAGGTTAGTCTGAGAATTGAATAAACCATAGCTCTGATACCACTAAATATAACACCCCTTACCCGTATCTAATGTCAGAAAAGGGTTAGAGGCATTACCGTACTTACATCAAAACATTCATACAAAACCAGGCCATAAAATTTCATCCAAATTAAAACTTTTCATACACATGCATAACATCCCTTATACGGGCCTATGATGCCTAAAACATACATCAGGGGTGGTTGGGGACTAAACCGAGAACTTTGGAAACTTTTGGAAAACTTAGAAAATTTCATTATGAAACAAGGTCACACGCCCGTGTGGCTCGGGACACGACCGTGTCCTCAGCCCATGTAACTCTCTATTTATGACGTCATCACAAAAATAAAGGCACACGGCCAAGGCACACGCCCGTGCGTCCAGGCCATGTCCCTCACACAGCTGAGACACATGGCTGTGTCACAGCCCGTGTGGCCAATTCGAAACTAAAGTACATGATGTAGGGGCCACATAGCCTGTGTGGACAATTTTTAGGCTATTTTCCAAGCCAATTGCCACCCTCAATAACAAACTCACATGCTTACTTTTATTGACCATTAACATGGAACATTTGAACACTCAGTCATCCACAAATAATACAAGATCATGGTAACCTCATATCATATTTTACATACTTAAAACATCATACTTAGTCAAGCTCAAATTTACTAATTCTCATGCATCAAAGTTTATAAGATTACTCCCATATCACACATTTAAGCCTTAGTTATCAACACATCATCTCATCTCAATGAAACCATCAAGCATTCACCACCAACAATATAACTCATTACATACACACAATCACAAGCCTCATCTCCATGACATAGGCACATGCATAATCATATAATCAACATAAGCCACCATTCATGGCTATACACAAATTGAACTATAACCATTATAGGCCAACACATTTGGCCACATTAGTAATGACATAATTACAAAAGATAAAGCCCCCATACATGCCATAGACTTAAGTCTTTGAATACTTATACCCAAAATGGTAGCTTGATAGTATGATTGAATCTCCGACGATCTCCAACCCGAGCTAGCTAAATAAACCTATAAGAGATGAAAAGGAAGGGTAATAAGCTATAAAGCTTAGTAAGTTCATATGAAAATAATAAGTAATTTATTAACTTGCTTCTCAAGGTAATACAACCATATTTGCATTTTTACCTATGTTCAGGTCAAGTTTTTTTTTCGAGTCAGAGTCACTAATTTATTTATAGATGGAGATAAGGAACTCCAAATTAAGTTCCTATAATTTTCCCTGAAACTAGAGTCACGTATATTCTTACCATAAAAGTTTCAGAATTTTTGGTTTAGCCAATAAGTACAATTTATTCTTTAAAGTCACCCCTATTTCACTACCCAACAGCTTCGACCTTTCTTCACTAAAAATTATTTATCTCATAGTAAAAAACTCGGATAATGTTCCCATATATTTTTATTGAAAATAGACTTATTAATAATTATAGACATATAAATTATAACCCATAAATTTTTTTTACAAGTTTTCATGATTTTCTCAAATCAGAGCAGGGGATTTCAAAGTCGTTCTGACTCTATCTCACACAACTTCAAATATCTCATAATATGAAATTATTTTACTTACACCATTTCTTTTATAAGAAACTAGACTCAATAATATTTAATTCCATATTTTATTCAATATCTAACTCACTTTATACTATTTTTGCTGTATTTTCAAAGTCGAGCTGCTGTTGCTGTCCAAAACTATTTTAGTAAGAAAATGATAATAACTAAATTTACCACACCTTCCTTTCTTTCAATTAGAAATCCATACATTTATAAACATATATCATTATTCACCAAATTAACACAACATCATTTCACAATGCTCATGGACTTACCATTCATGGATTTCATATTAATTTGAGTTTCTGTCCATACCTGTACCGATCCTTACCATTTCATACATATACATAATGCCGTTGCATCTTCGATGTGTCGCACACTATGTACCATACTCGAAACCTCGCACGCTAAGTGCTATTCTGGATGTTTCATACACTAAGTGCCATCCTTGATACTTTGCATGCTAAGTGTCATTTATATATATATAGCCAAAGCTATCTCAAATTGCACACCAAGTGCAACTTTTAGCCGAAGCTATTTTGAACTACACACTAAGTGCCATTTTAGCTGATAAGTCGTTAATCATAAAAATAATCACGTATAGACAATTTATACAATATCAAGCATTAAAAGCATAAATTTAATAATGCTTAATACATACGAACTTACCTCGATCATCAAAACGTTGAACTGGATCGACTAGTCTGAAACTTTGTTTTTCCCTTGATATAGACTCGTACAAGGCTTAACTTGATATGCATGAACAACCATGGCCGACCCTTCAAAGCTTTGAGAACATTATTTTCTTTCTCACATTCGGCCATTGATGAAGATGATAGCATGTAATTTGGCTTTTATTTTATTTTATTTTATTATAATTACCAAATACCATATTTAACCTTAATATACATTAATAATTTCCATTATACCAAGCCATGGAATTCCACTATCAACAATTATGGAATAATTACCACTTAAGGACTACCACTATTTAATTCCATAGCCATTTACTATCTTTAACTTATAGAACAGAACTTTTACGCTTTGCACGATTTAGTCCTTTTGCTTAATTAACTATCAAAACGATAAAATATTTCAACGAAACTTTAATATCATCTTATTGCCACTCCGTAAATATTTATAAAAATATTTACGACTCGGTTTATAGAAACGAGGTCTCGATACCTCATTTTCTAAACTCACTTGACCTTAAGATCATACCACTTGAACTTAATAAATCGCTTATAAAACAAAAATCACAATATCAAAAACCTTTTTTAAACTCACAATTAACTCGTAAATATTAAATATAATATTTACAAACCTACTCGTCAAATTTGGTAACCTTGAAACTATTGTTCCGATTAACCCTAAAAACGAGTTGTTATATGAGTATTTTGTTATATGTGTCAATTGATTTTCCAAATAAAGGCATGTAAAGATGTATCTTTTTTTTTGTATATGACCATAGGAATTGGCTTATTTTGAAGTAGGCTATGACCTACAAAATTTCCATGCATGTTTAAATTCATATATGTTGGTTTGTTTCCAATTGGCAATAAGTCACAAGAACGAGCCAATCTTTAATGTGTTAAAGTGACATGGAAACCCATAAATACAAGATGGGGAATAACCTGGCATATGTGAAAACAATGATATGAGGTTCCTATGCAATAAGTTTTTCCAAGACCATTTATAAGAATATAATCATGTTTTGCTTTGCATTTGATAATCATTAAGTATAAGTGTTGAAAAGGGTGACCAAAGGTTTGGAAAATAGCCTATTAGGGTCCATACGGTTGGACACACGGGTGTGTGTCTAGGCTGTGTGTGACACACAGGCCACTCCCATAGGTGTGTGGTATGGTCATGCGTCCCCTGCACCTAAAATTTTAAGTCAGTGTTGTTCACGGGTAGGCCACACGGGCGTGTGTCTTGGTCATGTGCCCCTAATTGTATGATAAGGTTAAAGTTAGTGTTGCACACGGGCTGAGGGCATGGGCATGTCTCAAGCCAAACGGGCATGTGTGATCACACGGCCCCACCTACACGGGCGTGTGACACTCCAAAGTAAAGGAAATTTTCCAAGGTACCCAAAGTTTATCGAATGTCCCCAGTTTTGTCCCGAACTGCCCCTAGGTATGTTTTAGGCCTCGAAGGCCTGCTTAAGGGACGAGATGTTCATGTTTGAAAAGTTTTAAATTTGAGTGAAACTCAGTGACCTAATTTAATATGTTTGTGAATGTAAAACCCCGGTAACGCCTTGAACCCTATCCCATCGTCGGATACGGGTGAGGGGTGTTACATAGAAAATGCATGTTCGTTGTTAGTTAGACAACGTTTGTAAAGTGATTTTCAATAAAAACGTTAAATAGTTACTTATTTGTAAAAGTCTATAAAATGTGTACAGAAGTGTGAATAAATGAAAAATGTGGGCTGTTATGAGTACAAATAATATTCGGCTAGGCTTAGGTTGTGAGGAAATTGAAAGAAATTCATTTTACGATCCTAGGGACTAAATTGTAAAATGTTGAAAAGTTAAGGGCAAAAATGTAAATTTTACCATAATGTGTTTTTGGGTTAAATTAAATAATGTGATGATTAAATAAGTTAAATATGGTATTATAGATCAAGAAAAATGAAGTTCGAGTATAGATTGGGGGAAAAAAAGTAGTTGAAGAATAGATCTCTTTGGCCATTTTTGGAACCAAGGTAAGTTCATATGTTAAATAAGCTTTATTATAATTTTATTTTAAATGCTTTAATTTATATATAAATTGTGTAATCGACTTTACGGACACATTTGGTGACGTCCTGGCAAGCGAGAAATCTTAATTGAATCTTAGGAATAGATTAGTATACAAGTGACATGTCACTAGGGTTTTATGTTATGTGATTCGGGTGCTAGTCCTGTACGTCCTACTAGTGGCTGAGTATACTGGCATATTTTGCGGTTACTTAACAGCTTGTGTGAGCAGCACCGAGTAGCTACGTCTTGACTGACAGCTTGTGTGAGCAAGTCCGTTAATGGCTCGAGAGCGAGCATATATATGTTATGAGATAGAGGTAGCAATGGCTACATATGTGACACCTTGTGTGTAAGATTTCCCGAGTATCCGACATTATTATTCTGAGTGGTTCATTGGGTATGACAAAGCTGAGAATGAGTATGAAGTTATTACTAGATGGTACAGGTATTTACTTAAAGCTTATGATTATTAATTCGTGAAATGACGATTTCAAGGTAAGTTTGTGATGGAAGTGAATTATGATCATTTGGTTATGGTAAATTACATTATCTTATGTTATATTACTTGCATGTTAATGTATGGTAAGGTTTGCTTATTTCTTTCATGCAAGCTTACTAAGCTATTTAGCTTACTCCATTTTATTTTCCATGTTTTATAGTGTCACCAAGCTAGCTCGGATTAGAGTCGTTGGAGATCGCATCACACTATCAAACTGTCATTTTGGGTATCGATGATCTTAAACATTTTGAGTATATGGCATGTATAGGGACTTGGTCATTTTGTTATGTGTCATCATGATTTTAGCCAAATGTATTGGACTGTAATTATCAAAGGCTTTATGTGGTATTTGGCCATGTAACTTGGCTCATTTTGGTTGAATTGGTTACAAGCTTATATATATATGCATGCATGTGCAATTATTTCTTCTGTGATATGGTTTATAAACGCTTGGTAAATGGTGGAATGTGGCTTAATGGTTTTATTGTTGAATGGTTAAGATTGGCTCATTGGTGTGCTATGAAAAATAAGTAAAATTATGCATGTTATTGGTAGCCATATTGGAACATGTAGAATACAAGTTTAGTATGATTTGGTTTGGCAAAATATGATGTTGTAAATATGTTAAGTGTGGATGATGAAATGATATGTTCTAACCTTGATTATGGATGTTTTGGTTGCCTAAATATGTCATGATTTATGCCATTAAGATTGTGGGTGTGTATGTGCAAATGAGGGTGAAAAATGGCTTGGTAAATAGCCTTTATTTTGTCCACATGGGTAGACACATAGGCATGTGTCTAGACTGTGTGTAACACACGATCTACCCTATGGGCATGTGTTCTGGTTGTGTGTCCCCTGCACCTTAATTTTGAGAAACAAAATGCTCAGAATTGAGCACACGGGCATTTGTCTCAGCCATGTGAAGGACACGGCCGTAAACACAGGCGTTTGTCCCGACCGTGTGAAGCCTGCACCTATTTTATGAAAATTAAATTAACCACACAGCCTAACACACAGGTGTGTGACTTGGCCGTGTGACTTCAATTTGTTCATGATTTGCAAAACAGAGAGTTACACAGGTTAAGGACACGGACGTGTGTGACCACAACCCCTGTTCATAGCAAAAATTTTCTAAGTTTTGTAAAATTTTCCTAAGTGCTCGATTTAGTCCTGAACCACTTCCAAAGCATGTTTTGGGCTTCGTAGGCTCGTATTAGGGACCTTTATGATTGAATACAAATGGATTTAATTTGGATGCCAAATTTATGACTTGATTTGTATGTTTGCTTGCGATGTAAGTCCGGTAATGCCTCGTATGCTGTTTCAACGTTGAATAGGGGTAAGGGGCATTACAAACATGCTGTAAACCTTAAAATATTAATAAAATAAATGTCAAATTTTTGGTCCCAAAACCACTGTTATGATTTTATTGAAAACATGTTGTTACAAGGTCAGCAAGGTTTGTTGTTCAATTCCAGATTAAAGTTCTTTTCAGATAAGTTAAAATCACGTTGGTCCAGTCCATTCACTATTCATCAAGTCTTCCCATACGTGGTTGTTGAACTTCACAGTAAGGGAGGTAACTTCCAAGTTAATCCTCAGTGCTCGAAACATTATTGGGGGGATAAAATTGAGCGGGATAAAGTATCGTTCATTTTATAGGACACTTAATTTTTCTTGTTTCTTTTTAAATAAATGACTTAGGTATATTTTTTGGATTAGTATGTTAAAATGAATTCTGTCTAGGAGATTGGAACTTAAGCGGGACCGCTTATGACCACTCTAATCTTTCCTAGGAATTGATTTTAACATAATCTTTCAAGAAATTATTTCCTAAGTGGCAAAATAAATTTTTTATTTTTCAAATAAAAGGGTCAATTTTGATCCAAGTTTTAATTGCACCTCAATTTCCAAATTTTCTTTAAGTTTAGGTACTTAATTGAATTATATGCAAAATTTGGTTGTTCTTTTTGTAAATATTGAAATTAGTTGTCTCTTTTTAATACATAAGATGATAATAACTAATATATAATTAAATTTTATATTATATATAATATATATTAATTGTTATCAACTTTACATAGGATTAAAATTGCTTTAATATTTTATTTAAGAGTTTTTATTTCAATAAATGAAGTCCCTACTGTTCACGCCACCATTGCGGCTACTGAAAAACGCAAGTCCCTACTACTTCCTACCCCTAGCCGACGCACAAGCTCCAACCGTCGCACGTCACTACTGGCCTCAAGCCTTTGCGCGCTGCTACTGTTCCTCACCTCAAGTCGTGCGCACCCCTGCATTAGCCGCACGCCTCTTGTTACCCTTACACCACACCTTCGTTGCAATTTGCTATAACCTCAGGCCATAATCCGACCCACTTTTTCCACAAGCATTGCACCTCGTAGATTCACCAACCAGTCACCCTCCAACCAACCCTCAATCAAAACCTTTTGCTTCAAATTTTATATTTTTATTCAGTCCTTAATTTTTATACACAGGTGGTATGAAAATTTTTCTCCTAAATTTCAATTTTACTTAATTATTTGATCTTTCAATTTATTGAATTATTAATATTTTATACAAATTGAATTTTTGAAAAAATATTTGTTCCATATCATGTTCAGGTTAATCATGCCTCGTAAAAGAACTCATGCCTCTGTCCAAGTTGAAGAATCACAAAATAAATTCCACTACGAAAAGACCAAAGCAAGATATGATAGCATCTTCAAAAAGCAACAAATGCTCCCAGAAAAAGGCTTTACACTGAAAGAAAGAAACTATAATAATTTCATCGCGAGCATTCGAGAAGTTGCTGAAGCTTTAAATTGGGAAGTGTTTTGTGAGAAAAAAACCAAGTGTAGATTAAGAGTTATTTCGTGAATTTTATGCGAATTTGACCTCAAGCGAATTAACAGAAGTCTCTGTCTGAGGAATCAAGGTACCAATAAATTCAAGCACTATTAATGAATTCTTTGATTTACCTGATTTTGAAGACAATGAATATAGAAAATATTGAGGCTAAAAAATTGCAAGAAATTTTCAAGGAACTTACAGTTCTGGGTTCTGAGTGGACTGTGTCAAAGCATGGAACTCACACTTGTCGTAGAGAATATTTGACACCATTATCGAATGTATGGTTTTATTTCATTTGATTCAACCTTATGCCACATAGGATCATAATTTCATTAGAGCGAATGATCTTGTTATACTCACTTTTAACAGCAAAGGCCATTGATATGGGAAAAATCATTCTAAGAGAAATTTAGAATTGTGTCGCTAGACGTTCTAGACCAGCATACTTTCCTTTTACGATAACAATTTTGTGCTTGAAAGCTAAAATTCTTACAAATGTAAAGAAGAAAGGTTATAGCCAAACCACAATCACAGATTTCTACCAAGTAGTCAGAGATTCTATTCTGCAGCAACGAGTTGAATTGAGTGAGGATCCCAAAGAAGAAGAGGAAGATCCCATATAGATCGAACCAATGCAGTAACTGAAATCCCTGATAAGGCAGAACTAATTAAACCAATGACCGAGCCTGACATGCTGACCTCAACATTTAGAACTCATTCGCCTGACCTAGATCTTCGTGATGAGTCGTCAAAGTTGATGGACCTAATGCAACATATGCAGTGGTAGAAACAAGCTTACTGGAGATATTCAAAAGTATGGGATGACTCAAGGAGTACGAAAATATTCCATCACCCGTTTATTTTTGTGCCTTAGTTTCGAGATTTTATATTTGAACCATGGAGACCAATATCAAAGAAGGAACGATGCAATTCATGCAAAATCTGCAAATAAATTAAATGGGGGGACATTTACTTCATTTTATTTTCATTCTTAGGATATTAATGTTTTTAGGATTAGGTTCTATTAGGAAATTTATTTCTCGCATAATAAAATAAGAGGTGGAAATCATCAATAAAATTGAACAAATTGCAAAATAAGAAGTGTGGCAATAGATATGTACATGTCTAGGATTGGATTTGCCTTGGAAAAGCTTGGTATTTAAGCAGTGAAATTTGACTCACCTCCATTTCCTAGGGTCCTACCTGGTGTATACTATCTATTCACTTCTATATTGCCATTCTCTCTATTGTTTTTAACAATGGGGGCATGTTCATCTTAAGTAGGGGGACCAAAAATTGAAATTTTTTTCAAGATACATTATTCTTATAATTATGATTAAGTTATATTTTTGTACAAAAATTTGGATGTTTGTTCTAAGTATAAATAAAGTTCTGTTATCTCAATATTTGTTATGTTAGCTGAACTATGACATGATGTTCCTCTCAATAAAGTTTGCAAATCCTACCAAAAAAAATTTAATTCTTTAGGAGAGTTAGACGTGCATGAAAGTTTAAGTATCTAGAATTGACTTAGCAATTTCTTGAGGCAAAATCCTAGGAAACATGGAATGTTAAAATGATTTAAGCAAACTTTTATTTGGACCGTTTGAGCCTTTCAAGTATTAATGAATATTTATCCCTTGAAACCAAACTTTGAGACCATATGGCCTAATTTTATTTAAACCTTTGCAATATTTAGCCATCACTTCTCTCACAATTTTCTTTAAATTGTCCCAAATTGTAACACCCGTTACCCGTGTCTGATGCCGGGACAGGGTTCGAGGCATTACCGGACTTAAACATAAACATTCATACAAAATCAAGCCATAAAATTTCATTCAATTTAAAACCATTCATACACATACATATCATCCCTTATACGGGCCTACGAGGCCGAAAACATACATCAGAGATGATTTGAGACTAAATCGAGAATTTTCGAAAATTTTACAACACTTAAGAAATTTTCCATTTTTAGAGAGTCACACGCCCGAGTGGAGTAGGCCGTGTGGTTACACACGCTCGTGTCCTCAGCCTGTGTAACTCTCTATTTAGGAAGTCATCATTTATTTAGGGGCACATGGCCAAGACACATGACCAACACACATGCCCGTAGGGGGCGACCGTACGTCACACACGGCCTAGACACACACCCGTGGGTCTACCCATGTGGACGATTGCAAGGCTATTTTCCAAGCCATTTTGTCACCCTTATTTGCACAATTTCATATCACATCACATGGCATATTATCAAGCATATAAATGCAATTTAAACTAACCACATTCATGCAATAACATGTCATTTATATATGATTAAGCATATCATTATCATAAGCCATCATTTATGACTATGCATATTCAAATTGAATCACAACTCATTGTAGGCCAACACACTTTGCCTTAATAGTAATGAATAATATAACAAAAGACATAATTCCTATACATGCTATAAACTCGAGTGCTTGAATACTTATACCTCATATGGTTGCTTGGTAGTGTGATAGCATCTCCGGCGATTCCAACCCGAGCTAGCTAAATAAACCTATAAGAGATGAAAAGGAAGGGGAGTAAGCTTAAAGCTTAGTAAGTTCATATGAAAACAATAAGCAATTTATTTACATGATTTTTCAAAATTCTTATAACATATTCTCAAGGTATCACAATCATATTTGCACATTATTCCACTATTTGCTCAAATTCTAGTTAAGTTGTCTACTCAAATCGTAGTCACTAAATTATTTATATCTTAAGATATAAAACTCCAAATTAATTTTCGCAAATTTTCCCTAAAACAAGACTCACATATCTCCTTACCATAAAATTTTCAAAATTTTTGGTTTAGCCAATTAGTACAGTTTATTCTTCAAATTCACCCATGTTTTGCTGTTCGACAGCTTCAACCTTTCTCTACTAAAAATTAATTATCTCCTCACATGGGATGCAAATGATGTTACCATTTGTTTCTTTTGAAAATAGACTTATTAAGGGTTCTAATAATATAAATTTTATCCCATAATTATTTTTTACAATTTTTTATGATTTTCCCAAATCAGAATAGGGGATGCCAAAAACATTCTGACTCTGTCTCACAAAAATTCAAATATCTGATAATATGATATTTTTTTTCTTACACCGTTTCTTCTATGTAAAACTAAGCTCAATAAGAGTTAGTTTCATATTTTATTCAACCTCAAATTCAAATTCCAAATTTTTTGGTGAATTTTCAAAGTTAGACTACAGCTACTGTCCAAAACAATTTTAGTACAAAAATGATGATAACTAAGTTCATCACACCTTCATTTCTTTTAAATTAGAAATCTATGCATTTATAAACATATATCATAGTCCACCAAATTAATACAACATCATTTCACAATACTCATGGACTTACCATTCATGGATTTCATATTCAATTGAGTTTCTGTACATACTTGTACTCATTCGTAACATAACTCAAGTCCGTCCTCGTCAATGACATACCTCATTGGGACCATCATCAAATCCTTCCTTGAATTACTCGTTGAACACTCGGAATACTAATAGATACACGAAAACTTCCACATAGTGCCATACGCAGCTAGAACCAACTCATATTGCATAACGTATGTAGCTAAAACTACCACATATTTTGTAATTTCTGTATTTGAGCTACTCACGGGTTTGTACACAAAGTCAGCACCCGGACCCCAAAGCATTATCATGTAATGACCACTCATTGAGCTACTCACGGGTTTATACACAAAGTCAGTACTGTAACACCCCTTACCCATGTCTGATGCCGGAACAGGATACAAGGCATTACCAAACTTAAACATACACATTCATGAGAAAATCGGGCCATAAAATCGCTTTTAATTCAAAACCTTTCAAACACATGCATATCATTCCTTATTTGGGTCTACAAAGCCCAAAACTTTCATTGAAATTGATTTGGGACTAAATCGAGAACTTTGAAAAGTTTCAGGAAAACTTAGAAAATTTTCTCATAAAACATGGTCACACGCTCGTGTGGACATAGGGACACGCTCGTGTGCCTTTGGCACGCCCATGTCCTCAGGCCATGTAACTCTCTATTTATGACGTCAGTGTGTAGATCGAACCACATGGCCGGGCCACATGCCCATGTCTCCAGGCCGTGTCCCTCACACAGTTGAGACACACGGTCGTGTCTCAGCCCGTCTGGCCAACACTTAGGCTATTTTCCAAGCCTTCATGTTACCCATAATCTCTTACAGCCTTTTGCACATCAAAATCTCAAATCATGGCATCATTTTAGTGATTAAACACTCTTTATTAAGACATATTATTAACATTCACATGTTCTCTTACAAGTAATGCATCTACTCATGCAATACCAAGTCTAGATTCCTTATTTCACACTCATAAGACTTGTCATTTTGATGACCACTTTTACTATTATACTATGGTTACTAACTTATCCATCAAGCACTCATGTTCAATCTTTATCACGTTGTGTATATAACATGCGATTACTACATGGCTATGACCACCTCAATTGGTCATTGATCGTGATATTCGTGTGATAAGTTTTATAAGTTTATAACGAATCGTTCTTGAAACTAACTATTATCACGATGAAGGAAAGTGCACCTATCGAACAGTAGTATAGCTCTAGCAAGACCGGATTGTCGAACCCAAAGGAACTAAAAGTACTAGTAATGACTGTCTTTTTATTATCTATCCTAAAAATAATGGGGTCTGTTTCAACTAACTAATTAACTAAACTAAGAATGCACAGAAAATAGAATTGGGGAATTACTTTTGGAAAACGATTGAATTAAGACAATACCTAAGGAATAATCCACCTAGACTTCACTTGTTATTTGACTCTGAATCGAACGATTTATTCATTTGACTTGATCCGTAGAAATCCCTAAGTTATATTATTATCCCTCTCGAGACTAACAACGTCTAACCCTAAGTTGAATAATTGAAATCTCTTTCTAATTAACTCCCTAGGGTTGCATTAACTCGATCTATGGATCCCCTTATTAGGTTTCACCCTAATCTGGAAAAATCTTGTCACCCTATCTCTAGGCGCGCAACCAACTCCACTTAATTATGACAAATGTACTCTTAGAAAGGGTCTATTCCTCCTCTGAATAAGAGCTTATCTTGAATCAATATCCTAGAATATCAAAACAAGAATTAAGAACACATAATTAAGAACAAGCCAAATATTTATCATACAATTCAGAAAATAATAACAAGATTCGTCTTAGGTTTCATTCCCCTTAGGTATTTAGGGGATTTAGTTCATAACTAAAAAGGAAAACATCTCAGAAGAATAATGAATACAAAGCATAAAGAAAACCCAAAAATCCTGAAGGGAAATTGAGGGGAGATCTTCAGTCTTGATGATGAATTCGACTTCTGAGATAGATCAATCGGCTTCCTTGAGCAGTTCCCTTCTTCCCTTTTTATGTGTATCCTTTTTCCTCCTCCTCTAGGGTGTATTTATAGGCTTTGCAATGCCTAAGAACCCTCAAAATTGGCATTTTCCAAGTTAGACTAAACTTGGGCTCAACAGGGGCACGCCCGTGTGCGATTGTTTAAGGCCGTGGTCAAGCCTGTTAAATAGGCACAGGCATGTGGTCCACCCGTGTGAGTCGTGTTTCAATTCTGCCAAATTGACACGGCTGTGTGGTCTACTCGTGTGAGGAGGTCCAGGCCGTGTTGATTTCGTACGTTGGCCAATTTTCTCCATTTTTGGCCCGTTTCTCGTTCCTTTCGCTCTCCTATGCTCGCCTAAGTATAAAACATGAAACTAAGGCATTAGGAGCATCGAATTCACCAATTCTAAGGAAAAATCACCCATAAAATGTGCTAAGCATGGGATAAAAATATGTATGAATTACGGTTTATCAAATACCCCCACACTTAAGCATTTACTTGTCCTCAAGCAAAATTCTCAACTCATAATCAAAATAAATTCTTCTCAACTTATAATCTCTATCAAAAATATCTCAAGCTAATTCATGAGTAATTGTACATTGAGAATTCAACTAAAAGAACATTGGAGCTTCAAACATTTCAAGTTGAGTATTTAATCATGCAAAACTTAGGCATATCATCTAGGTGGTTACCTCACTTCAAAATCTCACGGAGTTTAACATCCTCACTAAAGATTCACTCAAGTCACTCAAAGTGTTTAAGGATAATGAAAGTAGAACTCATCAGTCAATATGAAAAGTTATTACCATAGGCTTGCATGAAAATCAAATCTCCACCACTATAAATTGAGATGATACATCAATCAAAAGGTCTTTAGAGGGTTGTAACGTGGCTTTGGTTAGGGGGTGTGGCCACAAGCTGAAAGAAACAGTTAGAATCGAGATTGAATTGAAAAATCACTTAACTAGAAAAAGATTTAATCATCACTTGCGTACAACAGAGCTTCTTCTCAGAATATGAAATTTAAATACTTAAGCTCAAAAACAAAAGATTACTACTAATGTGTATACATTTTTTTAAGAACAAGTCAAATAACATAGACTAACTATTACGAACAAGACATAGCTCAGCAACTATTTCAATCCAAATCTCGACAAAAATAGGGGTCGAATTAATTTAGGGGATTTCAACAATAATAGGTTAAGGGTTAATTTTAAGGGTAATACAAGAAATGGCTTGTTAGCTCAACGGGGTTTACTAAGGGTTAATCGTGGAGGTAAGCTTTTCATGGCATGAGTGGGTTAATCCTAAGTGCCTTTATCATTTTGACATATCAAATCAAATAGTGTGGTCTTGACATGCATAATCAAGCAAGTTCTAGAATAACAATTCAATACTGACGCACTCATAATGAAAGTGAGAATGAAAGAATTAATAGATGCTCTTGAAGGCTCAATATCTCACAAAAATTATGGATTTTTTATGTTTAAACTTGTGAATTTCAATTCAAGATAATACCCAGACTTGGGGAAACAACCTAACATTTTGAATTCTTAAAAATCAACTTATCATGCTTGATTTTCTAGTGTCTTAAAATTTAAATAATCAATGCATGAATGTCTATGTTTTAATTTAAGATATATCAATAAAAATCATAAATTAATCAAAATTTATCCTAAACATGAAATGAAAGCTTTTCAAGAGAACGAGGCAAACATTCAGGGATTTTTCTGATATAAAAATGAATACCCCCCACACTTAAGATGGACATTGCCCTCAATGTACAAACATAGATATATAGAAATAAAAATAAGATAGGGAGAAAAGTGAAACTTCTTGAGTAATGAGTGAATTTCCTTAAACTGGAGTTTTGGAGAATAATCGGCGTGAGGGTGGAGGAGGATACTCCAGCAGTGGTAGAGGTTCATTAGTCCATAAGTCCTGCGCCAAAAGAATATTATATCTGAAGTTGGTTATGATCGTGGTCGAGCAGGACATGGCAGTCGTGGAGAACCTTTCCCAGTGGAGTTTCGAGTCCCTTAGAAATAGTGAGCTTTGGAGATCTTTATAACTGTGATAGAATCAAGAACTCTTTTAGGAAATATATAAGGAAGGGTAAGTACTCAATATAAATTAGCCAAAATTAAAAATTGTAAAATAATAATTATAAGTCCTAATAAAAATAAGGTGAAAGAAAAATTAAAAGTAGCCTTAAAATAAAATAAAAGAAAAAACATAAAATAATAAATAAAAGTTTTTAAACTTATTCATCGCTAAATGGTTCGCGAGGTGGGGGTGGCGATGAGATGTGGAGGTGCTGAAAAATCTAGTGTAGTGTAGCATCAATGTGATCGAAGCGTTGAAAGCACTACTGCTTGAATCGAGTGAGGCGCTCAGAGATGTCAACATATAAAGCCGCCGTATGAATTGGACGATGGGAGCATGGTGGCTGAGACGCTAGGTCCTCGTGCTGTGGAGGGACATCATCAGTAATGTCCTCGGGGGCCTCCTCCTCGGTAGATTGGGTGAGATGATATTAGGGAGGGTAGGTTCCTCGGCACTTTTCGATCATCCTCATGCTTAGCATGCTCGAGATGCCGTATGGAGACATTTGGCCAATGAGTGTCAAGGATGATTCTTCGTCCGCAGTGTGGAGGAGCCCGAAGTGTCACGCCAGTCGCGTCACATAGGGCCCAATGGAGATTACCCCTTTCCTATGTCGCTCCGTCCTAGTGTTGAATGGTGAGGGCAATGAAATAAGCAAGGTCGATGACGTGCCCATGCGACATACACCATAGAAAGTAGGCGTCGTGAGTGTTGACGACACCAGTGCTCTCTCGCCTCCCTGTTACCGTGTGAGCTAAAATGGCGTGTAGGTACCTCAGGGACAGAGGGAGAACCGATGCCTTAGAGCGGCTAGGATTGTAGGAGGCAGCGCCAGGGGCCAGGGCATCCCAGCACTTCAAGGGAGAACGATGGATGTGGTAGTTGAGTGCATCTAAGTCATTCTACTCCTTGAACTCCTCTGTATATAAGCCCAGTGCAGTACCGAATTCTAGGACGCTTAGCTGGCAGACTAATCTACCTAGGCAAAATTAGACCGTGCCGGGATCATCGTAGCTTGTCATTACGGTCTGAAGATGAAACGTTAAGCATAGTTCCATCGTGAGTTCGAGATATGTTGGCTCAATGATCCCAAAGAAAAGCTCCCAAGGGTCGGTAGTTACGTGGGCCCGAATCGCATAATCTAACTAAACTTGTTCTATTGTAGCCCAGTCGATGCAGTGGCCCGCAATTAAAGGTCGAGCCCGGAGTGTTTGGAAAAGTTCTTCTTGGGGCCCGATGGGGAATTGCAGGAAAGGGTGGCGAATTTTTACGGTAGGACCCGAGGAAGATGACGCTCCCTTCCTTTTCTTTGAAGCAGGAATGGAAGCCTTTTTACCACGTGAAGAGGACATTGTATACCTGCAATATAAAAAAGAACAATAGTAGGTAAATGAATTTAAAAAGGAAAAACTCATGAATTTGAACTAACAAAGTCAGCCAAAACTACTAATACTAACCAAACTCAACCAAAATAATCAATTTGATAGCATAATTTCGTGACATTAGCAGGGTAATAGCATGAGAAAGAGCATTTTAATGGCATGGGTATGACAATAGAATGAGGCTTTCCTAACAACTAGATTCAACATGAGATGTATGATAAATAACCTAATAATGCAAATTAAATGATAGAATAATGCACAAAATGAAAATATTATGAGAAAAATTAAGATTATTTTGATAATAAGCATTAGAAATAAGTAAAATAGAAGTGAAAAGAGTAAACAAACACTAAGGAAGAGAGCTTGGGCGTCAAAACTGGAGTGGGAAGTGGCGCACGGGCGTGGCAGGGAGGCCGTGTGGACTTGCAGCGGCTAGGTTTAGGGTTTTTGGGTGAAGAAGACAATGAATAATGTAGCCTATTTATAGATTTTGGGGCACACGGCCATGGAACATGCCTGTATTCCCCAATTTTTGCCCGTGTGATTCTCGAATTTTAAATTTGGGCGCGTCTGACAATTGGCCCACGCCCATGTTCCTTGGGCGTACGGGTGCACACGACCGTGTTGCACGGCCGTGTCTGTCTTCATTCGCTTCTCCCACGCCCGTGTTAATTTAACAGGTTTGGCCACGGGTACTTGGCACGGGCGTGTCACACGCCCGTGTTAACTTGACAGGTTCGACCACGGTTTCCAGGTACGAGTGTGTCGCATCTCGTGTTGGGGAAATTTTTGCCCTATTTCCACACGGCCTAAGGCACGCCCATGTGCTAGGCCGTGTCTGTGTGGGAAACCTATATTCAAGAGCTCCGTTAGTAAGTTAGGTGTTTAAACACTAAAATTTAAAGAAGTTAATATAGTTAGTGCTCGAGTTGCCTCCCGAGAAGCACTTATTTATATTCTAAGCTCGACTTACCTCTCCATTGAATGGTCATGGTAGTTTGAGGAGTTTATACTCCTCATTCCTACTGAGAATCTCATCAAAATAAGGTTTTAGGCGAGTATTGTTTACCTTAAAAGTGCCGAACTTGGGATGACTTACCTTGACTGTACCGAATGAAAAAATGCTAAGTACCGTAAGAGGAATTTCTTCGTTTAGTTTGGCAGTGACAATGTCTGGATCTACAGCATCTAATAAAACTTTATCTCCAACCATAAGTTGATTTGGAAAGGCATTGAGCTCGTCCTGGCGTAGTTTTGGTTTATCGTGTGTTTTCAGTTTATGCATCCACCATTCATCTAACTCCTCGATTTGTAGCCTTCGTTCTTCATGAATAAGTCCTCTACTATTGCTTTAGAATGGCTCATGTACTTCCTTCAGACTTATTTCCTACAAAGTAGGTTGCACCATATTGTCAGTTTCAGTAGAATGGTTGAGATGATCACCTTCAATTTCCGATGTGTTGCTAGAATTGCGAGCTTGAAGGGTGATTGTTTCTTCTCCCACACGAAGTGTGAGCTCACCTGTGCCAACATCAATAATCGTTTTAACAGTTGCTAAAAATGGCCTTCCTAAAATCAAAGGAGTGTTGCTATCCTCCTCTATGTCTAGAACAATAAAGTTAATGGGAAATATAAATTTATCGATTTTAACTAGCACATCTTAAATAATACCTCTAGGAAATCTTATAGTTTTATCTGCTAATTGAATGCTCATCCTAGTCTGTTTGGGTTTCCCAAGACCTAATTGTTTGAACATTTTGTAAGGCATGACGTTAATACTAGCCCCTAAATCAGCTAAAGTATGATTAACATCTAAACTACCAATTAAGCAAGGAATTGTAAAACTCTCTGGATCTTTTAATTTTTTGGGTAGTTTATTCTATAGAATAGCTGAGCAAACTGCGTTTAGCTCACATGCAAAGCCTCATCCAACTTCCACTTATTTGCTAAAAGCTCCTTTAAAAATTTCATTGCGTTTCGCATCTGTGATAAAGCTTCAATAAATGGTAAGTTAATATGTAATTTTTTTAAGAGTTTAAGGAATTTATCAAATTGTTCATCTGAGCGATCTTTCCTTGTCGCATTAGGGTATGGCACACGAGGTTTGTATTCTGTACTTACTGGTTTCTGCTCATTGTGGTCTACCTCACCTTTGCCTTTGCTTATTTCAGTTTCTTGCCTTGGTTCTGGTTCAAGTGTGGCTAACCCTTCCTCATCTTGACTAGTAATCACATTGATTTGCTCCCTTGGGTTAGATTTTGTGTTGCTTGACAGGCTACCTTGTGGTCGTTCAGAAATCAACTTGGCAAGCTGTCCAATCTGAGTCTCGAGCCCTTGGATCGATGCTTGTAGATTCTTAAGTGCTGTCTTAGTATTCTGAAAATGATTTTCTGACACCAATATAAACTTTGAGAGCATCTCTTCAAGGTTCGGCTTCTTTTCCTATTGGTAGGGTGGTTGTTGGTAGCCTGGAGGTGGTCTTTGATTTCCTTGTCTTCCCTATGAGAAATTTGGGTGGTTCCTTCAACCTGTATTGTAAGTGTTACTATATGGATTTTTTTGAGATCGAGGATTATTACCCATGTAATTTAACTGCTCCCTTCGCGCTGCATTACTGGGTGAACCTGTGAAGAACTAAGAAAACCATCAATCTTTTTATTTAGCAACTCTACCTAGTTTGACAGCATAGAAACCAAATCGACGTTATAGACACCTGCTATTTTAGTTGGCTTAGTCTTCATGCTTGCCACTGGTAGGTATTCAGTGACATCTCTTCAATAAATTCATAAGCCTCTTCAGGTGTTTTATTATTGATTGTTCCCCCGGCTGCTGCATCAATCATTTGTCTTGTCGATGGGTTCACACCATTGTAGAATGTTTGAACCTGCAACCAGAGAGGTAATCCATGGTGAGGATACCTTCGCAGTAGGTCCTTGTATCTCTCCCATGCATCGTAAAGAGTTTCTAAGTCCATCTGCACAAATGAAGATATATCATTACGTAATTTGGTTGTTTTAGTTGGCGAAAAATATTTTAATAGAAATTTTTCGATCATTTGTTCCCAAGTAGTAATTGACCCTCGTGATAATGAGTTCAACAACTGTTTAGCTTTGTTCCTTAATGAAAAAGGAAATAACTAAAGACGAATGGCATCGTCAGAAATGCCATTAATTTTAAATGTATCGCAGAATTCCAGGAAATTTGCCAAGTGAGTGTTTGGATCCTCATCCTGCAAACCATCAAACTGAACAAATTGTTGTATCATTTGAATAGTGTTAGGTTTTAGTTCAAAATTATTTGCAGCAATAGCAGGCCTAACTATACTTGACTCAGTTCCTCTTAAAGTAGGTTTAGCATAATCATACATAGTACGAGGAGCAGGATTCTGATTTGCTAGTTCAGCGGGTATCACAGGAGGTAGCTGATTGTCTTGATTTTAAGCCATATCCTCAGTTAGGGTTTGAATATCATCCTCTTACTCGTTCTCTGTGTATCTTAAGCTTCGTCTTATTTCTCTTTGGTTTCTGCGAACTGTGCGATCGATTTCTTCATCAAAAAGTAGTGGTCCTGATGGGTTTCTTCTAGTCATAAACTAAAAAAACCTGCCAAGATAAAGAAAAAGTAAATTAATAAATAACAATAAAAATAAAATAAAATTAACTTGAAAGAAAAATAAATGACTAAAGTAATAAAAATTGAGTGTTCCTAATATCTTAGCTCCCCGGCAACAGCGCCAAAAACTTGATCGTGATATTCGTGTGATAAGTTTTATAAATTTATAATGGATCATTCTTGGAACTAACTATTATCACGATGAAGGCAAGTGTACCTATCAAAAAGTAGTATAGCTTTAGCAAGACCGGATTGTCAAATCCAAAGGAACTAAAAGTACTAGCAATGACTTTCTTTTTATTACCTAGCCTAAAAATAACGGGGTTTGTTTTAACTAACTAATTAACTAAACTAAGAATGTACAGGAAATAGAATTGGGGAATTACTTTTGGAAAACAATTGAATTAAGACAATACCTAAGGAATAATCCACCTAGACTTCACTTGTTATTTGACTCTGAATTGGACGATTTATTCATTTGACTTGATCCGTAGAAATTCCTAAGTTATATTATTATCCCTCTCGAGACTAACACTGTCTAACCCTAAGTTGAATAATTGAAATCTCTTTCTAATTAACTCCCTAGGGTTGCATTAACTCGATCTATGGATCCCCTTATTAGGTTTCACCCTAATCCGGCAAAATCTTGTCACCTTATCTCTAGGTGCGTAACCAACTTCGCTTAATTATGATAAATGTACTCTTAGAAAGGGTCTATTCCTCCTCTGAATAAGAGCTTATCTTGAATCAATATCCTAGAATATCAAAACAAGAATTAAGAACACATAATTAAGAACAAGCCAAATATTTATCATACAATTCATAAAATAATAACAAGATTCGTCTTAGGTTTCATTCCCCTTAGGTATTTAGGGGATTTAGTTCATAACTAAAAAGGAAAGCATCTCAGAAGAATAATGAATACAAAGCATAAAGAAAACCCAAAACTCCTAAAGGGAAATTGAGGGGAGATCTTCAGTCTTGATGATGAATCCGATTTCTGAGATGGATCAATCGGCTTCCTTGAGCAGTTCCCTGCTTCGCTCTCTGTGTGTATCCTTTTTCCTCCTTCTCTAGGGTGTATTTATAGGCTTTGGAATGCCTAAGAACCCTCAAAATTGGCCTTTTTCGAATTGGAAAAAACTTGGGCTCGATAGGGACACGCCCGTGTGCGATTGCTTAAGGCCGTGGTCAAGCCTATTAAATAGGCACAGGCGTGTGGTCTACCCGTGTGAGTCTTACTTCAATTCTGCCAAATTGACACGGCCGTGTGGTCTGCTCGTGTGAGGAGGTCCAGGTCGTGTTGATTTCGTACGTTAGCCTATTTTCTCCGTTTTTGGCCCGTTTCTCGTTCCTTTCGCTCTTCTATGCTCGCCTAAGTATAAAACATGAAATTAAGGCATTAGGAGCATCGAATTCACCAATTCTAAGTAAAAATCACCCATAAAATGCGCTAAGCATGGGATAAAAATATGTATGAATTATGGTTTATCAGTAATAGAGCATACATCCAACACACATGTCATATTACTAACCATGCATGGCAAACAAACATAATCACATTATAAACATTAGACATGACATGAATAGCTAGGCTTACAAGCCATAATCAATATGAGCCACATCTTATGGCCATATACATATAACTCAATATAAGCCAACACATTTGGCCAAAGCAAAATAATACATGTCAATCAACTACATCTCTATACATACCACTCACTTGAAATTTCTAATATATATTTCATTATTCCAAAGATAGCGACTTGATAGTGTAATGCTACCTCTGACAATCTCCAACTCCGAGCTAACCTAAAAACACTAAAGGAAAAGAAAGGAAGGGAGTAAGCTTTATAGCTTAGTAAGACCGTCTGAAAATAATAGGCAATTTATCCACTTGCTTCTCATGGTAATACAACCCTATTTACATTTTTACTCATGTTCTAGTCAAGCTGTTTTCTCGAGTCACAGTCACTAAATTATTTATATCTAGAGCTACGAAACTCCAAATTAAGTTCCACTAATTTTCCCTGGAACTAGACTTAAATATCTTCTTATTATAAAATTTTCATAATTTTTGGTTCAGCCAATTAATATATTATTCCTTAAAGTTACCTTTTTTCGCTGTCTGATAGTTCTGATCCCTCTTCACTAAAAATTAATTATCTCATAATACGGGACTCGGATGATGTTCCTGTCTATTTCTCTTGAACATAGACTCATTAATAATTCTAAGCATATAAATTATAACTCATAAATATATTTTTTCAATTTTCAATAATTTTCTCAAATTAGAATAGGTTTTTCAAAGTCATTTTGACTCTGTCACACAACAATTAAAATATTTCATAATATGAAACTCTTTTGCTTACACCATTTCTTCCATGTGAAATTAGACTTATCAAAGTTTTATTTAATATTTTATACAGCCTATAACTCAATTTCCACAATTTTTGGGGGATTTTTAAAGTCAGACTATGGCTACTGTCTAAAACTATTTTAGTGTAAATTAATGACACTACGTTTATCACACCATATTAATTCATTTTCACCCTATTGGTAAGGTTACATATTCATACTTCATAAGTATAGACCTATAATCACAAGGTCATCAAAAAACAATTCTCATAAGCATGAATTACCTATTTACATCTTCACTAAATGTGCATCATAAGCTAAAATCATTTCTCATGAGCTTGGCATACATACCTGTGTTACTCAACATGCTCATATTCATTCCTTACTAATCATATAACATGAATTAAATTCACATCTCATCAATTTCATGTAAATACCTGTACCACTCACAATATGGTCATAACCTTTCTCATTTAGCTTAAACCGTAACTCTCACCGTTGAACCATTCAAAAAACTATCAGATATTCACTAAGCCTCAAACATAGGGTATAATGTCGATGCCATGTCCCAGACATGGTCTTACACTGGCTCATCCATCAAGTCGATGCCATGTCCCAGACATGGTCTTATACTGACTATTGAAATCAAGGCCGATACCATGTCCCTGACATGGTCTTACACTAGCTCTCACATATTCGTGCCAATGCCATGTCCCAGACATGGTCTTACACTGACACATCTCGTATCAGATGCATGTCTCAGACATGTCTTACACTGGCTTACATCTCGAGGCTGATGCATGCCCCAGACATGTCTTACACTAGCTCTCGTCTCAATGCCGATGCCATGTCCTAGACATGGTCTTACACTGGCTCTCAAGTAACCCGAATGTCATGGCATGAATATCCGAATTATTTCTTAAGGTTCAAACGAGAATTCTACTATCTCAATATTCATCAAACATAATCATTTCCACAACCAAGCAATTCATGCTATATCAATTTAAACACATATAATAACAACGTAGTTGTATTATTTACATACAACTTACTTGTTTCAATGGAATATCACATCCCATCAAATCTCCAAGCATTCAATCAACACATAAATGTTATTTACATTTGCAATCACTTTCTCATATACAATATCATCAACTTAAACTTTAACACAATCATAGCAAGATAGATTTTCAAGTATAATAACAATGGCATAAATATCAAGCTCATTTAATCATACGGACTTACCTCAAATGGAATTTTGGCTAATTATTCTCTTTTAGTAATCACACGGACTTACCTCAAATGCAATTTCGGCTAATTATTCTCTTTTTGTCTTTAACCACGCACTTTCTCGATTTAAGCCCAAATCTCGATTTTCTTGATCTAACATGATAAAATTCACTCATTTAATCACTAAATAAATTTGGACAATCAAAATTCACATTTTTGGCAAAATGACCATTTTGCCCCTAGACTTTCACAAAATGACCATTTTACCCTTAGGCCTAGAAATAGATTTTTATCAAATTTCCTTATTAGCCAAGCCCAATCGACTAATTATTACTCTTATGAAAACCCCAATCTTCCACTATTTCACACAATTACAACCTATTTTATAACTTTTACAAAATGACCCTTTTAGGTGTTTTCCATGAAAATCCCTTCACAAAAGTTTCCATAAAAATTCAGCAAACAACATAAATCCTTTCATGGAAAATCCCTGGACTATCAACTATTTCACAAAATAGTCCCCCCATTAGCTAGTTCATGCTACAAGGGTTCCAAAAGTACAAAAATTATCAAAAATAGGCATCTAAATCACTTACTTGCAAAGAATATATGTGGCTGATATTTTGATCTTTCCAAGCCCCCTCCTTGCTGCCATTTTCAGTGGAAGAAGAAGAAAAAGATAAAAGGATGACAACTGCTTCTTTTTGTTTTATTTCTAGTCAAAATTAAGCTACTAACTTCACCTAACTTTGACTTTTCAACTCCTATTTGTCTCTATGGCCAGCCAAGCTTATGAAAGTGGTCTATTTGCACTTTAAACACCCCCAACTATGGTTCTCTAGCAATTTAACATAGTTAGCTAGCAAATTACAACTTTTGCCCTTTATGCGATTTAGTCATTTTTCAAAATTAAGCTCACAAGCGCTAAAATTAATTCACCAAAATTTTCATGCACTCATATAATCATGCTATAACACATAAAATAATATTAAAAATAATTTCTTCGGCCTCAAAATAGTGGTTTTGAAACCACTGTTCTGACTAGGCCCAAAATCGGGTTGTTACAAGTACCCGGACCCCAAAGCATTAACATGATATGCTCGTTCAGGGAGTTACTCACAGGTTTATACACAAAGTCAGTACCCGAACCCACATTACATATATCACTTATCTCATGAATTCAGACACAACTCATGAGTTCAGACCACATTATTTCTCATGACATATCTCGTGTATCCTATACTATTCCTAAGGTTCAAACGGGATTTCTTGTCTAGCTCAATGTCATCACACTTGCTCATAATGTCATTTATTCTTCCATCATACATTTCATACTTTCATGATAGTAATAAAACATTTAAATGCATATATTATCAAAGCATTAAAATATGCTACAACATCTCATTATTTGCTTATGTACTTACTTGTCGAATCTTCATCAAGAATATCCGTATAATCAATCATACAATTTATATAATAATAACAACAAAGCATTTAATATTCAATTATAACATTGCATTATTATAATCACACGAACTTACGTTGACACAAAATCGACAATTGGACATAACCATCATATTCTTTAATTTCCCTCGTTCTAAGTTTGAATCGTGTTTTTCTTAATCTAAAATATCACATTTAGTCTAATTATTAGTCACATTATTCAATGTGATCCAAAAATCATATTTTGAGAAAATTATATTTTTGCCCCTAAACTTTGTCAAATTACACTTTTGCCCCTAGACTCGTCAAATGAAATGCACTCAATTTCTTTGTACTTTAAGCCTAGCCAAACCATTTTCATAACTATAGAAAACTACAATTCTCATCAAAACACACTTTTATGCCATTTTTACAACTTTTACAAAATGGTCGTTTCAGACGTTTTCACCAAAAATCACCTAGTAAAAGTCGTTTATTTAACAACAAGGATGCATTTTCCATCATCAAGCATCAAAATACACATATATTTATCAATGGAAAAATTTACAAACTTTAACAGTTTTGAAAACAAAGGTACAAGATAGCTAAATTGAGTTACCACGATTCAAAAATGTAGAAATAAATAAAAACGGGACAAAAATCGTACCTAGATGATCCATAGAAGCTTGGCCAAATGTTTTATCATCCATGGCTACCCATTTTCTTCATAAACGGTTGAAGAAGAAAAAAGAAAAGATGATAGCTTTTAAATTTTTGTATTATTATGCCTTTATTAACTTAATTACCAATTTGCCCTTTTCTTTTCAAACAAATTTCAAAAATACCAAACAAATATCTTCCACTAACTTATTAATGGGCTAATTATCACATAAGGACTTCTACTAAAAATTCTATAGCTATTTAATACCTCTAGCTTCTAGAACTCAAGTTTTGTACTTTTTACGATTTAGTCCTTTTTACTAATTTGAGTACCCAAACATCAAAATTTTCAAACGAGATTTTCACAAAATCATTTTGTGAAATTGTAGACCATAAAAATATAATAAAAATATTTTTTTCCTAGTCAAATGTTTGGTCCCAAAACCACTGTTCTGACTAGGCCCAAAATCGGGTTGTTACACAAACACTAGACTCAGCCTATTTAGAATATGCTTTGAAAAAAAGTTTGGGAGAGTTCAAAATAATTATCAAATTCTCAAAAAATTGTAGTACATATAGTAATAAGCTCGAAAAAAAGAACAAAAAGAAAGAACATATGTACTTGAAAGAAATAGATGTACAAAAGTGCAATGTAAAAGCAAAATGAGTTGGTGTATTGAAGGTACTTATTCTGAAGATCCGATACAAGCTAAGTCTAGGGATTTTAGCTTACATTTATCTATTTTTTATCTACCCCTAGCCTATACACGTTACAACCGATTTAAAAGATCTTTGAATTAAAATTTTTGTGTTGCCTGCATTAGTGGAGAGAAATTGCTAAGTTCAACATATGAAGTGATAAGTTAAACTTAGTGATTGCAGTTTAGTCTTAAATAAAGTAATAAAAATTAAGTGGTAAGAATCAGCATGCCTTTATTAAGAAAACATTTAGTCTATTCTTGCTAACATGATAACAATTGAGAATAATTCGAACAACATGTATACTTCAGTTTCTTAATTGCAAAATTTTTGTTCTTGAGCATAATTACACTAAACTCATAATTGTGGGGGAAAATGTATTCGAAAGACATTTTTCAATGGTAATTTCAAACACTTCCTTTTTTTCAATTTTTGCATTACTTGGGATGAGTAATGAATTAAGTTTAGGAGTGTGAAAAAAACAAAAATATGTAGGCTTTTTCAACACCTTTTGAGCTCTAATGCATGCAGTTTTGTAGTAAATTTTGTCAAAATTCATACTTTAATTGTAAAATAATTAAATTGCACTTAAATTATTAACATATTGAATTTAAATTTTTTATAATAAATTTTTACAAATATGGTTTATTTTCGACAGTTTTGCATAAAATGTGAAAATTGGCTCGGCAGACACCTTGACAATATTGAACTGTTGGAGAAATTTTTGCATCAAGCAAACCAAGTGTAAGACTGAATATTTTCCCAGCCAAGGATGATCCAAATAATGATTATTTTATGTACTTTATATTTAATTTTTACCCAAAGTTAATTAGGTTGAAATTTAATATAAAGCTTGAAGGAAAAAGTTGCCCAGTATGCTAAGAAGAGAAGACTGAGAAGCCCAAAACCATCCAATAAGCTGACCCAATCAGTGGGTTTTTTCTGATTTTTATGCTTGGAAAACAACCCTTAAAGTTTCTTTAAACTCTATTCAAACCTCTCCACTTTTCATGCCTTTGAATATTTGCCCCAAGCTAAATTTAGCAAAGTTTAAATTATTCAAACTTGCTCCTATTGTGTCCAGCCAAGGGAGAGTGCATGGCTACTAATTATTTTCTATTTTTAGCAGTCACTCCCACCTATAAATACCCCTGTTTACTGCTTCATTCCCACTCATCTCTCTCTCTTGCACTCACTTTCTCTCTTCTATTCCCTTTCTTATTTCCCCATTTCTTTTGTTGATTTCCCTCTTGAAAAAGAGCCTTCTTCCACATTGGAATAGCAACATTAAATTATTCGTAGAGGTGCCAGTTCAACAGAACGAGCAAAGTAGAAGTTGAGCACACTAGTCTGGCTTCAGAGAAATCCTGGATTTGATTCCTAGTTCCTTTCTTTTTAATTTTCTTGTTTATGTTGTGATTATGAATATGAATGATTTTTGTACTGTTGTTCTAATTCTAGTTAATATGGCTTAAATTTAATTCGTCTTGGATTGATTGCTTTTCTGTCCACTTAAATTATTAAAATAATGTTTGTATTGTTATAGGCATTGGTTAGTTGTTCAATTAAAGAAAACCATGCTTATGTTTTATTTGCTTTATAAAATGTAAGGTAACGAATAAATTAATTATTAAGCATATTGAAATAGTAATTAATTGACAAAATATTTAATTACTGCATGTTTAATCTTCTAATGTAGTTGAGGGTTAAATTAGCGATGGTATTAAATGATATATTAGCCTTGCATAACTTGCAAGATTATTGTGATTAAACTGTTTCAATATAGAAATATATTGTTACCTCAGTTAATCTTATATGCACTTATGAAGATTGATTAATTGTTAGAATTGGCATTAAGAAATGTTCAAAAGATTGATTAATTTAGAATGTATGTACAGTAGTTAACAAATTACCAAGTTGTCATGAAAATTTTCGTAACAACATGAACATGGGTTTAGTAATTCTAAGTTAAGGAATGTAATTGATCTAACACATAAAACTCATCTTTTTGAAACCATGCATTGGAATTTTTACTTTTTATTTTTATTACTTAGTTGATTTTTAATTTTTAAATCACTTCTTCAAAACAACATATTTTTCTCATCACCAAAGTGTTTGATTTACATTTCATAAATATTTTTCTTTCATAGTCCCTGTAGGTACAATAACTTGACATTTACTTATCACTTTATTACTTGTTGCGATTGTGTACACTTGCACATTTTCTGTCGTTCCAAGTAGATAAATTTATTTTTTTGAACAATTTTATTATTTTGGAATGTGAAATTGACAAAGATGTGACAGCTATTCTTGGAAGACCTTTTCTTGCTATAGGTAGACTGTTAATTGATGTACAAAAAGGAAAGCTAACAATGAGAGTAAATGATCAACAAAATACTTTTAATGTATTTGATGCCTTGAAATGTGAAAATGAAAATAAGGAGTGTCACGCCATTGTGTTGAGCAAAACAATTGTGGAGGAGGAGTATACAAAATTTTATCACCATAATTTTGATAATGATGAAGATCTTAGCAGAAATGCTTGTAGAACTCGGTGAAATCATAGAGACCAAGCAATTAATGGATAGACCGGGAAAGAATTTTAAATCCTTGGATTTTGCAAATCATTTTTTAAAACCTTTTAAACTTTCTATAGAGGAACCTCCCACAGTGGAGTTAAAGCTTTTGTCGTTGCATTTAAAGTATGTGTACTTGGGAGACAATAGCACTCTGCTAGTAGTTATATCTGCAGAATTGACATCTGATCAAGACAAAAAGTTCCTAGACGTTCTAAGGAGATCTAAGAAGGCATTGGGATAGACAATTGTTGACATTAGGGGAATCAGCCCTATTATTTGCATGCATAAGAGTTTGTTAGAAGATTGCCATAACAATTCTATCGAACAATAGAGAAGGTTGAACCCAATCATGAAGGAAGTTGTCAAGAAGGAGATCCTCAAGTAGCTTGATGTTGGAATTATAAACCCTACTTCAGCTAGTTCGTGGGTGAGCCTTGTACAATATGTACCCAAGAAAGAAGGTGTCACAGTAGTTAGTAATGATAACAATGAGCTCATACCAACTCGTATAGTCATGGGATAGAGAGTATGCATGGACTATCACAAGCTTAATGTGGCAGCCAAGAAGGACCATTTTCCCTTTTCGTTCATCGATCAAATATTGGACAGATTATCTAGGAAAGCTTTCTACTGTTTCTTGAATGGTTTTTCAGGGTATAACCAGATTGCCATAGCTCCTAATGATAAAGAGAAGACCACTTTCACATGTCCATATAGAGCCTTTGCGTTTAGATAAATGCCATTTGGGTTGTGTAATGTCCAGCAACATTTTAGCATTGCATGATGGCAGTATTATCGCACATGGAGGAAAACTTTCTGGAAGTTTTCATTGACGATTTCCTGTGTTTGGCAATACCTTCGAGAGCTGCTTGAAGAACTTATAATTGGTTCTTTTTCACTGTAAAGAAACTAATCTTATTTTAATTTGAGAAAAAATTTCACTTTATAGTTTGTGAAGGCATTATTCTAGGACATAAAGTATCATAGCAATGGATTGCCATGGACAGAGCCAAAATTGAAGTGATAAAAAATTTGCCGCCTCCCACCACTGTAAAATGTATCAGAAGTTTCTTAGGCCACACAGGATTTTATAGAAGATTTATTAAAGATTTCTCGAAGGTATCCAAACCTCTATGTGCCCTGTTAGAGTATAATAGACCCTTCAATTGTAATGAACCTTGCTTGTGAGCATTTGAAGAATTGAAGAAGCAATTGGTGACAACATCGATTATAATACCAACGGAGTGGACACTGCCATTTGAACTTATGTGTGACGCCAGTGACTTTGCTATAGGTGCAGTGTTGGGGTAAAGGAAAAACAAGGTATTTCATGCTATATACTACGTAACTAGCACCCTGACAGATGTGCATCTTAAGTACACCACTACTTAAAAAAGAGTTATTCGTTGTTGTATTCACATTTGATAAATTTAGATTTATTTAGTTGGTACCAAGGTCACAATTTATACAGACCACTCTGCTATCAAGTATTTGGTGGCCAAAAAAGATGCCAAACCAAGGTTGATCTAGTGGACACTTTTACTATAGAAATTTGATCTAAAAATTAGAGATAGAAAAGAGACTAAGAATCAAGTGGTTGATTACTTGTTGAGATTGGAAGCTGGACTTGAAGATGGCAATATTCAAACCATTAAGGAAGACTTCCTAGACATTTCCTTGGTATGTCGATATTGTGAACTTCTTAGTGAGTGGGTTGATGCCCCCTAACCTCACTAGCCAAAAAAGAAGGAAATTTCTTCACAATGCCAGACATTATTATTGGGATGAGCCTTTCTCATTCAAACATTGTGCTGATCAAATAATTAGGAAATGTGTCCCTGATAGTGAATTCAAAGCATTTTGCAACATTGTCATTTAGCTCCTTATAGAGGATATTTTAGAGGCATGAGAACAGTTGTTAAGGTTCTCTAATCTGGCTTTTATTGGCCGAGCATGTTCAAAGTTGCTTATGAATTTTACTGGGAATGTAACCGTTGTCAAAAGACGAGGTAACCTCTCTAGGAGGCATGAAATACCACTGCAAAATATCTTAGAGATTAAGTTGTTTAATGTGTGAGGACTAGACTATATAGGTCCATTTCCACCCTCATGGGTAAATCTATACTAACTTATGTCAATCTGATAGATGATACGAGAATGAGTTATCTCGAACACTAAAAACTTTGACATTCCAATAGGTCCGGGCGTGGATGAGACAGCTTACTTCTTAAATCTTAATTTGGTGCTGCATCATATCCTTCGAGCGATCCCGAGGGTTCAGCCTACCCCACCTGCTCTACCACCATCTGTTGTTATGCAGGAGACTCTGACAGAGAGATTTCGCAAATGTAAGGTGGAGGACTTTTATGGCACCAGCGAGGATGACTCAATAGTTACTGATCAATGGTTATGGGACAAACTAAGAACTTTGAGGCCACTCCATTTTACCCCTAAGGGTAACCTAGAGTGCATCATCTTATTGTTGAAGGGTGATGCATATGATTGGTGGGAGACAGTCGAGATGGCTTTACAGCCTGAACAACCGATGTGGGATCAATTTTTGTCTGAGTTTTGAGGAAAGTACAATTGTCAGGCACATACTGATGACTTGAGGATGCAATTTTCATGACTAGTCCAGGGCAACCGATCGGTGTAAAAGTACGAGAGGGACTTTCTGCGATTGAGTCGCTTCGCCCTTGAGTTAATGGCTTCTGAGAGTCTTAGGTGCAAGAGATTCTGTGCGGCGCTGCACATTGATATTCACACTTATTTGGTAGCAGACCCACCCGAGGTATTTTCAGAATTGGTACGGTAAGCTAAAGCTGTAGAGAGGGTTCTAAGTACGAGATTGAGCTCATCAGACGAGTCTAGTATCTAGAGCAAGAGGACTTTTGACACTACAAATCTGTCTCAAATAGCAGCCAAGAGGATTCAGGAGAGCTTCATCGACACAATCTCATAGATCAGGTCAAGGGTCAGGACTAGGGGATTGTAGGAGACCATTGACTTCCTCATCGCTAGCGAGTTCAGAAGGATCAGTCAGGACCCTGACTTTTCCAGTTTGTAAGTTCTATGGTCGAAGACATCCTGAGGAGTGTTATCGGAGGACTAGAGCCTATTTACAGTATGGGTCCACCAAGCATTTTGTCAAAGATTTCCCTAGAGCGAGTGGTGCATCGCCTGCTCAGACTCAGATATTAGCACCTTTTTTTCAACTTGGTAAAGGGTCAACTCATGGTGGTGATAATGTCGCTTCAGGCCAGCAGAGTAGATGTAACAGTCTAGTTTTGACCCTAGTTAGAATAGTGGTTTCGGGACCACAAATCCAAGTTTGAAAAATATTTTAATATATTTTCTGTGTCTGTGATATGTGAATTTACATCTATGAAATTTATGTGATTTAATTTGTCTGTTTCTGTGCTTAATTACGAAAAAAGATTGAATCGCGTAAAGTGTAAAAGTTGAGTGCTAGATGCTAAAGCACCTATTTTTCTTGGCTTTTAAAATAAAAGTCCTTACATGTCAAATTTACCATTTGTTTTAATGGTGGACAAAAATGGTTATGTAGTTGGTGAATTTAATGTTATATCATTAAGGGCAAAATGGTAAAAGGTGATTATGATGCTTATTATAATAAAATGAAAACAAAAAGGTGGCTTATTGTCATGCATATTAGCTGAAAATCAGCCAAAGAAAGAAGGGTTTGAAGCTTTTGTACATTCGACACTTTGGTAGCTAAATTGAGGTATAAAATTTGTTCGGTTTTTGATAATTTCTATGTTTCTGTGATCTTTGCTTCGTGTTCTTCAAAACCCATGTCTGAATTTTTGTTTCTGTTAAAGATTTCATGAAATGTCATTGTTGACATTATGAGTTTTGTGATGTTTTTGAATGAATTATGAAGGCTTGGTAGATGGTTCATAAGTTTTGTCTTTGACCTTTTAATGAAATTGAGCTATTTGGGTTAAATTTTGAAAATGAGGTCTTGAACGACTAAATTGTGAATTAAATAGGTTGTTTGGGCTTATATAGAAGCCATGAAAATTCGTCTAGCCGTTGTTGGAAAGAAATTTTGCATATTTGTGATTTTATGAAAAATGGAGTAAATTGTAAAAGCGTGAAAATGTAAGGGCTAAAATGCAAAGTGCCCTAAATATGTGTATATGGATTATATTGAATGAAATAAATGATTGAATGGTTGAATTTGTATTGTATTAGATCAAGAACAAAGAAAATCATACTTAGATCGAGGGAAATCCAAAATAGTTGAATATACGACTCGTTTTATCCGAAATTCGTCCGAGGTAAGTCAAACTACAATTACATGTTAATTGAAATAAATTCTGCACATATAAATTGTAATCTATATTGGATGGCCTTGAGTGGATGATGAATATCTTTGGAGTAAAGTATGATAATATGATAATATTTGAAAAGCTCTGTATATTCCTAAGCAAAGTTGACATCGCTCTGAGACATCGTGTAAGACCGTTCTGGGACACAGGCCTCGATTGAGATTTACATATAAGACCATGTTTGGAACATCGGCATCGTATCTGATTTCGTGTAAAACCCTATCTGGGACAGAGGCATCGATATTGAATTACATGTAAGACAATGTCCAAAACGTCGGCATTGTACTTCTTAATGAGCATCTGTATTGTTTCTGACCCGTCTGATGATGGAGTACAAAATCTAAAATTGAGTATATGAAATGTATAACCTATGCAGGTACATTTGTATCGTACTAAATTTCTGAATATGAAAAATTCTATCTCTGTGAAATATGTATGGAATCGAAGCATGACATATATGCAAACAAAGGAGCATGGTTAAGATTATGAATTATTCTATGAAATCGTTACGAATCTATATGGTTGAATGGTACTTATATGATTTAGTAGTTAGACCAATTGTATTTGGCTTACTAAGCTCTTTGTAGCTTATTCTGTGTATTTACTGTCTATTTTACAGTTATCGTAGCTACTGAAGGCTCAGGGATAGTCGAGGATCGTCACCACACTATCGATCTCATTTTGGTACTTTTGAAAGTGTATATATTTTAAAGTATTGCATGTATAGGCTAGAAGGTCTATGTATATAAGTTTTGATGTATATATTATGCCATGGGAGTTGGCTAGCAAATGAAATGTTGTATATAGTTTTGGTATTTGGTTGATGGTGCCAAATGATGTATGGTTGTAGTGTTTTATGAGCTAATATGTTTTTGTTATAATGAAGCATGTTTTGAGCATGGAATTGGTCGGAAATTTTGGTATGAATGTTGTATATTATTGGTTGTAGGATTGGACCCAAAAAGGGGTGGCAATTTTGGCTTAAACCAAGCCTACTTAGTGCCACATGATCAGGGGATACGGGCATGCCTTGTGGCCATGTAAGAAAAGTAGTATTCTCCTAAGAACTACACAGTCTTGACACACGGGCGTGCAATATGGCCGTGGGCTAAAGTCAGTAGCTAGCTAAGTATCACACGGCCATAGTACACGGGCGTGACTATTGGTCGTGTGAAAAAGTCAACATAGGACCTATTTTTGGCACGACTGGTTCACATGGGTGTGTCTAGTACCCATGTATGACACATGGCCTAGTCGCACGGGCGTGTGACTTTAACTGTTTGAAAGAATTGGTTAAGTTCTAAAAATTCTAAATGGGTTCGGTTTAGTTCTGACCTTTCCTTAAATGTATGTTTTAGGTCTCGTAGACTATATTTAGAGATGATTGCTTATGAAATGATGTTAAATAATATCTGTGATTCTGAATTTGGTCTGAAATGTTCTGTCTATTTGGTAATGCCTCATAACCCTAATCCAATGTCGGTTACGGGTTAGGAGTGTTACATTTTATTGGTATCAAAGCTATGGTTTAGTCGGTTCTAGGACTACCATAGTGTATATGAGTCTAGCTATACATGCCATATATCTGAATCTGTGATAGTGTGATGACTCCTAACTTTGAAATGTGCTTTTATATAGTAAATGGATCCCAATAGAGTTGTAGCTGACAATGTTGAAAGCAATGGGCCTGCTCCCACGCAAGGGACGGTGAAAGATGATTCACGATCGCCTATGAGTAGCCGTGATAGCGAGGCTAAGCAAGCCTTCTATCAGATGATGAATGAATGGTTCACCCAGCACATTGGAACCAATCCGACTGTACAACAACCTCACCCCCTGGTTCACCCAACACATTGGAACCAATCTGACTGTACAACAACCTCACCCCTAGGTTAATCCTTCTCAAACTCCTGATATGCCACGACTGAATCTGGTATAGTTGAGTAGACCACCGGTTGATAAGATTAGAAAGTATGGGGCAGAAGAGTTCCGAGCTACAACAAATGATGATGCTGAAAGAGCCGAATTCTGGTTGGAAAATACAATAAGAGTGCTTGATGAGATGTCTCTGAGTCTTGAGGAATGTGTTAAAAGTGTCGTTTCACTTCTGAGAGATACGGCGTATCATTGGTGGAAAACTTTAATATCTGTAGGCCCGAGTAAATGAGTTACTTGGGATTTCTTTCAATCTGAATTCCGGAAGAAATATATCAGGCAGAGATTCATTGATCAGAAACGTAAAGAGTTTCTCGAGCTTAAACAGGGTCGTATGTCTGTTATTGAATACAAACGTGAATTTGTGAGATTGAGCCAATGTGCTAGGGAATATGTATCAAATGAAGCAATAATGTGCAAAAGGTTTGAATATGGACTAAATGAAGATATCCGTCTGTTAGTTGGGATTTTGGAGATTAAAGAAATGATAGTGCTCGTTGAGCGAGCATGTAAAGCTGAAGAATTAAGTAAAGAGAAAAGAAAAGTTGATTCTGAAGCTAGAGATGTTATAAAGAGATCTTCGAGTAGATCATTTCAGTCTATGTCAAAGAAATTCTGAGATGATCAAAGCCGTTCAAATGCTAATGTGGGATATTCAAACCGAGATCGACCTAGATCGCATTCAAACTTCAGAGTCCCTGCTACTTCTATTGCAAGTGTTGGGAATGTCTGATCTGAGAGATCTGAATGTAAAAACTATGGTAAAAGATATTCGGGAAATTGTAGATTGAATGACCGAGCCTGTTTTCGATGTGGATCTCTGGATCATTTTGTAAGAGATTGTTCTGAACCTGTTGAGTAAGAAAATGTACAGAATCTGATATCGAGTAACAACTCAGCTAGAGGTAGACCTTCTAGAAATGTAAGAAATGCAAGTAGTGGTCAAAGAGCTACTAGAGATACTATTGTTAGATATGAGGCCAGAGCACCTGCCAGAACCTATGCTATCTTAGCTCGTGAGGAAGCCTCATCTCCTAACGTGATTATTGGTATTTTTACTCTCTATGATACTTCTGTGATTGCATTTATAGATCCTGGATCAACGCATTCTTATATTAGTATGAATTTAGTGTACAGTAAGACTTTGCCTGTAGAGTCTACTGAATTCGTAATTAGAGTATCGAACCCCTTAGGCAAAAATGTCTTGGTTGATAAAGTCTGCAAGAATTGCCCGTTAATGATTCGAGATGTTTATTTTCCTGTTGATCTGATGCTTTTGCCTTTTGAAAAATTTGATATAATTCTAGGAATGGATTGGTTAACCCTGCACGATGCTATTGTGAATTGCAAACGAAAAGTCATTGATTTAAGTGTAAGAATGGTGAAATAATCTGAATTGAGTCTAGTGATCTGAATAGACTACCAACTATGGTATCTGCAATGAAAATACGAAAATATGTGAAGAAAGGTTGTGAAGCCTACTTAACTTATGTGTTAGATTCAAAAGTGAATGATAAGAAAGTTGAATCAATGCATGTTGTCTGTGAATTCTCTAATGTGTTTCCTAAAGAATGACTTGGTTTGCCTCTGATTCGAGAAGTTGAGTTTGGCATCGAATTAGTACCTGGTACTACTCCGATATCAATAGCTCCGTATAGAATTGCTCCGACCGAATTAAAGGAATTGAAATCTCAGTTGCAAGAATTGACTGATCGAGGATTTTCTAGACCAAGCTTTTCACCATGGGGTGCTCCTGTTCTATTTGTAAAAAAGAAAATGGCACAATGAGAATGTGTATTGATTATCGTCAAGTTAATAAAGTGACTGTAAAGAAAAATACCCTCTGCCTAGAATTGATGGCTTATTCGATCGGTTGAAAGGTGCTACTATGTTTTCTAAGATAGATCTGAGATCGGGGTACTACCAGTTGCAAGTAAAGGATTCTGATATTCTGAAAACGGCTTTTAGAACAAGGTACGGGCATTATGAATTTTTAGTTATGCCTTTTGGATTAACGAATGCACCTGCTATCTTTATGGATTTGATGAATAGAATATTCAGACCGTATTTAGATAAATTTGTTGTAGTATTTATTGATGACATATTGATTTATTCACGTGATAAATCTGAACATGCCAAGCATTTGAAAATAGTGCTACAGACTTTGTGAGGTAAACAGTTGTATGCAAAGTTTAGTAAATGTGAATTCTGGTTGCGAAAAGTTAGTTTTCTAGGTCATATTGTATCAGCTTCCGGTATCAAATTTGATCCGAGCAAGATTTCAGATATTCTGGACTAGAAGCCTCTGAGGAATGTATCTGAAGTCCGCTGTTTTCTGGGACTTGCCAGTTACTACAGATGATTTGTAAAAGATTTCTCTACGATAGCAACTCCGTTGACAAAATTGCTTCAAAAAGATGTGAAATTTGAATGGTCTGAGAAATGCCAAAAAAGTTTTGATCGGTTAAAAGCTCTGTTAACTGAAGCTCCGGTGTTGGTACAACCTGATTCAAGTAAAGAATTCGTTGTTTATAGTGATGCTTCCTTGAATGGACTAGGTTGTGTTTTAATGCAAGAAGGAAAAGTTGTTACTTATGCTTCGAGATAGTTGAAGCCACATGAGAAGAACTATCCGACACACGACCTTGAGTTAGCTGCCATTGTGTTTGCTTTGAAGATCTAGTGTCACTATCTGTTTGGTGAAAAATGTCACGTGTTTTCTAATCATAAAAGTTTGAAATATTTAATGACGCAAAAAGATTCGATTTTACGACAGAGAAGATGGTTAGAACTGCTAAAAGACTACGAACTTGTGATTGATTATCACCCGGGAAAAGCAAATGTGGTTGTTGATGCTTTGAGTCGAAAATCGTTATTTGCAATGAATGCTCATTTAGTTTTGTCTGACGATGGTTCAGTTTTAGCTGAATTAAAAGCAAGACCTTTGTTTTTACAACAAATTATCAAAAGTCAAAAGGTTGATAATGAGATTATGGCTAAACGAACTCAGTGTAATTCTGATTCTGATTCTGAATTTTGAATAGATGATGATGATTGTTTGAGGTTTAGAAATAGACTTCGTGTTCCAAGAAATCCGGATTTGATTCAAACGATTTTGAGCGAAGCTCACAGTAGTAGATTTTCTGTACATCCGGGAAGTACGAAAATTTATAACGATTTGAAACAACTATATTGGTGGCCGAGAATGAAAATAGATATTTCTGACTTTGTTTTGAGATGTTTAATCTGTCAGCAAGTTAAAGCTGAGCATCAGGTGCCATCTGGTTTATTACAACCGACTATAATTCTGGAATGGAAATGGGATCGAGTGACCATGGATTTTGTTTCGGGTTTGCCTCTGTCTTCGAAAAAGAAAAACGCAATTTGGGTTGTAGTTAATCGTTTGATGAAATCAGCTCATTTTATTCTGATTCGGTTTGATTATTCACTTGATAAGTTAGCTGAGTTGTATATTTCTGATATTGTGAGATTGCATGGTGTGTCATTGTCAATAGTGTCCAACAGAGACCTGAGATTTACATCGCGATTCTAGAAGAAATTGCAAGATGCTCCGGGTACTAAATTGTATTTTAGCACTGCTTTTCATCTGCAAACAGATGGTCAATCAGAACGGATTATTCAGATACTCGAGGATATGTTGAGATGTTGTATTCTCGAGTTTGAAGGTGTGTAGGAACAATATCTACCTTTGATTTAATTCGCTTATAATAACAGTTTTCAATCGAGCATTAAAATGACACCATACGAAGCCTTATACGGTAAAAAGTGTAGAACTCCATTATACTGGACTGAGCTCAGTGAGAATAAAATTTACGGTATTGATCTGATAAAAGAAACAGAATAAAAAGTGAAAGTAATCCAAGATAGTGTGAAAGCTGCCTCTGATCGTCAAAAATCATATTCAGATTTGAAAAGAAAAGATATCGAATTTAAGGTCGGTGATAAAGTGTTTTTGAAAGTATCTTCATGGAAGAAACTATTCCGATTTGGCAAAAAGGGAAAATTGAGGCCGAGATTCATCGGACCATATGAAATCATTGAGCGAGTTGGGCCGGTTGCTTATAGATTGAGGCTACCATCTGAGTTGGAAAAGATACATAATGTATTTCACATATTGATGCTTCGACGGTACAGATCTGATTCGTCCCATGTGATATCCCCTTCTGAAATTGAGATCCAATCTGATATGACTTACGAAGAAAACCGATCCGTATTTTAGCTCGCGAAATTAAAGAATTACGAAAAAATAAAATTCCTCTAGTTAAAGTGATGTGGCATCGTCACGGTGCTAAAGAGGCTACGTGGGAGCCTGAAGATTCAATGAGACAACAATATCCAAATCTATTTAATGGTAAGATTTTCGAGGACAAAATCCTTAAGGGGGAGAATTGTAACAGTCCGACTTTGACCCTAGTCGAAATAGTGCTTTCGGGACCACAAATCTGAGTCTAAAAAATATTTTAATATTATTTTCTGTGTCTGTGATATGTGAATTTACATCTGTGAAATTTCTGTGATTTAATTTGTCTATTTCTATCCTTAATTACGCAAAAGGATTAAATCGCGTAAAGTGTAAAAGTTGAGTGCTAGATGCTAAAGCACCTATTTGGCTTGGCTTTTAAAATAAAAGTCCTTGCATGTCAAATTTACCATTTTTCTTAATGGTGGACAAAAATAGTCATGTTGTTGGTGAATTTAATGTTATATCATTAAGGGCAAAATGGTAAAAGGTGATTATAATGCTTATTATAATAAAATGAAAACAAAAAGGTTGCTTATTATCATGCATATTAGCTAAAAATTAGCCAAATGAAAACATTTGGCACTTTGGTAGCTAAATTGAGGTATGAAATTTATTCAGTTTTTGATAATTTCTACATTTCTGTGATCGTTGCTTCGTGTTCTTCAAAACCCATGTCTGAATTTCTGTTTCTGTTAAAGATTTCATGAAATGCCATTGTTGATATCATGAGTTTTGTGATGTTTTTGAATGAATTATGAAGGCTTGGTAGATGGTTCATAAGTTTTGTCTTTGAGTTTTAGATAAAATTGAGCTATTTGGGTTAAATTTTGAAAATGAGGTTTTGAAGGACTAAATTGTGAATTAAATAGGTTGTTTGGGCTTATATAGAATGTGACAGCCCTAAATTGACCCTAGTCGGAAAGTGGTCTTGGGACCGCTAAAATGAGTTACCGAAGTATTTGAGTATAATATTAAAATATGTGAATATGAGTGTGTGAAAGTTTTAAGCTTCGATTTAGTTAATTGCATGTGAATTTAGTTAATAGGACTTATGTGTGACACTTTTGAAATGTGATAGGTTAATCTATAAGGATCTATTAGTGCATGTAATCAAAAGGGTGGACTTGCATGTCAACTTCCCCACTTTGATAGTAGTGGCCGGCCATGACAATGAGGATAGACAAAATGTGATGGGTAAAACATATTATAAACATTTTGTGATAACATGTTGTGTTAAGAACAATAAAATATGAGGGGAGTGGGAGGAGAAACCAAAGTTGTTTCATCCTTGCTCCCTCATTTTGCCGTAACTAGATGAAAAAAAAAGTTGTATTCTTTGGTTCTTCTTGGCCGAAATGAAAAGAGGAAGAAGGGAGGAAAGCATTCGGTCATCTTAGGTTGATAGTAAGGTAAGGTGTTTATATTAGTTCTTGAAATTTTAGTTGATCTTGAGTGAGATATCAAGTTATTTTTGTAACCCATGTTGAAATTTTGATTTTGGAATGAGTAAGGTTTTCGACTATGGTAGTTAATAATGGTGAGTTTTTTTGTTTCATGTTAAAGTTGGGTGAATGATGATAGATGAGTGTTTGAACTATAAAAAGAATCATAGGTGAGCATTAGATACTAAGGGAAAAGAATCGGCTACCTTGTTATGAACTAGGGCCGAATGTGAGTTTGGTTGTGTTTGAATATTACATGCTTGGTAGAATGGTGGATGAAAGTGCCGAATGTGGTCTTTGGTTTGGGCATAAGGAATAATAGTAGGCATAGGTTTCGGCTTTGGTAGTACCTATGTAATTATAATTAGTTCATTTTGATGGTTTCGCATGAGGTGATAAGTAAAAGTTTGAAGGTAGCTTAAGTTAATTGATACTCACTAATGATTTCGAATTGAAGCTTTGTTAAGTTGTGAAATGAGTGGCCGAGAGAGCTATAGACTATTGCCGGATGTATGTTGGGTTAATAGAGTCTCCAAATTGATTATATGTGTGTATGCTATTAGAAATTCAAGGAATTCTCGGCAAAAATATGGTTAGGGGTTAAGTCATGGGAACTTGGGGGCATTCATATGTGGACCTTAAGATTTTGTACACTATGACTATGTGAGTTAGGTGTTAAATAACTTAATCATGTGTATGCATGACCGAGTATAATCGGCCACATGAGTAAAGAAATGGGTTAATTGATATGTGGTAAATGTTAAGTGTTAAACGAAATGGAAATGGTATCACATTGGAATATGTATACTCGACCACATGAATGAATACATAGATTGGTGTTGCATGTATTCGGCTATAAGTAAGCATATTGGTGGCTTAATCTTGACTTAGAAAATCGGCTAAAGGAGAATATTGGCTAATATGTTGAATTTGATTCATGATTTCATACATATATGACTCTAATGCCTAATATATACGGGCTAAGTACCTTGAATTCCTCTTTGATGTTCAAAATGATTAAATCGATTTATTTGTTAATATTAAGCTCAAGAGCAAAGGGGAACTAAATCCGATAAAGGAAAGGAAAAGGTGATCGAATAGCCGTTGAAATCGTTCAACAGCATCTGAGGTAAGTTTTCGAGTAATGGAACTTAGATTATGATTCGATTAGATCATGTTATAAGCAAATCAAAATCATGCTCTTTGTATGTGGCTATTGAGCCGAAAATGATAATGCTTGATAAGTGACTTGTGTTTGAATTCTAGTTATGAAAATGAAATATAGATGTGTCATGATTTATTGATATGTGCATGAATATTCGGATGATAACCGGGCTAAGTCCCGAAGGCATTTGTGCTAGTGACTAATTCCGGGCTAAGCCCCGAAGGCATTTGTGCGAGTTACTATATTCGGGCTAAGTCCCGAAGGCATTTGTGCGAGTTACTATATCCGGGCTAAGTCCCGAAGGCATTTGTGCGAGTTACTATAACCGGGCTAAGTCCCGAAGGCATTTGAGCGAGTAGCTATATCCGGCTAAATCCCGAAGGTACTTAGTTTGGGAATGAGCAATCTTGCTGTAATAATTTCAATTAATACGCTCGTAAAACCCCAACGATGAGGTATGTTTTGTATATGCATTGGAATAATTGATTCTTTTTAAATAGTATTCGCTCAATCGATTAACAAGCTTCCGGCCTTTAGTCAAGTTGATTCCTTATGTATGAATATAAGGGTTGGAAATGTGAAGTAGGTATGATTGTGAGAATATGTGTATATGAAATTATTCGTTTAGTCATATGAATGCTATACTTCAGTTGTGCATGATTTCATTACTCAAAACTTACTAAGCATTAAATGCTTATTCCGTTTCTTTGATTCTTTGTTTTATAGATTTTGGTTCGTCAGCTATCGGATTCGGGAGTGTCAAAGTCGAAGTCATCTACACTATCAAAGCCCTTTTGGTACTCTTTTAGTTGAACTCTGAAAATGGCATGTATAGGACTACCCTTTTGTTGTTGGTCATGTACCTTTCGGTAATGTATATATTTGGATAGCCATGCGAAAATGGCTTATATATATTTGAGCATAGCGTTATAATCATTTTGTATGTTGTTCATGGAGTGTTATGGAAATGTTGGTAACGATTAGCCATTGGAATGGTTAATCACGATCATTTTGGTGCTATGTATGACAAAATTTTAGTTGATCCATGGAAAACCATGAAATAGGTAAAGTTTACCTTAAAAATAGATGCTGACAGCAGCAGTGATGTGGATTTGAAAAATCACTAAAAATAGTAGGAATGGAATTAAATAGTGAATAAATTATGTAATCTAACCTTGATGAATCTATTTTCATATGAAAGTAACGAAACAATCATATGAGCCGTATTTTATGAGATGTTTAAGTTTTCGTGAAACAGGGCCAGAGCGATTTCTGGATCCCCTGTTCCGACTTTGGAAATTCACTATAAATTAACCAGAGATAATTAGAGGTCATGCCCTATATGTACAGATTCCTTTTCGAGTCTATTTTCTTTAGAAACAAACGGAATAAGTATTGAAGCCCTGTACAGGGAGATATCTAAGTCGTAATGCATGAAGGTCAGAGTAGTCGAACCCTGAAACAGGGGAGACTTTAACTAATAAACTGTACTAATTGGCTCGACCAAAAATTCTAGAAAAAAATTTGTAGATGTACATATGAGTCTAGTTTCAGGAAAAATTTACGGAACTGGTTTTCGAGTTTTGGAACTCGAGATATGATTTTTAAGGTGACAGTGACGCAGTTAGCCAGCTTGTCTGGAAATTTTAAAATGGACTGTGCAAATAAATGAATTAAGTCTGTTAACACCTCGTGTTCGAATCCGGCAACGGTCTCAAGTACGGGGTGTTACATAGAAGCCATGAAAATTCGACTAGCCCTTGTTGGAAAGAAATTTTGCATATTTTTGATTTTATGAAAAATAGACTAAATTGTCAAAGTGTGAAAATGTAAGGGCTAAAATGCAAAGTGCCCTAAATATGTGTATATGGATTCTATTGAATGAAATAAATGATTGAATGGTTGAATTTGTATTGTATTAGATCAAGAACAAAGAAAATCGAACTTAGATCGGGGGAAGTCCAAAATAGTTGAATAGACGACTCGTTTTATCCGAAATTCGCCCGAGGTAAGTCAAATTACAATTACATTTAATTGAAATAAATTCTGCACATATAAACTGTAAACTGTATTGGATGGCCTTGAGTGCCTGATGAATATCTTTGGAGTAAAGTATGATAATATGATAATATTTGAAAAGCTCTGTATGTTCCTAAGCAATGTTGACATCGCTCTGAGACATCGTGTAAGATCGTGTCTAGGACACAGGCCCCGATTGAGATTTACGTATAAGACCATGTCTGGGACATCGGCATCATATCTGATTTTGTGTAAGACCCTGTCTGGGACAGAGGATCGATATTGAATTACATGTAAGACCACGTCTGAGATGTCGGCATTGTACTTGTTTATGAGCATCTGTATTGTTTTTGACCCGTCTGATGATAGCGTATGAAATCTGAAATTAAGTATATGAAATGTATAACCTATGCAGGTACATTTGTATTGTACTAAATTTCTAACTATGAAAAATTCTATCTCTGTGAAATATGTATGGAATTGAAGCATGACATATATGCAAAAAAAAGGAGCATGGTTAAGATTATGAATTATTCTATGAAATGGTTATGAATCTATATGGTTGAATGGTACTTATACGATTTAGTAGTTAGACCAATTGTATTTGGCTTAGTAAGCTCTTTGTAGCTTACTCTATGTATTTACTATCTGTTTTACAATTATCGTAGCTACTGAAGGCTTGGGGATAGTCGAGGATCGTCACCACACTATCGATCTCATTTTGGTACATTTGAAAGTGTATATATTTTAAAGTATGGCATGTATAGGCTAGAAGGTCTATGTATATAAGTTTTGATGTATATATTATGCCATGGGAGTTGGCTAGCAAATGAAATATTGTATATAGTTTTGGTATTTGGTTGATGGTGCCAAATGATGTATGGTTGTAGTGTTTTATGAGCTAATATGTTTTTGTTATAATGAAGCATGTGTTGAGCATGGAATTGGTTGGAAATTTTGGTATGAATGTTGTATATTAGTGCTTGTAGGATTGGACCCAAAAAGGCGTGGCAAATTTGGCTTAAACCAAGCCTACTGGGTGCCACACGGTCAGGGGACATGGGCGTGCCTTGTGGCCGTGTAAGAAAATCAATATTCTCCTAAGAACCACACGGTCTTGACACACGGGCATGTAATATGGCCGTGGGCTAAAATCAGTAGCTAGCTAAGTATCACACGGCCATAGTACACGGACGTGACTATTGGTCGTGTGAAAAAGTCAGTATAGGACCTATTTTTGGCACGGCTAGTTCACATGGGCGTGTCTAGTACCCGTGTATGACACACGGCCTAGTTGCACGGGCGTGTGACTTTAATAGTTTGAAAGAATTGCTTAAGTTCTGAAAATTTTGAATTGGTTCGGTTTAGTTTCGACCTTTCCTTAAATGTATGTTTTAGGTCTCATAGACTATATTTAGAGATGATTGCTTATGAAATGATGTTAAATAATATCTGTGATTCTGAATTTGGTCTGAAATGTTCTGTCTATCTGGTAATGCCTCGTAACCCTAATCCAATGTCACTTACGGGTTAGGGGCATTACAGTAGAGGCACGATCAGATCTGTAGCTGTATCTGATATTCAAGTTCCATCTAGGCAATATGATGTGAAAGCTAAGGAAGACTGCGACGCTGCTGATATGATTACAGGTATTTTCACATTGTTCTCCATTCCCATTACTGCATTAGTGGACTCCGGGTCCACGCATTCATATATCTGCAATGAGATCATCCGAGAGAGAGGTATTCTTGTTGAGGAGTTGGATGTTCGGATTCAAGTATCCAACCCGTTAGGACTTGATGTATTAGTGGATAAGGTGTATCGAAGATGTCTAGTTGAGATTCAGGGTCAACTATTTTCGGCAAACTTGATGGAGTTACCCTATCGAGAGTTTGATGTAATTTTGGGCATAGATTGGTTGACCGAGCATGATGCAAGTTTAAGATGTAAAGTGAGATAGCTTAAGCTCCATGGGTTGGACGGAACCAGAGTCCTAGTGTAATAGCTCGATTTTTGGGCCTAGTCAAAATAGTGGTTTCGAGACCACAAATTTGACGTAAGAAAAAATTTTTTATTATATTTTTATGGTCTACAATTTCACGGAATAATTTTATAAAAATTTCGTTTGAACTTTTTGATATTTGAGCACTCAATTTAGTCAAAAGGACTAAATTATAAAAAGTGCAAAACTTGAGTTCTATGTGCTAGAGGTGTCCAATTGTTATGAAATTTTAAATTGGAGGTCCTTAAATGGTAATTAGACCATTGGTTAATTTTTTGGACAAAAATGGACATGAAATAGGTGAAATAGAATATTTTTAAGTTAGGGGCATTTTGGTCATTTAGTAATTAAAATGAATTAAAAACAAAATAAAAGCCAAAATTCCTTGTTCATCTTCTTCCTTGGCCAAATTTTACATGAATAAATCATGGCTAGGGTTTTCCAAGCTTCCAAGCTCGATTTTAAGTCCGTTCTTGCCCCGTTTTTAATTATTTTTTACGTTTTTGAAATCCTTGTAACAAGATCTACCTATTTCTACCATTTATTTGAGTTATGATGAAGGTATAGGGTTTGACCCATGGAATAAATTTGTGCATTTTGGTGTTTAATTGTAAGTTATGCATGTTTATGGTTGGAGAAACAACTTTTACTAAGTAAGTTTCGGTAAAAATGCTTAAAAGGACTAATTTGTAAAAGTTATAAATTTTATCATAAAAGTGTGATTTAGTAGAAATTGTGGGCTACTATAGTTACGAAAATGGTTCAACTAGGCTTAAGGTACAAAGAAATTGAATAAATTTCATTTTACGAGCCAAGGGGCAAAAATGTAAATATGATAAAGTTTAAGAGAAAAATGTAATTTTGCCATAATATGATTTTTGGGTCATAATGATTAATGTGACTAATAAGTAAGCTAAATGTGATATTATAGATCAAAGAAAACAAGGTTCAGACTAGAACGGGGGAAAAACGAGAAATTGATGGTTAGGTCCCTTTTTGCCATTTTGGAGTCGAGGTAAGTTCATTTGCAAATATTGCAACATGTACCATACTTTAAATGCTTTAATATTGCATGTATGATAAGTACTTAAATATTTGATATGTTGTTGTATCATGTGTTTATTGCCTAAATTTTATCATGAATTATACTTTGATTATTTCATGAATATGTGATTGGTGCTACGAGCATTGAAATCAACATTACGAGGAAGTTCTATAGAAATGTGATATCGAAGAATCCCGTTTGAACCTTAGGAATAGTTTAGGATACAAGTGACATGTCACTAGGAACTATGTGATCTGAACTCATTGAATTGTGGTCTGAGTTCATGATATATGTGATATCTGAGCTGATTGAGTTGTGGTCTGAGTTCATGATGTATGTGACACATGTTTTAGCATCCAGGTACTAGGCTCGCATATTCTACTGGTGGCTGGGTAGTCCAGCATGTGTTGTGGATACCTAACAACCTATGTGAGTAGACCCGTGAGTAGCTCAAAAGCAAACAACATGTGATATGTGATATGAGGTAGCGTTGGCTACATACGAGGCACTTAGGTGAGTGATTCCAATGTATACGATAGTATTCCAAGTGTTCAATGGGTAGTTCTAAAGGAAGTTCAATGAGTAATCTTGATGAATACATCAAAGACGAGAAAGTAAGTTATTATGTGCAAGTGGGCACAGGTATGTACATCGAACTCATTAGAATGACATGAGATATGATGAACTTATGGTAAGAACATGTATATATATGAAGAATAAATTTAAGAGATTTAATAAAGTGCAAGTTTATGTTCATTAAGTTAAATGTATGAATAATGCTTGTTTAAATTGTATTCTATTTGCATGTGAATTTACTAAGCTATGAAGCTTACCCCCTTTTCTTTCCCACCTCTCATAGGTTTATTCAGCTAGCTCGGGTTGGAGATCATTGGAGATTCTATCACACTATCAAGCTATCATGTTGGGTAAATGAATGCAAACCTTTGAGTCTATGGCATGTAGAGGGACTTAGTCATTTTGTGTATGTATCATTATGATATGGCCAAATGTATTGGCTTGTAATGAATAAGGATTTAATTTGGATTATAGACATATAAATTGGCTTATATTGGCTAATGGGTTGCAAGTATATTAATTACTCATATGTCTATGCCAATATCATTGTGTGATGTGGTTTATAATGATATGTTAATGAAAGTTAGTACAAGGTAATCATGAAAGAGTAAAATTAGCATTAAAACAATTTTGGACAACAGCAGTAGTATAAATTTGAAAAATCACCAAAAATTGTGGAAATCAAATTAGAGGTTGAATAAAATATGAAATTCAATTCAATTGAGTCTAGTTTTACATAGAGAAAACGGTGTAAGTAAAAGAATTTCATATTATGAGATATTTGAATTTTTATGAGACAAGGTCAGAATGATTTTGGGTTCCTCTATTCTGAATTTGGAAAATCATTAAATATTGTATAAAAATAACTGGGAGTTAAAATTTATATTTTTAATTTCTTATTGAGTTTATTTTCAAGATAAACAAACAAAAACATCATCCAAATCCTGTACTAAGAGATAATTAATTTTTAGTGAAGAAAGGTCAAAACAGTCAAATAGCAAAATAGGGATGAATTTGAAGAAGTAATTGTACTTACTGGATTAACCATACTTTCTAAAAATTTTATGGCAAGAAGATGTTTGAGTCTAGTTTTGGAAAAATTAAGCGGATCATAATTTAGAGTTCTGTAGCTCAAGATATAAATCATTTAGTTACTATGACTCAAGTGGACAGTTTTGTTAAGAACAGTAAAGAATTGTTTTGATATGTTTAAGCTTTGATTATGGATGTGTTGGTAGCTTAATTGTGCCATGCTAAGTGCCATTGAAAGTGTGTATGTGAGTGGCAAATGAGGGTGCCAAATGGCTTGGTAAATAACCATTTTCTTGGCCATATGGGCAGAGACACGGCAGCATGTCTCAGCCGTGTGAAGGACACGGCCCCCGGGACACAGGCGTGTGACTTAGCCATGTGACCCCAAATTGTGCATGCCATCATAAACAGAGAGTTACACGGGCTAAGGACACGGCGTGTCCCAAGCCATACGGGAATGTGTATGACCATATGACCTACCTACACGGGTGTGTGACTCTCTAAAGTATGAAAATTTTCTAAGTGTAGTAAAGTTCCAAAAGTTTTCTGTCTAGTCCTGAACCACTCCCAACGTATGTTTTGGGCCTCGTGGGCCCGTATAAGGTACGATATGCATGTGATTGGATGAATTTGATCTGTACCAAATTTTATGTATGAATGTTTATGTTTAAGTCCGGTAATGCCTCGAACCTTGTCGCAGCGTCGAATACGGGTAAGGGGTGTTACACCTAGTGACTAATAAGATTAGTGAATGCTCTTCTTATGTCATTTTTGCGAATATAGCTCAAAGGTTGATTAGTAGAGGCTACGAAGCCTTCTTAGTCATGTGGTGGATACAAGGGTCAAAATTCTGGCATTGGAGGACCTACAAACTGTGAAAGAGTTTTCAAATGTTTTTCCTGAGGAGTTGTCGGGATTATCCCCCAAAAAGAGAGTTAGAATTTGGGATCAAGGTGTTGCTTGGTACGACTCCAGTATCCATTACCCCATACTGGATGGCACTAACTGAATTGAAAGAATTGAAGACTCAGTTGCTAGAGTTACTTGAGCGCGGTTTTATAGGCCCTAGTGTGTTGCCATGGAGAGCACCAGTGTTATTCGTTCGAAAGAATGATCGGTCAATTAGATTGTGCATTGATTATTGTCAATTCAATAAGGTGATAGTGAAGAACAAATACCCACTTCCAAGAATTGATGACCTGGTTGACTAGTTGAGACGTGCTTGTGTTTTTTCTAATATTGATTTGAGATCGAGGTTTCATCAGTTGAAATTTAAGAATGGGGGATATCTCGAAGATAGCTTTTAGGACTAGATATGGCCATTATGAGTTATTGGTGAGGCCAAATGCCATTTGGCCTCACAAATGCTCCTCTAGCCTTCATGGATTTAATGAACCATATTTTTTAGCCCTACTTATATCAATTTGTGGTGGTTTTCATTGATGATATATTGGTGTATTCGCGATCTGAGGATAAGCATGATCGCCATCTTCGAGATGTGCTTCAGACATTTCGAGAGAGACGACTTTTTTCCAAATTTAGTAAGTATGAATTTTGGCTTTCGGAGGTGGCCTTTTTGCGTCACATTGTCGCAGCGGATGGTATCCGAGTGGATCCACAGAAGATTCAGGTAGTGGTGGATTGGAAGCCACCGCTTAATATTTCTAAAGTTTGTAGTTTTTTAGGCCTCGTCGGGTATTATAGACGGTTTGTTAAAGGTTTTTCGATGATTGCTGCTCCGTTGACCAAGTTACTACATAAGAGAGTTCCATTTGAATGGAATGAGAAGCACCAACAGAGTTTTGATCAGCTTAGGATAATTCTGATAGAGGCACCAATTTTGACCTAGCCAAAGTCAGGTAAGGACTATGTAGTGTTCAATGATGCATCCTTGAATGGACTTGGTTGCGTTCTCATGCAAGAAGTTAAGGTAGTTACTTATGCATCTAGGCAGCTTAAGTCACATGAGCGTAACTACCCTACCATGATTTGGAGTTAGCAGTAGTGGTTTTCGCATTGAAGATTTGGAGGCAGTATCTCTTTGAGGAAAAAGGTTGTATATATACTGACCACAAGAGTCTTAAGTATCTGCTTACCCAAAAGGAGCTAAATTTGAGGCAACGTAGATGCATCGAGCAACTTAAAGACTATGACTACATCATTGACTACCATTTAGGTAAAGCTAATGTGGTAGCAGATGCATTAAGTTGTAAATCAGTGGCAGTGTTACGAGCGATGTTTACAAATTTGAGCTTGTTAGAGCACAGTGGTTTATTAGTTGAGCTTCAGGTTAAATCGATGTTGGTGCTAGAGGTAAAAGAGGACCAGAAGTCTGATGATAGTTTGGTTACCAGAGCAGATAGAGTGAGGCGAAGAGAAGCATCAGGCTTCAAATTACAATATGGTGATGTATTGTATTTCAGCGGGCAACTTTGTGCTCCAGCAGGTGAACTGAGGGATAAGATCCTTCGTGAGGCACATAGTAGCTCGTTTACTATCCACCTAAGTAGTAACAAGATGTATTAGGAGCTTTATTCATTTTATTGGTGGCCAAGGATAAAGAAAGATGTGTCAAAGTTTGTGACTCGATGCTTAGCTTGTCAGCAAGAGAAGGTAGAGCATCAAGTTCCTTCAAGTCTTCTTTAGCCTATCTAGCATCAAGTTCCTTCAGGTCGTCTTTAGCCTATCTAGATTCTGTAGTGGAAATGGGACAGAGTCACTATGGATTTTGTGACTGGGTTACCTATGTCTTGGTGCAGACACGATGCAATTTGGGTAATCATGGACAAATTGACGAAGACTGCAAATTTCCTACCAGAGTGCATGGACTTCACTCTCGAGAAGTTGGCTAAATTGTATATTGGTGAGATAGTAAGGCTTCACGGGGTGCCGCTTCGATTATTTTAGACAAAGATACGCGTTTCACTTCAAGATTTTGGAGAGCCCTTCATAAGGCGTTGGGAACCCATCTGCATTTCAATACAGCTTTTCACCCGCAAACTGATGGTCAATCAGACGATTCATTCAAATCCTTGAGGATATGCTTTGTTGTTGTATCATTGAGTTTCAGAGAGGTTTAGAGGAGCACCTTCCCTTGGTCGAGTTCGTATACAACAATAGTTATCAGTCTAACATTCAGATGGCTCATTTTAAGGCATTATATGGTCGTAAGTACAGGACTCCTTTGTGTTGGATAGAACTTAATGAGAGGAAGATTGTTGGTCCAGAGTTTGTCAGAAAGACTAAGGATAAGGTTTGGATGTCCAGAACAATCTAAGAGTAGCTTTCGATTTCCAGAGGTTATATGCAGATTTGAAGCGCAAAAAGATAGAGTTTGCAATGGGTGACAAGGTCTTCCTTAAGGTTTCACTTTCGAAGAAAGTTTTACGCGTCAAACGCAAAGGGAAATTAAGCCCCACGTTTATTAGACCTTATGAAGTTCTAGAGAGAGTTGGACAAGTGGTTTATCGGTTAGCCTTGCCACCAGAGTTAGAACATATTCATAATGTGTTCCACTTGTCTATGCTTAGGAGGTATCATTCTAATCCTTCCCATATCTTACCGCTTGGGTAGATTGAGGCGAGCCCAGACTTGTCATATGAAGAAGAGCCGATTCAGATTTTGGCCCGAAACATTAGAGAACTTAGGAACAAGAAAATCCCCTTAGTGAAGGTCCTGTGGAGGAATGACGGAGTTGAGGAGGTGACATGGGAGCCAGAGGAGCCCATGAAATTACAGTATCTGCACCTTTTTTATTCAGGTAAATTTCAAGGACGAAATTTCTTTTAAAGAGGGGAGAGTTGTAACGGTCCCAAATTCTCGAGTCAACGTTCGAGTGTTGACCTAGGTTGGCAATGCATAAATTTATTTTGGGATTGGGTTTTGTTGGAATTAATTTGGGTGAATTTTGGACCTTTTTATAAGAAATTAATTATGTTGAGAAGCTTGTGTGAAGTAAGAGGAAGATGGATGGCTAATATGGTGATTTTACCATTTTTGAATAAAAGTCTTCTCCCAATTAATGGGAAAAGATGGTTTGGTAGATTGATGTATGGGATAATGTAGATTTGTCCCTATTTTTCCTTATGTTGTAATCACCCTTTTTTCTTTTTAGATTTCTTCATTTTTTTTCTTCTTTTCTCCATCTATTTTTCCTTAGCAAGTCATGTAGAGGGAGAGAGATTTGAATGAGTTCTCACCATTTTTTTTCATCCTCCAAATCTCAAAGAAGGTAAGGGTCTTGATCTAGTTTTTTTTTTTAAGTTCCATGGAAGAAAAAATTATCTATGTTCATCAAGGATGAAGGTGATGTTTTTAGGTGTTTGGAAGGGTTTGAGTTTGAGGAAGTCTCTACCCATCTTCTCATATTTTATTTATTTATTTATTTAAAGTATGTATATTTACTTCGTATCAACTCTTTTTTTTTTTTTGGAAATCTTGTGTGCTACATGGTTTTTAGTTAAAAAGGGTGGTGAATCTTCTAAAGCTAAGGGTAAAGGCAAAGTGGTGGAGAGCTAGACAAGAAACTTTGTTGGTGTTCTTCCATCAAGGTGGTACCCTCTAACTCTCCTATCCTTCTAGATAAGTCATACATATGATGCTTGTATGATAATGTATGCATGTTATATGTATTTGGGTGGAAATCATGTTTGGATGATCTAAAATAAAGCTAAAAACTTAGTTGTGAAATCTGCCAGTAACAAATTATTACATGAATAGTAAGTTTAAAAGTTTGCCATAAATTTTGTAGAAATAATTAAAATGTGATCTATACATCGTTGTAACCGTGAGCTAGTCTAGTTTTGTTTAAAAGAAACAGAGATCAGTTTTGATTTGTATTTTAAAATATATGAATCTTTGAGTGTTGAAAGGTCATAAAAATTTGGCAACGAAATTTTTATAAAATAAATTTAGCAATGACTTTGAAAAATCACCAAAAATTTCACAAGACAAAATAGGAAATGAGCCTTATATCTCTATAGCCGTACAGAAGTCTAGTTTTGTTTAAAACAAACGGTGCTCAATTTAGAATTATATATTAAGAGTTATTAATTTTTGAATGAGAATGTAACACCCCAAACCCGACCTAGATGTTATGGCCTAATCCGGAGGTGTCACAAAGAATGTGTTTGAAACAAATTTCATATGATAAAACCATTTATGTTTCTTTCCAAATCTTACTTGCTTGTATCCAAGGTCAAAACATTATTCAATTAATTAATTTTTCTTTAAATGGGTTTTTACAGCGGAAGCTTTCGAAAACCATACTATTTTAGAAATTTAGTTCGAATTTTCAGAAAAATCGTTGTTTGCATAAAACTGTCGTTTTCATAAAATATTTTACCAAAGCAATCAAACTATCAAACAGTTCAAAATTAACAGTTTAAAACCAAAAAGTCCAAAGAGTCCCAAATATTACAAACTCTCAAAATAAATACCAAAACATAAATAAAACCATAAATTACTAAGTTTAATCAATTTACGGTCAAGCGGTCAACGTAGAGCCTCTGCCATACTGATCTGCCTAAGTATGTGAATTACCTGACAAATCAGACACAGATGTGAGTTTACAAAAACTCAGTGTGTAACCCAACAGAATTAAGCATGCAAACATACAGAACTATATGCACAGTTAGATACAGATACAGATTCAGTTTCAGATATGTAGAATCCTACCCCCATCCTCTACAAACCAACTCTGTCCATCCCATCACACCATGTGGGGTTAAAAACACCCACCTATCCCTACGCACCATGTTGTGCCATTAAGACGCATAATAGACAATATCTGCCAGAATAAAGGCGATTAATGTCGAACAGAATACTTCCTACTCATATACAAATCTCACCCCAATAACAGATGCAGATGTTCAAATACAGATATAACAAATTAAACAAGCTCAGCATGCTTTATGCAAATAACAGATATACATACATCAGTATAATCAGGCATACATTTAGTATCCTACTCCGATCAGTCTAACAGAATATCATAGCATGCAGATCAAGGTTTAATTGGCCCTTACCGACTTTAGAGTAGGCCCACAGTCAATCGGAGTGACATGTGTGACCCTAGGGAAATTTTCAAAATTATGGGCCCACATGCCCATATGGCCCACAGGCCTAACATAGCCTAGCCTGTGTGGCCCACACAGCCACACTCATGCCACCAGGCGGTCATGTGCTATGCATGGCCATACCTTCGTCGACCAACACTTGTGTCTCGCACACGACCTTCCACACGGACAACCACACGCTCGTGTGGTGTCGACAGAGTCATTTTTTAATTTTTTCGAAGCCTTGTTTTCTGCTAGTATCGATTTGATGCTACAACAAACACGAACCTTCTAGAACCCAACACCTCAAACAATTTTTGGACTACGATTCTGCAAGAGGCAAGTAACAAACTTCTCGATTCACCGCAAGCGAATAGACACAACGATTCAGAAAACCGCAACAAGGAGGCACAATTGTATTAAAACGAGGAAGGAAAAGGGGAAAATTTTGCCTAAAGGGAGACTTGAACCCAAGACCTCACACACACACCCAGAACACTTAACCACTGAAACAAACAAATATTTGTGTCAGATATTCACAGAAACAAATATATATTAATTTTTGAATGAGAAAAGGTTAGAATGTCAAGGTAGTAGACAGTCACATCTCATTAGTTAATATTTTAGCTGGAATGATTAGCAAGTTGAAACGAGTATGAGACTCGAATGTCATGGTTGCATTTTTGTGATTACATGTTTGATGTTTTTCTTATGCTTAGCCTCTTGGCTCTAACCTAACTAGCTTCCATGAGTGGCACTCGGGATAACCCTACGGACACTTAGGATTATTTGACTAGCGGCCATGAATGGTGCAGGACAATCCGAATACCCGATTATTTGAGCAGTATGTGCAATCTAACAAGTTTGACAAGTTTGATATGCAAGCGATTTGGTTATGTAGATTTAAAGACTCATGATTTAATTATTCGATACTCATGTCATGTTTCTATGTATACATTTGATTTGCATGCTTATATTTATAAATTGCTTGAAGTATGGTAGATTGTTGTGTACCACTAAGCCTGTAAAGTTCAGCCTTCGAATTGTCTTAATGTTTAGATTTGTAGACTTTTGTTCGAGTTCGAGGAACATCATCGACGAGAGACTCCTAGCATCACGTATTCATAGTACAGTACCTTATCTATTAGTGGGCATTGTATTCCCAAGGCCTTACTTGTATTTTTTTTGTAGGTCCGTAACTCATTTATCATTTTTCTTATTTTGACTATTTTGACATACGATGATATTAGAGCTCCACATATTTTGTATAACTACTTTTATTACTATTTTCAATATAACTATGTATGGTATTTTCTCTTATATAAAATGTGTTTCAATATTTTAAAATTATTTAAAAATTTTGCTGGGTTACTCTGGTGACCTGATGTAGCGCCTTAGTATTTGAATACTCCGCATTCGCGATTAGGGTGTTACACCAAGCCTATTTTTCAATCCAATTTTTTTTTTCAAATTTTCCAAAATTTCAAGTAAACCTTTAACAAGTATTGAACAAATCTTTTTTGTCATTATTTCCATAATACCTTCCTTTCCTTATTAATTTGGAGAGGCTAAAAGTTAACAAACCTCTTAGCAATAATCACAAAATCAATTAAACTTTTATGAAATAAGTGCATCTAATTAAATTCTCAATAATTTAAAAAAATCAATTGATTTTTTTATTAATTTATTAATAAGTTTAATCATTAACAATTTCTAACATAATAAATGAAAGTAATAAAAAATTGAGACATGATATACTATGTGAATAAATATAACGATACAGTATGCCACTTTAATAAAATATTAAAAAATATTAAAAAAATACTCTAAAAGATAATAAAATTAATATCCGTAATGAAATTGTACAACTATGCGTCCAAAAGCATTTGGATTTATGGACGAACAAAACTATAAAATATTATTTAATTATTATAAAATTCTAAAATAAATATAGATAAAACAACAGTTGATGGCATATAAATGCTAAAATATTATAGAAAATATTTTTATAACCTTACCCTTTAGCCAAATATTTATTATATCTAAAATAGATATACTTTGCAAATTACAGTTTAAATAGGAAAAGATTCCTGCATATATATATATAAGGTAAAACCTTCTCTATCTTTTAGCCTAATATTTATTGTATCTCATTATAAAAGTAATAATACTTCAAATAGAGAACATTTTTCCACCGCATTTCAGCATATATATATATATCATCAGTTGTTTTATTTTATAACAGTTGAAGCCATATTCATCTCACGTCGTTATATATATATAATTTTTTTTAGTATTCTTACTTATGATTTTTATAGTTTTGTGCTGACCTAAAATAAATCTAAATAAATAAATGTTTAATTTCAAAAAAAATTCATATCCATTTATTCAAATTCATTTTAGATGTATATTAATTAAAAAATTAAAAATAATATTAATATTAATTATTTTATTAATTAAAAAATAAAAAATTTGTTAACATGACATGTTACGTATAGAGGTGCTAATGGGACGGGCTTGGTCCATGCAAAGTATCTAAATCAATTTTCTAAGCACGGGACTAATTTGGCCCGAAAAATGGGCTTATTTTTTTGCCAAAGCCCTACCCAATTTAAAAAAGATAAACTCAGTCCTGACCCTTTTCACTCATATTTAATTTTTTAAGATTAATTTTTCTTTAAAAATATAATGCACTAAAAACCACAAATAAATTTAAAAAATATTTTATTGTAATAAACATATTTTTTATATTTTAGGTTGGGTAATTTTTTTTCAAGTTTTGAGTAATGGGTTTAATTTCTATTGGGTTAGTGATTTAATATATATATAATTATTATTTAACATATATAATTAATATAATTTTTTATAACATAATACATTTGGGTTAGGCCGGGCTCGAGCCAAAATTTTTTTGCTCAAGGCCCATATAGAAAACAGGCCTTAAATTTTACCAAAGCCCATTTTTTGGGACTCGTATTTTCTTTTTTAAACCCTCTCATTTTTCAAGCGGGTCTTCAGACCTAGACAAGTTATCCGACACATGAGTAGTTCTTGTTACGTGCTAACTTCTCATTACTTTTGTCTTGTCTACTATATCAATGTTTGTTAAAATACAATATAAGCCACTTTGGAGGCATCCAGGGAGATCGCAATGTTGGACCATGCCTGCCTGCCTGTTTTTGTTGGAAGGAGCCTTAGGCTTTTAATTTAATGGAATTGGAAGTTTTGCATTAATATTAGTCTCAACTCAAGCCCTAGGACTGACCTAGAGAGGGCTGAGCTTGCAGAAAAAAAAGGGGACCAAGAGAGGGAGAGGCAACCATCAAAATAAAATATAGAATTAGTGTTAAGGGTTGGTGCAAAAAGTCAAATTGAAGCAGCCTCTAATTCATTAGGTGATCAGTTATTATTTGTTCATTTAGGTGATCAGTTTATTGGGTATGAAAGCTTCAGATCAATAATGTTTGATTCATTCAAAACAACAACCACAGAAGCAGTCAATTGTTGACACAAACTTGAGAAGAATTATTGCGATGTAACGATTGGATGTGGTAGAGCTAAGACTGTGTGTATATTGGTAAATGCTTAACGGAACTCAAGTGTACGGCTAATCCTGAGAATGAAGCAATCTCTTTCTTATTGGTCAAGAAAGGCAGCTTCAATTTTCTGTCTGAAAAAAAAAAAGAGTTAATTACCCAAATAATATGGGTTGAAAGTTATTTATCATAATAACATATTTCAGCATTCTCACACCAAAAGCGACGATTTGAGTAAAAAGCTTTTTTTTTTTTTTTCGTTTCGTTCAAATCTTTGAGAATGGGACTAAATGAGTTTTTTTTCGAAGCAATGGCAACCCTTTTTAATTTTTTCAGAGAAAAAAGGTTTAATTCTGTCAATGGTCTGTATATTCTTCTGAAATTTAAAACTTAGTCCCTATATTTTACATTTGAGACATTAAATTCCTATAACTTTTTATTTAAAAATATTGGTCCCTCCATCAAATTTTCCATTAGAATCGTTGATGTGGGTGATATAAAAAAGATAAAACAACTTTTTAGCCCTTAATATTTGTAATTTTTTTATCAATTTGGTCCTTACTCTTAAAAGGTACATACACAATTACAATTTTTTACAATTTAATTTTTTCATATTTTAAATATGAAAAAAATCATATTTTTATTGAAAATATTATTATTGGAATTACAAACCAAAATCTGGTCAAACCAATATATCTCACGAATTAGCTTAGAAATTTTGTTATTTCATTAAAATTTTGGCTATACCAAAATATTTCAGGTTATGTTGTTAGAAAATTTGGAATTCTTTAAAAATTTTGTTATTGGTATTACAAACAAAAAATTAGTCATATCCAAATTTTTGACGAATTTACTTAGAAATTTTTGCATATCAAAATATCCACCAATATGAGAAGTTTTGGACTTCAATTAGAAATTTTGTTATTAGCATTACAAATAAAAATTTAGACATACCAAAACTCTTAACGAATTTGCTTAGAAATTTTGGTATACTAGAATAGCCTATGCCATGTTCTTAAAAAATTTGGTATTACGTTAGAAATTTTGTTATTGACATTACAAACCAAAATTTGATCATACTAAAATTCCTAGCTGAATTTACTTGGTTTCTTATAGAGGATGCCGCCAACCTCTATGAGAGAATCTCAAAACTGTCTTTTGTTTAATTTTTCAGATTAAGGTCCTCTCTATAAGCAATCATGAGTCGAAAAATTGATGAGAAAGCTAATCGAAAGAATGTTTGAAAAGATCATAATTCAGTTTGAGTTTATTGCAAAGCTCGAGGACCTTTCTAGAGGACTTTTGCCTTTTTAACTTCTTTTTGCGGCTTCGACAAACATGTGTTATATTTGATTAGATTTATTACTTTAGATATCATTAATAAGGTCCAATTTTAGAAAAAAATTATATTTTATTGTGCTACTTAACCATATTTTCAAAATCATTTTCTAATAGTTAAGAGGTCTAATTGTTAGGAAATTTGCCCATATTGTAGTAAGCATGTAACTGTTTTCTGTCTTTTTGAATGATGAATAAGTAAATAAAGTTAATTTCACATTTCACTATTATATCTTTTTGTATTTCTGTCTTTTATATTTTGCATGCATAGAAAAATTGTGACAAACAAATATTAGCTTATTGATTGTCTAAGTTCAAACTGAAGATAAGTGGCATTGTAAGAATGTTTAAATTGGGAGAAAGACAACTTACTTCAGTAGATAATCTAACTAAGTCTGTAACACCGTAAAAGAATCAAAGTGAGCATTTGATTCAAATACTAAGAAGGATTATTATGTCATCTACAATTCCAATTAGGGAGATGGCTAGTCTTGGATATCGGAGTAGTTGACTCCACGAGTAGAGACAGAGATATATTCATTGGTAGAATGATACATTGTTGTACCTAAGATGAATTAATTCTGAATTTGTTTGTGAATTAATTCACTTGTGATGTTCATGGTGTGATTTATCTGAATCCTGAGTTAGTCACTGACCATGTGTATGCAACTCATGTGCTTTGATATAAGTGGAGGCTTATGCTCTAAAGATGATCAAAGCTATAGCCAGTATGTTGGGTACATGACTTATGTCATGGTATTACTAGCAATAATGAAATTCGTAACTCAATTAAAGAGTTAATGATATCCTCTCATTGGCATTGTGTGGATTGATAAATATGGAACGTGGCCATGAGTTGCTTGTTCTCGAACGAGCAATTTATCACGGTCATTTGTTGACTATGATCATATTAATCATTAAGAAGACACAATGGTGGCAATGAGATAAGATAGGATTGTATTGAGTGAACGAATTTAACTCAAAAGAATTAAGGATATCATATGAGGGTAACACACACATGACAAGTTCATTGGACAAAGTAGTTGAATGAATTGCCTTCTTAAAGAGTATACAATAAGGTTTTACAATCATGGTACTTCTTGTGGACTGACTCCGTGATTAAGTAATTGCGAATTATCAGAATGATGCTTCTAGACATAATTATAATTACTAGAACATAATTGTATATATTTGATTGATCCCTCCGCTAGCTCAACAAAAGCTTGATCAGACTGCATTTGAATCAGAAGAAAATTCTATAACTTTGAAAATAATTTAATTGAGTCAATTTATTCGATGTGGAATTAAATTAGGTGGTCGTGAGAATTGTTTAAGTAGAAAATTTGATTAAAGAATTTTCTTGAAAATTTAATTTGAAAAATCTAAGTGATTTTTGACAAAATTAATTATGATCAGGTAAAATTAAATTAATCAAATTAATTAAAATTAATATGATATTTTTGGAAATTAATTTTCAAGTCAGATAATTAGCCTAATAGGTAATTGAACTTGAAAATTGAACTTGAGATTGTAAATTGGGCCTGGGAGCCCAAAACCGAGACTAAGATCTAAAAACTGGTCGAACCTGGCTTAGTATGTGAAACTGGGCCCACAGTCCAATCGGTGGCTAGACCGAACCAGTTGAGTTGTCACTAACCCGGACCCAACTAGCTCGGGGTGTCTTAAGGGTATCGCACTAGCACCACTGGACATAGCAGTGCTAGTAGTTGCGACGGCAGTGTCTCGGTGGCCGACGACAGTTGGTCTTCAGTGGTTGAGTAGTAAAAGAGTTACATTCCTACTGGGACTTTACCAGAGAATTTGATTACAGATTAACTATTCAAAAAATAATATTATTTTAATAGTTTGATATTAAAGTTAATTTAATACCTATCTTAATAGTATTTTATTATTTTAATAAGATTTAAGATTAAATTTATTCTAATATTTATCTTGATAAATATTAGATTAATTTAATATAAAAGTGATTAAGTTTAATCATAGTCGAACTCTCGAAACTCTCCTTATATAAAGAGAGTATTGGGTCATTATTTTACACACACTTGAATTTTAAGAGAAAGTTGTAGAGAGAAAACTCTCCAAATAGATTATTACAAACAATTTCTAGAGATATTTTTCTGATTTAAAACTTGACTGAAAAGTTTATAAAAATTGCAAAATTACCCTAGTGGTACTTTTTGTGAAATTTTTTTTTGTTCAAAGTGAGCCCACATTCAACAGACGTGAGCTTGAAGATAGCGGAGAAGATTTCTCAATCAAAGCGCTCATCCTAAACGAATCAAAAAGGTACAATTTTGATTAAGCGTTTATTACTTTAGATATCACAATCAAGATCTTGTTTTGAAAAAAAATTACAACTTTTTTCCCTAAATTTATTTTCCGTTGCGTTTTTAAACCTGCTTTTCCAACACTAATGGTTTTGGAGGTGAAAGTTTTTCCAATACTAAAAGTAAAGAGCTAGTAATTGAGGGTGCTTTAGGAGTGGGTAGTAATAGTGGTAAAGTATTGTGCCTAAAGGTATTCTTTAAACTTGATGAGATTGGATTTGATGTAGAGTTTTGTTTAGTGACAATAGTTAAGGTAGGTTTGGGTAGACTGACTCAATCTATTTTGCAAGATGTAAAGCTTCATTCATGGGTTTAGGTCATAACAACTTGATGAGTTTGGCTATTTCCTCCTTAAGATTACTCTAGAAAATACTCAGGGCATAAGCATCAAACAATCCACATGACTAATAACACTTAACTTCCAGAGAAAAATTAGGCATAGGATCTTCGAACTCCCCATGTGAAATTTTCTTCTCATTTCCTTCATGTAGTTGCTCCAAACTAGCTTATTTAAACTTTCATTTGACATTAGTGTAGTGTTGGTAGCATTGAAGGGATTTTCCTTTCCAAACGCAACATAACTAGCCTAACCTTGAAGCCATCATGAACATTCTCAAATTAGGCATTCACATTTGTATGAATGATGATAAAGGTAATCAAAGTGATTTGTGCATCACTGACTAGGATTCCTTCATTTATCATCACTAGTTCTTTCCCAATTATACGATAAAATTAGCCATTAGGATCTGCTGAACCTATAGCTAGCCCTTTAGTGGTCATAAGTTCAAAAAATTCTTGAACTCCACTTTTATCTTAGATTGAAAGGAATTTACCTTCTCATCTAGTTTCTTGAGGTCTCCTTGTGTGTTATTCATAATATATGTTTAAGGTTTAATCCAAAAATTGGTGCCTAAACTATACTCTTTTTCCCATCTTAGCACTTAAACCTTTTCATGGTCACAAGTGATACCTAAACTACTTTTTTTCCCAAGTTGGTACCTCATTAATCAAATTATTAATCAAACTGTTAAATCTAATCTATAAGTGGCTTAACTTACCAATTAGTAATTAAACTATACCCATTTTCCCAAGTTGGTACCTAATTTTTTTTTTGCTACGAATGATACCTAAATTATTCTTCTGTTATCCAAATTAGACCGAAATATTTTATCTGTTGAAAAAATTCTAGCCAATAATAAACTATCGTATCATACAAACTTAAAAAAATAATTTTTTTAATTTCCTCTTTTTTACATTAATCTTTCTTTATTTTTTTCTATTTTTTATTTCTTTTTCCTTCTTCTTTCTTTATAATGTTTGACAATGCCGACAATGCCAACAATGCTTGAAATTTGCCCTTCTGTGCTGGAGACGTTAGCTATTAATTCTATTTTCAAAGTTCACCACATACTTGCTCTACTTGATGGGACTGAAAATGGTAATTCATTCAAAACCAATACTTTCATAATTGGATCAGGAATAAGTCGGGGTATCAGTCCAAAGATAGGGGTTAAACTAATTAACTCACAAACCAATACAAATTAATTAAACCAAGCTAAAATGTGAGTTGACCTCTATAGGACATTTTGAGTGCAATGGTCACGGTCCCCACCTATTCTCATAATGCCTGTAACAACCCACGTTTCAGTGGTGTCAAAAATAGTAGTTTCGGGGCCACCAAATTTGAAAAATAAGTTCGTAAACATTATTATTTAATATTTATGAGTCAAACATGGTTTTAAAAAGGTTTTCAATATAGTATTTTTTATATATATAAGCAATTTATTAAGTTCAAGTGGAATGACCCTAAAGGTCAAATGGTTTTAGAAAATGAGGTATTGGGGCCTAATTTCTATAAAATAAGCCATAAATATTTTTATAAATATTTACAGAGTTCTATTAAGGTAGTATTCAAGTTTCGTTGATAAATTTCAACGTTTCCATAGCTAATTAATTAAAAAGGACTAGACCGTAAAGATGCAAAATTTGATCGCTATTTGATTTGAATGATTAAATGGCTTAATGAATGAAATTATATGGACTAATATCGTAAATATACCATATTTTATATGAGTGGGCGGTCGGCTTTGTCTTATTATGAAAATATGTATGTTTTATTAATTAAAATAAATTAAATTGAAAGGAAATAAAATAAAGTTAAAAATATCATCTTTTTCCTTGTATTGTTTTGCTGACTTTGAGAAAGAAGAAAGCAATTGATAAACCTTCAAGCTTTGGCCAAGCTTCATAGGATGCATGTAAGTCTGTTTTAGCCCCGTTTCTAGTAATTTTTATGTTTTTAAAATCATTGCAACTAGGTCCAGCTAGCCCGTATCTCTGATTTTGAAACTGTTAAAGATTTTGAATGTTGCCATTGATGAACCTTGTGATTTTAGATGTTAAATGATGAATTTGAAATGTTGGTTGATATTTAAAAGTATTTTATTAAGTGATTTTTGATAAATTTTCTAATTCGGGACTAAATTGTTAAAATAGTAAAGTATCAGGATTTTATGTGAAATTTTTGCAAATATGGGATGATATAGGTTCCATGAATATTCGACTGTTATAAATTGGCATTAAAAATGGTTAATTTGCATGTTTTGGGCTTAAGGACTAAATTGAATAAAAGTAAAACTTTAGGGGCAATTTTATAAAAATATCAAAAAAATAAATTGCATAAAATACACTATTTACTGTATAAATTATTAATTTAGATCAAGATCGGGCGAAAAATTGAGGAGAATGAAAAATTACCAAAATGCCCCTATACTTTGACATTTCTACAATTTAGCCAGGTAAGTTCGTATGATATATATCTTGTATAAATTTGATTAGATTGAATGTTAATATGTGATTATATTATGATTAAATCAATATATATATGTTTGTATGCAATTTATCTCGTAATGAAACGATGGAAATCCAACGATGTTTCGGCGACTACCGAGCCTTGTTTGAACCTTAGAAATTCATAGGATAAAAATAATATGTCATTAAGGTTTACATGATTAAGGTGCTGGTCTTGAATGTCCTACGGATAAATGAGGTCCAACATATGTTGCAGATACTCCATAGCTCGTGTGAGCAGCATCATGTAGCTACATTCCGACCCATAACTCGTGTGAGCAGGCCCATTTTCACAGCTTGTGTGAGCATTTTGATTCACATCTCATGTGAGCATACAGGTACAGGAATTGAGGGATTACAGTTATATGAGTTAGCACACTATGTGTAAGCTATCTCGGGTATCCAACGGTATTCTAAATGGTTCAACGGGCATGATTTGAAAGGAAATGGTTAGAGTTTGATACGAACTAAGAGATGTTCACATATGAATTGCATTAAATTGGTGATACATGGATAAATGTAAGTTGAGATGGATGATATATTCATATGTTACATGTTTAAATGTTGTGATCATCTATGAGTAAATTGCTTATGTCATATGCTTATATTGCTAAGTTTTGGTGTAAATGCTTAGGCTTTGGCCAAGCTATTGGATGGATTGTATTATGCTTACTTATAAGTTATGTATTGAAATGGTAAATGCCCAAATGAAAATATGCTTATGTTCATGAAAGAGTGGTAAGGTTTAAATTATGTAATTTCTTATGAAATAGTTTACCATGTGGTTAATTTCAAAAGAACTATGCTTAAATGCACTAGCTTGTGGCTACATTAATGATATGCCTATGTCTTGTTTGTTAAGCATATGAAATGAGTGTGAAATGGTAATGAAATAGTAAGTTCATACTTGAAGTGTAAAATGATGAAAAAGGGAATGATAAGTTGAATTGATATTGTTATTTAAGCTAAAGAAAGTAAATGAAATGGAAAGTAATGAAATGCAAATGAAGGTGAGAAATTTTGAAAAGGTTTAAAGTTTTATAAAATCTTACCATGCTAGGGATGATATGTATATGCGATACTGCGGATTTATTCACTCTATGAGTTGTTGAATATGGTTTCATGAATCTTGCAGTATTGGTATAGGATTATTCTTGATATATATAAATTTCATACTTGAAATGGATTGATATGACTAAAGTTTATACGAGCTTACTAAGTATTCATTGCTTATGTAGTTGTTTTTCATTTACTTTTCAGATTATCAGAAGCTCGATCGGGTTGGAAGCTTGTCGGAGATCTATCACACTATTCATCGTTTATATCGGTAGATTTTGATGTCTTGGTTAAGGTTATAATGGCATGTATAGGCTGACTTATTGTTAATGATTAGTTGATGAATTTGACATGTATATGTCATTTGGGGTGATGTAGCCTTGGTACATTTGGTGCCTTGTTGATATGTGTTAATTTGATAATGTGTTAAAGCATGTTTGAATGACCAAAGTGATATATGATAAATTGACCTCAACATGGTCAAGATATGGTATGCTTTGGAAAGGTTTTGAATAGATATGCAGGATTGAAATATGGTTTGTATACATGTTGATTGTTGAAACCATCTGGATATGGTTAGATTTGTATTTTTAAATGGCTAAAATGGTATGGTTATTATGTATCAATTATGTTATGTTCTGGCATGAAACCAAGTTAAGTGATAATTGTTTAAATATGCACATGTATAGGTGTTTTGGTAGATATTATAGCCATTATGTTTTGGCTTGTAATTATGGTATTTTGAGTGATTGAAATGGTTGTTAGGTTGATAATGTATGTGGCCTTATGATGGTTGATTTTGTAGTCTTTATTATGCTTAAATGATGGAATTTGAAATGGTATTTAAAATGTATGTTATGAGTTGTCCTTTGATATGCTTGAATTTGGTTATTTGGTGTAGGTAATATAGTTGACATTTATGGCTATTCGTGCTAATGCTTGTTAATTAACATTGAATGGGAAAATTGGTATAATAAGTGTGATTATAATATGTGAACATGGAGATAAATGTTGGCATGAAATTGATTACAAGTTAGTTGTTTTGTGCCTAAATTCCGCATCTATAAAGTACATGTTAGTTGTTGGGATTGAGGTGCCCTTTGGGCATATTGGTTGTATGAATATATGTCTTATTAATTTACCTTGGTTATGCATGTTTTAAGTGCAACTTGAAGGCTTATTTATATGTGGAAAATTGATTGTAGGTATGTGCATGAATAGGTGAGAAAACTGGCTTGGAAATGGCCTATTTTTCGTCCACACAGCCAGAGATACGGGCGTGCGTCTCAACCGTGTGTGACATACAGCTAGGCAACATAGCTGTGTGTCCCCTGTAACTTTCTAAGTGTTGTAAGTGAAGCAATTACATAGCCTAGCACACAATCTGACACATGGGCATTTGAGGCCATTTCAAAGGGTACACAGCCTGGCCACATGGCTGTATGCCCCTACAGTTTGAAATTTTTCATTTTTTCCCGAAAAATTCTATGTTCTTAATTTAGTCTCGATTTGTTTCTAATGTGTTTTTAAGGCCTCGAGGGCTCGTATAAGTGACAATATGTATGTTATTAATGGAGTTTGCTATCATTGATGTTGTGAAATATATGATTTAAATTTTTTATTGTTTTGAAATGTAATCTCTAGTAATACTCCGTAACCCTATTCTGGCAACGGATACGAGTTAGGGGTGTTACAATGCCTTCGTCACGTCCTCGGAATAATGTTGGTTTAACTCATCTTAGAACTGCCTCAATGACTCAATTGTAACAACCCGGTACAATGGTGTTGGACAATGTGAGTTCAGAACCCCATTTTCATTAACTGAAGCCAAAAATATTTTATTAAAGTATTTACGGAGTTATTATATAGGTGAATTGAATTTTGGGTAGGTAATTTTGCCAAAATAGTGATTAGATCATGATACAATGACTAAATTGTAAAAGTACAATTACTACGGGTTTGGGATTAGAAATGAATTGAGGGCTTAAAATGGCAATTAGAACATGTTTTTAAAGCTAGCGGATAGTTCCATTATGAACTGCTAAAAATTTATATTTTTTATATAAACCTTATTTTTATTATATACAAGTATAGTTTGTGGGGGAAAAAAGAAAGAAAGATAAAAGGTAAAAACTTGTTCATCTATTATTCTCCACAAGACAGGGAAAGAAAAAGAAAGGTTTTCAAGCTTTTTCAATCTTTAGTCATTGATTGGTAAGAAGTTTGTAGTCCGTTTCTTAAAAATTTATATTGTTGAGATCATGAGAGTTTAAATTAGTCAACCCATATGTTATTTTTCAAAATTGTTAAAGTTTCTAAAAGTTACCTTTGATGATTTCTTGAAACTTTTGGTGTTGAATTGAAGAATTAAAGATTTAGAGATGGAAAAGAACTAAAGTGCAAAGATTAATTGACAGTTTGGTATGTTAGGGACTAAATTGTTTAAAATAGAAAAGTTGTTAAAAGATTTCAATAGAAATAGAAAATAGGTTATTCCTATAGAGTAATGTGACATCAGATTCTAGTCTGAAAGTCTGGATTGAAAATTATACTTGTTTCAATTTTAGGAACTAAATTGAATAAATTTCAAAATTTGCATAAAATGATAATTGATTGTGAGTTTGATTGAATATTGACGATGTTGCATGTTTATGTTAATCTATAGCTAATATTGACTTGGATTCCTCAAGAGAAAATAGAAAAACAAAAGCCACCGACAAATAGCTTGAAAGTTTCAATTTGTATTTCTATAACTCAACTTATTAATTTTTTTTTGTTGGGAAATGTCCCCATATTGTGGTAAACATGTAACTGTTTTCTATTTATTTGAACGATAAATAAATAAAGTTAATTTCACAATTCACTATTTTGTCTTTTGTATTTATGTCTTTTATATTTTGCATGCATAGTGAAATTGTGACTAGAAAATATTAGCTCAATGATTGTCTAAAGTTCAAACTAAAAATAAGTGGCATTTTAAAAAACGTTTATATTGTGAAAAAAACAACTTACTTCAGTAGATAATCTAAATGAGTTCATAATCCTGGAAAAGAATCGAAGTGAGTATTTGATTCAAATACTAAGGAGGATTATTATGTCATTTACAATTCCAATAGGGGAGATGACTAGTCTTGGCTATTAGAGCGGTTGACTTCACAAGTAGAGACATAGATGTATTCATTGGTAGAATGATACATTGGACTGGACCCAAGATAAATTAATTTTGAATCCATTTGTGAATTAATTCACTTGTGATGTTCATGGTGTGGTTTATCTAAATCCTGAGTTAGTCACTGACCATGTGTATGCAACTCATGTGCTTTGATACAAGTGGAGGCTTATGCTCTAAAAATGATCAAACCTATAGCCGGTATTTTGGGTACATGAATTTTGTCATGGTTTTATTAACAATAAAGGAATTCATAACTCAATTAAAGAGTTAATGATATCCTCTCATTGTCATTGTGTGGATTGAAAAATATGGAACATGGTCACCGGTTACTTGTTCTCGAATGAGCAATTTATCACAGTCATTTGTTGATATTTATCATATTAATCATTAAGAAGAAACAACAGTGACAATGAGATAACATAAGAATGTATTGAGTGATCAGGTTTAACTAAAAGGAATCAAGGATATTATATGAGGGTAACACACACATGACGAGTTCATTGGACAAAGCAATTGGATGAATTGCTTTCGTAAAGAGTATACAATAAGGAGTTTTCAATCATGGTACTTCTTGTGGACTAACACCATGATTAAGTAATTGTAAATTATCGGAACGTACTTCTGGACATAATTGCAATCATTAGAGCCTAATTGTATATGTTTGATTGGTCCCCTCGCTAGTTCAGCAAAAGCTCAATCGAACTACATTTGAATCAGAAGAAAATTCTATGACTTTGGGAACAATTTAATTGAGTCGATTTATTTGATGTGAAATTAAATTAGGTGGTTGTAAGAATTGTTCAACTAGAGAATTTGATTAAAGAATTTTCTTTAAAAATTAATTTAGAAAATCTAAGTGATTTTTGGATAAATTAATTTTGATTAAGTAAAATTAAATTAATCAAATCAATTAAAATTAATATGATATTTTTGGAAGTTAATTTTCAAGTTAGACAATTGGACCTGAGAACGTAAATTGGGCCCATAATCTTAAAATCGAGACTAAAACCCATAAAATTAGTTGAATCGGACCAAATATGTGAAACTGGACCGACAATCCAACCAGTGGCTAGACCGAACCGGTCGGGTCATCATTGACCCAGGCCGAACTGGCAGCAAACGGGCCTGCTCGGGGTGCTATGAGGGTGTCGCACCTGCATCATCGGGCACGACGGTGCCAGTGGCTATGATGGCGGCATCCTAATGGTCGTTGGCAGTTGGTCATTAGTGGTTGAGCAGTGGAAGGGTCACACTCCTACTGAGACTCTACTAGAGAATTTAATTTCAGATTAATTATTCCAAAAATAATATTATTTTAATAGTTTAATATTAAATTTAATTTAATACTTATCTTAATAGCATTTTATTAATTTAATATTAAAGTGATTATCTTAATGTTAAATTTAATTTTATGTTTATCTTATAGAAAAACATTCAATTATTTTAATAAGATCTAATATTAAATTTAATCTTATATTTATCTTGATAAATATTATATTAGGTTAATATTAAAGTAATTAAGTTAAATAATAGTTGAACTCTCTATACTCTCCTTCTATTGGGTCATTATTTAAACACACTTGAATTCAAGAGAAAGTTATAGAGAGAAAATTCTCTAAAGATATTATTTCAAAAAATTTCTAGACGTATTTTTTATTCACAACTTGACCCAAAAGTTTAGAAAAATTACAAAATTACCCCACTGCTAATTTTTATGAAAAAATTTCTGATTCGAAGCGAGCCCACACTCAACAGACGTGAGCTTGAGGATAACAGAGAAGAATGCTCTATCGAAGCGCTCATCATAGATAAATCGAAAATGTATAATTTTGATTAAGTGTTTATTACTTTAGATATCATAACCAAGATCTTGTTTTGGGAAAATTTTTAAAACTCTAGTTTTTCCCTAAATTTATTTTCCGTTGCGTTTTCCAACGTTTTTCTCATCTATTTTCACTCTTAGGTATATTTGATGAAAAAAGAAGTTATGCATGAGTATTTGATTAGAAATATGATATTGAGATTGATTATTGTGATAGAAGGTTTTCTAAATAAAATTGGAAATAGTATAATTTAATGAAACTGCGAAATTGGCTTGAAAATGAGACGAATCATGCTATATTTTGTATGAAATGATGTTTGATTGAAGAATTGGTGAAGTTGAGAATAAATGGTATGTTATGAAACAAGTGAAAAATGATTGGTTCGACTATAAGTTGATGAGCACTAGGAGCATATTTCTTCGAACATCCCACTATAGCTTTTTGCAAGTATTACTTTGGTTCAGTCGATGAGCGCCAGGCACGAATTACTTACCTCGAATGTTCCAATATGGAATTACTTCGACTATAGGTTGATGAGCACTGGGTGCATTAACCATCGGACATTCCGACGAGTGCTGGGCATGACTATTGCTTTGGATGAACTGATAAGCACTGGGCATAATTTGTTTAGTTCGGGACGTACCGATGAAGCACTGGGTGTCGAATTACTATAGTAGTGGGGTCTGTGAATTAGTTCGAATCTAAATTATGTATTAGCGAATATAAATGTTGAATAGAAAGGATGGTTTGATTCAAATTGATAATGCAATACGATATGACGAATAAGATAAATCGAATAAGGTTATATACATCATTAGCTTAAAGTGTTAATAAGTTTATTAAAATAGATTGGTTAATTGAAATATCACATTTGGTTTATTTGAGATACATGTGTATACTAATGTATTGGATAAACTTTGATATGAATACACTTGAATTGGTTTAAAGAGGAAACAAATCAACTGAGTCCATCTAAATTTCATGCTATATTGAGTGAGTTATAGTAATCCCATTAGAATTATTACTCACCAAATGGCCTTGTTTTCATATGCAGGCTAGGTGTATTTTGAGATCTTGTAATCAGAGTTGTCAACATCCAACTGATAGATCCTAGACTTAATAAAGTTCGTATATTTTTTTTTGTTTCCAGTTGGCAAGTTCTTCATTTCTAGTAGTCATTTGGCTATAGTTATGTATCTGTGACATGAAAAATATAACTTTTGGTTGTGATAATTACAATGTTATTAGTCAATTATGTGGTTTTTGTGTGATGTGCTTAGTTTGTGTTATGTTTTGAAATATTGAGGTTCTGGGAATTAATTTGGGAGATAATTTGAATATGTATATATTGTGAAATTTGATTTTTGCAAAGGGTTTTACATAAAATAAGTAAAAATGTTACCGAAATTTTTAATAAAATAATTTTTACCACTATGCTTCCATTTTCATAAAGTGAGATAGAAAATTTGGTTGCTTCAACAACATAATATGACATTTTATATTCAAATCCACCAACTGGGTTGCATATAAGGTGTCACATCAGCTGATTCCCAACTAGTCTCTCTGTCAGGTAGTCTCGCCCCTCAGAACATTTGCCTCGACTTATGACTATGTCATCGCTTAACTCGAACCATTTTTCTCCTTCGTACATCTCATTCTCAAGAGCCCACGCTCTTAATTACCCATATTATGAATTGCCTCAATTGAGATCCCCTTAATCATCAAAAATAGGCTTCGATGCACTCACCTTAAACATCGGGTTAACCTTGAGTATTGCCACTAACTCTAGTTTGTAAGTCTCTTGGCTTATCCGCTTCATAACTCTGAAAGGACCCTTGTGACATTGCTAAGCTAATGGAAAGTCAAAATGTAAAACACTAGGAAAATGCTAAACTACCCTGTTTGCATCACTACTTTTTCCTCCAAAGTATGATGTAGAACCCACCTCTTTCATAGATGGTAGCTCCACTAAAAACTCAATAGGATTCCTATCGATTTGTCACACCTTTAGCATTTCCAAGAGGGTCTCTTTAGAACTCCGGCCTACCAAGTGGATGTTCTTCTGAAAATGAACATTCTTAGCTAGTTGGATTGCTGACAATACCTTGGTTCCACCATTCATGTCTCGTGTAACAGCCCAATTTAGGGCTTAGTCGGAACAGTGGTCTTGAGACCACAAATCCAAAGTTAACAAGACTATTTTATTATTATTTTGATGTTCTAACATTAATATATTAGTGCATGAAAAATTTGGTAAGCTAATTTTAACGTTTGTGAGCCCAATTGCGAAAAAGGACTAAATCGCATAAAGTGCAAAAGTTTTAAATTGATAGCTAGGGGTGTTAAATAGTTAAAGAACCAAAATTTGGGGTTTTTAAAGGGCAATTAATCCCTTTTTAAAAGTGCTTGGCCAGCCATAGAGTCGAAGAGGGGGACAAAATCTTTAAGTTTGGTGTGTTAGGTGACTTAATTTTGACTAAAAATAAAGAAAAGTTGTCATATTTTCTTTTCTTCTCCCATACACCACCGAAAATTTTAGCCATTGTTGGGGTTTAAGAGCTTCAAAATTTTTAGCAACTTTGAGCCCTCTCAAGTAAGTGATTTTGATAGTTTCTCTTAATGATTTTTACATTTTTGGACTCCTTAAAGTGTAAGCTTCCAAATGAGGGGTCTATTTTGCAAAATGATTAAGAGTTTAGGATTTTGCCATGAATGGATTTTTAGTGTTTGCTGAGTTTTTATAGAATAAAATGAGTCCTAGTTGAGTTATAAACAACTTTTGTGAGAGGTGTTAGCATGAAAACACCTAAAGGGACTATTTTGCATAAGTTGCAAAATAGGAATAAGTGTGAGAAACAGTGGGATTTTGGAGTGGCTGTAAGATTAAAAAGAGTTTGAATAGGCCTGAAATACAATGAAATTCGATAAAAATCGATTTTTGAGCATAGGGGCAAAATGGTCATTTTGCTAAGGTCTAGGGGCAAAATTGTCATTTTACATAATATAAGAATTTTGGATTGTCTGATTTTATTTACTGACTAAATAAGTGTATTTTGCTAATATAGATCAAGATTTTCCAAATTTGAACCTAGATTGGGGGAAAGTCAAGCAAAACAGCTAAACCAACCAGTCGTGTACATTTTGTAATCCGAGTTAAGTTGTATATGAATAATGCAACTACATTGCTAATGTATGTGTCGAATTACATTTAAATTTAATATAGCATGGATTGCTTGATTGTGAACTTCAGAAAGTAGGATGATAATAGAGATAGTAGAGTTCCCGTTCAAAATAGGAAATAAACCGGATGTTCATGCCGTGACATTAGGGTCACTTGTGTGAGCTAGTGTAAGACATGTCTGGGACATGCATCGGCCACATTATGAGAGCCAGTGTAAAACCATGTCCAGGACATGGCATCAGCATTGAGACAAGGGCTAGTGTAAGACATGTCTGGGACATGTATCGGCCTCGAGGCGTAAGCCAGTGTAAGACATGTCTGGGACATGCATCGGCTAAGAGATGATAGTCAGTGTAAGACCATGTCTAGGACATGGCATATACTTGAGCTATGAGCCAGTGTAAGACTATGTCTAAGACATGGCATTGGCACTTAACCTATGTCTAAGGCCTAATGAATACCCGGTGATATTCCAAATGGTTTAACGTGAGTGTTATGTTCTTGAGCTAATGAGGAAAGTATAATCGTGTTGTGAATGATACTGGCGCCTAATTGGTACGTATGAGATATAAGCTCAATATATATATAATGTGACTTGTATGGATGGTAGTGAGTAAGTTACACCTATGCCTACTTTGGTGTTGTGAGCATGTTGATTATGAATAAATGTTGTGATATGCTTATTTATATGCGACTTACTAAGCTTTATGCTTACTTCCTTTTCTTTCATTTTCCTTTCAGTGCTGCCTACCTAGCTTAGGAATCACCAAAAGTTAGAGATATCGATCACACTATCAGCCGAAATAATCGGTATAGTTGGATTTATATTTTTGAATATGGCATGTATAGGGTTAAAACTTATTATTTTGAGTCTTTGAAAATTGGCCAAATGTGTTGGCTTGGGATAGATCCCACACTTAGTATTGAGCTCTGAAAGATGGCTAATATTTATTTTGAGTTTATAAAAGATGCATCTTCATGGTTGAATTAATATCTATTGTGGCTGATTTGGTTGTGGAAATCATGCTTGATTTGGTTGGTTTGCATTTACATGAAAATAGGTATGCAAGGGTGGCAATGAGGCTTGGTAAATAGCCTTATATTGTCCACAGGGGTAGGCACACGGACATGTGTCTAGGCAGTGTGTGACACACGGTCAGCCCCATGAAAGTTTGGTACGACCGTGTGTTCCCTGCACGTAAAAAAAATTCAAGTCAGTATACATGATAATAAACACACGGGTAGAGACACGGCCGTGTGTCTCAGCCGTGTGGAGGACACGGCCTAGTATAGGGGAGTGTGCCATGGCCGTGTGATATTCTGGGGTTCCTGACGTCAGAAAAAGAATACCCAAGTTTTTGCACATGGGCTAAGACACAGGTGTGTCGTGGCCGTGCGAGGGACACGGGCGTCTGTCTGGCCGTGTGAAAACCCCTGTAGGTGTGATTTAGAATTTAATTCCACATGGGTGTGTGTGTTACCCTCCCACACGGGCGTGTTACCCTTCCATAGTGGCGTGTGCCCTGTTTTAAAAACAAATTTCTTAAGGTTGGTTTAAGGACCCAAAATGGTTCTGAATAGTTTTCAACGGTCGATTTGGGACTCGTGGACCCATAATAAGAAGTTTAAAGTAGAAATTGAAAAAGTTTTAACTTGGACCAAGTCTTGGTGACTTGAGATTATTCAAATGCATGAGATCAAGTTAGGTAATGCCTTGTACTCTGCCCCGGTGTGGATTACAGGTATAGGGTGTTACATTTAGTGGTATCAGAGCTATAGTTTAGTCAGTTCTAGGACTAACCTAGCGAGAGTACGAGTCTGATTATACATGCCGTAGTTGTACATTGATAGTGTGACGAATTCTGACGATTATAAATTATATTTTTATATAGTAGATGGATCCTGATGGAGCCACGGCGGATGACTTGGAAAGTAATGCGCCGGCTCCAGCTGAGGGGACCGCGCCAATTGAAAGCGAGCCCGTGACTATGGGCCAAAGCGGAGGGGCTAGAGAAGTCTACCCCCTTATGATGGATGCTTGGTACACAGAGTTCGTTTGTGCGAACCCGAACACTCTACCCCCCCACCTCCTCCGATTCTTCTATGCCCCAGTAGCTCCGCAAGGTGCGGATATGGTTAGGAGGGAGAAACCTCTAATAGACAAGATTTGAAAGCAAGGGGCAGAGGAATTTCGGGCTAATATAGATGATGAACCGGAGAGGGCAGAGTTTTGGCTCGAAAATCCCATAAGGGTATTCGATGAACTGTCATACGCACCTGAAGAGTGCGTGAAGTGTGTCGTGTCACTTCTACGAGACTCAGCTTATCAGTGGTGGAATACTCTCGTGTCAGTTGTACCAAGAGAGAGAATAACATGAGAATTTTTCCAAGAAGAGTTTTGAAAAAAGTATATTAGTCAAAGATTCATAGATCAAAAGAGGAAGGAGTTTCTAGAGTTAAAGCAAGGTCGAGTGTCAGTGACGGAATATGAGCGGGAATTTGTGAGGCTCAGCAAGTATGCGCAGGAGTGCGTTTCTATAGAAGCCACCATGTGTAAGAGGTTTGAGGATGGCCTTAATGAAGACATCTGAGTGTTTGTTGGCATTTTAGAGCTACGGAAATTTGTAGCCCTTGTCGAAAGAGCCTGTAAGGCCGAAGAGTTTATTAAAGAAAAGAGGAAAACGGGTTTTGAGATGCAGGATTCGAAAAAGAGACAGATGGGGAAATCACATCAGCCCTCGTCCAAGAAATCAAAGGAATTCTCTACCTAATTGAATGCTTCGGTGGGGTATTCAAATAGAAATAAGAACCAACAGAACACGGCATCTAGAGCCCAAACCACTTCGGTAGTGAGTGTCGGTAGTGCTCGACCCAATAAATTGGAGTGTTTGCAATGTGGAAGACGCCACTTCAACGAGTGCCGAGGAAATGAAAAGGGCTGCTTCAAATGTGGGTCACTAGACCACTTTATCTGTGATTGTCCTAAAATAAAAGAGAGAGAAAAGAGGCAAGTAGTACACCATTGAGGGGCAGACCACAAAAGAATCCCCGGAGTAGGGCTAGCAGTAGGGGTATAGCAAGAGATACCGCAGTGAGGTCTGAGGGCAGAGCACCTGTAAGGACTTATGCTATACGAGCCCGGGAAGAGGCAGAGTCTCTTGATGTGATCACAAGTACATTTTCTATCTATGATATATTTTTTATTACTTGAATTGACTTGGGATCTACCCACTCTTATATTTGTATAGAATTGATACCTCGTACGAGTATGTTAGTAAAGTCCACTGAATTCGTAATAAAGGTGTCCAACGCTTTAGGCAGGCATGTATTAATGGACCAAGTATGTAGAAATTGCCCTTTGACAATTAGAGGTCATTGTTTTCCGGCTAACTTGATGTTATTGTCGTTTAATGAATTTGATGTAACCCTTGGGATGGATTGGTTGACTTCTCATAGTGTTGTAGTGGACTGTGGGACAAAAGTTATTGAGTTGAAATGTGAAGACAGGAATGTTCTTCAGGTTGGACCAAATGAGTCGGATAAATTGCCCACAATAGTATCGTCTTTTATTGCTGAGAAATATTTGAGAGAAGGATATGAGGCTTACTTAGCATTTGTGCTGAATACTCAGGTGACTGAGTTGAAGATTGAGTCAGTGCCGATAGTTTGAGAGCTTTCAGATGTGTTCCCGGAGGAGTTACCCAGATTACCTCTAGTGAAGGAAGTTGAATTTGGAATTGAGTTGGTCCCCAGTACGGCACCCATCTCGATTGCTCTACATAGGATGGCTCCAACAGAGTTGAAAGAGTTGAAAGCACAATTGCAAGAGCTAACGGATAAGGGCTTTGTGAGACAGAGTTTTTCACCGTGGGGTGCTCCGGTACTCTTTGTGAAGAAGAAAGATGAGTCGATGAGGTTATACATCAATTATAGGCAACTCAACAAGGTAACAATGAAGAAAAAATATCCCTTGCCAAGGACCGATGACTTGTTTGATTAGTTAAAGGGAGCCACGGTATTTTCCAAGATTGACCTGTGATCCGGATATTACCAATTCAGGGTTAAAGAGCAAGATGTACCGAAGACTGCGTTTCGGACAAGATATAGACATTATGAGTTTCTCGTCATTCCTTTTGGTTTGACTAATGCCCTGGCGGTGTTTATGGATTTGATAAACTGTATTTTCCAACCGTATCTAAATAAGTTTGTCGTCGTCTTTATTGACGACATATTGGTTTATTCATGTGACGAGAGCAAGCACGCGGAGCATCTAAGAGTTATGTTACAAACCTTGAGAGATCAGCAGTTATACGCCAAGTTAAGTAAGAATGAATTTTGGCTTAAAGAGGCCGGATTTCTAGGGCACATTGTGTCGGGTGATGGGATCAGAGTTGACCCAAACAAGATCTCCACTATTGTAGAGTGGAAACCACCGAAGAATGTAACTGAAGTTCAAAGCATTTTGGGTTTGGTCGGATACTACAGACGGTTTGTAGACGAATTTTCTATGATAGCTACGCCGATGACAAAATTGCTGCAAAAAGATGTCAAGTTCGAATGAACAAAAAAATGCCAACAGAATTCCGAGCAATTAAAGGCTTATTGACCGAAGCACCAGTATTAGTGCAACCGGAGTCAGGAAAGGAATTTGTGATATATAGCGACGCCTCTTTGAATGGTTTGGGGTGTGTACTCATGCAAGAAGGCAAGGTCATAGCCTATGCCTCGAGACAACTAAAGCTACACAAGAGAAATTACCCGACCCATGACTTGGAACTAGCGGCTGTAGTGTTTGCATTGAAGATTTGGAGACACCATTTGTATGGAGAGAAATGTTGGGTATTCACCGACCATAAGAGCTTAAAGTACTTGATGACTCAAAAAGAGTTGAATTTGCGGCAACGCTGATGGTTAGAGTTGTTAAAGCATTACGAGTTGATTATCGACTACTATATGGGGAAGGCGAATGTCATCGCATATGCATTAAGTAGAAAATCATTATTTACGCTGAGAGCAATGAATGCCAATATGGATTTTTCTGATGATGGTTCAGTTCTAACAGAGTTGAGACCTAGATTGACGTTTCTTCAAGAGATCCGAGAAACTCAAAAAGGTGATGAGAAATTGCAAGCCAAGAGAATTCAATGTGAGTCGGGAATTAAATCAGATTTTCGTATTAGTACCGATGGATGTATGATGTTCAAAGACAAAGTTTGTGTACCCAAGAACAATGAGCTTATTCAGAAGATCCTGAGAGAGGCACATAGTTGTTGTTTGTCCGTCCACCCAGGTAGTGTGAAAATGTATAACGACCTTAAGAAAATGTATTGGTGGTCGAGTATGAAAAGAGACATTTTTGAGTTCGTCTCCAAGTGCCTAGTATGTCAACAAGTAAAGGCTGAACATAAATTACCTTCGGGTCTACTTCAGCCTATCATGGCCCAGAGTGAAAGTAAGATCGAATCACTATGGATTTTGTGATGGGTTTGCCAGTAACCCCGAAAAAGAAAGATGCAGTATGGGTTATTGCGGATAGGCTAACAAAGTCATCACATTTCATACCAATCTGTACCGACTACTTCCTTGAGAGACTAGCCAACTTGTACATTTTCGAGATTGTGAAATTGCACAGGGTGCCCATATCATTATTTTAGACAGAAACCCAAGATTTACCTCGAGGTTTTGGAAAAAGTTACAAGAGGCATTGGGAACAAAGTTGAGTTTTAGCACAGCTTTTCATCCACAAACCGACGGACAGTCAGAGAGAGTAATACAGATATTAAAGGACATGTTACGGCGTTGCGTCCTTAAGTTCCAAGGCAATTGGGAAAAGTATCTACCATTGGTTGAATTCACCTATAATAACAGTTATCAGAAAAGTCTTAAAATGGCACCCTATGAGGCTTTTTATGGACAAAAATGTCGGACGCCCTTATATTGGAATGAAATCAGAGAGAGTCAGATTCACGAGGTCGATTTAGTCAAAAAAACTAAAGAAAAAGTTAAAGTGATTCGTGACTGCTTGAAAGTCATCTCAGATAGACAGAAATCATATGTGAATTTGAAATGAAGGGAAATTGAGTTTTAAGTCGGTGATAAAGTATTTTTGAAAGTATCTCATTGGAGAAAAGTTCTCAGATTTGGTAGAAAAGGCAAGTTGAGTCCTCGTTTCATAGGACATTATGAGGTTACCGAAAAACTAGGACCAGTTGCCAACTGATTGGATTTGCCACCAGAGTTGGAGAAGATTCACGATGTTTTTCATGTGTCCATGCTACATCGATATAGATCAGACCCTTCGCATGTGATTGAGCCGACAGAGGTTGAAATTCTTCCGGACATGACTTATGGCGAAGAGCTAGTCAGAATTTTAGCCTGAGAAGTTAAAAAATTGAGAAATAGGAGTATAGCACTTGTGAAATTTTTGTGGCATAGACATGGAGTCGAGGAAGCCACGTGGGAATCCGAAGAGTCTATGAGAGAGCAGTACCCGAACTTATTCGCCGGTAAGATTTTCCGGGATGAAAATCCCTAAGGGGGGAGAAATGTAATAATCTGATTTAGGGCTTAGTCAGAATAGTGGTTCGAGACAACAAATATGAATTTAACAAGAGTATTTTACTATTATTTTGATGTTCTAACATTAATATATTAGTGCATGAAAATTTTGGTGAGCCAATTTTAACGTTTGTGAGCCCAATTGCGAAAAAGTACTAAATCGCATAAAGTACAAAAGTCTTAAATTGATAGCTAAGGGTGTTAAATAGTTAAAGAACCAAAATTGGGGGTTTTTAAAGGGCAATTAATCCCTTTTTAAAAGTAATTGGCTAGCCATAGAGTTAAAAAGAGGGGACAAAATCTTTAAGTTTGGTGTGTTAGGTGACTTAATTTTGACTAAAAATAAAGAAAAGTTGTCATCTTTTCTTTTCTTCTACCATACACCACCAAAAATTTCAGCCATTGTTGGGGTTTAAGAGCTTCAAAATTTTCAGCAACTTTGAGCCCCCTCAAGTAAGTGATTTTGATAGTTTCTCTTAATGATTTTTACATTTTTGGACTCCTTACAGCATAAGCTTTCAAATGAGGGGTCTATTTTGCAAAACAATTAAGAGTTTACGATTTTGCCAAGAATGGATTTTTAGTGTTTGCTGAGTTTTTATAGAATAAAATGAGTCCTAGTTGAGTTACAAACAACTTTTGTGAGAGGTGTTAGCATGAAAACACCTAAAGGGGACTATTTTGCATAAATTGCAAAATATGTGATAAGTGTACAAAATAGTGGGATTTTGGAGTGGCTATAAGAGTAAAAAGAGTTTGCCTAGGCCTGAAATACAATGAAATTCAATAAAAATTGATTTTTGAGCATACGGGCAAAATGGTTATTTTGCCAAGGTCTAAGGGCAAAATAGTCATTTACCTAATATGTGAATTTTGGATTGTATGATTTTATTTAGTGACTAAATGAGTGTATTTTTCTAATATAGATTAAGATTTTCCAAATCTGAACCTAGATCGGGGGAAAGCCAAGTAAACCGACTAAACCAACTAGTCGTGTACGTTTTGTAATCCGAGCTAAGTTGTATATGAATAATGCAACTACAATGCTAATGTATTTGTCAAATTACATTTAAATTATAGCATGAATTTCTTGATTGTGGACGTGAGAATGTAGGATGATAATAGAGATAGTAAAGTTCCCGTTGAACATAGGAAATAAACCGGATGTTCAAGTCGTGACATTAGGGTCACTTGTGTGAGCAAGTGTAAGACATGTCTGGGACATGCATCGGCCACATTATAAGAGTCAGTGTAAGACCATGTCCAGGACATGGCATCGGCATTAAGACAAGGGCTAGTGTAAGACATGTCTGGGACATGCATCGGCCTCCAGACGTAAGCCAGTGTAAGACATGTCTGGGACATGCATCGGCTAAGAGATGATAGTCAGTGTAAGACCATGTCTAGGACATGCATCGGCCTCCAGACGTAAGCCAGTGTAAGACATGTCTGGGACATGCATCGGCTAAGAGATGATAGTCAGTGTAAGACCATGTCTGGGACATGGCATCTACTTGAGCTATGAGCCAGTGTAAGACCATGTCTGGGACATGACATCGACACTTAACCCATGTCTGAGGCTTAATGAATACCCGGTGATATTCCGAATGGTTTAACAGTGAGTGTTATGTTCTTGAGCTAACGAGGAAAGTATAATCGTGTTGTGAATGATACAGGTACCTAATTGGTACGTATGAGATATAAGCTCAATATATATATAATGTGACCTGTATGGATGGTAGTGAGTAAGTTACACTATGGCTACTTTGGTGTTATGAGCATGTTGATTATGAATAAATGTTGTGGTATGCTTATTTATATGCGACTTACTAAGCTTTATGTTTGCTCCCTTTTCTTTCCTTTTCCTTTCAGTGCCGCCTAACTAGCTCAGGGATCACCAAAAGTCAGAGATACCAATCACACTATCAGCTAAAACAATCGGTATAGTTGGATTTATATTTTTTAATATGGCATGTATAGGGTTAAAACTTATTATTTTGAGTCTTTCAGAATTGGCCAAATGTGTTGGCTTGGGATAGATCCCACACTTAGTATTGAGCTATAAAAGATGGCTAATATTTATTTTGAGTTTATAAAAGATGCATCCTCATGGTTGAATGAATATCTATTGTGGTTGATTTGGTTGTGGAAATCATGCTTGATTTGGTTGGTTGGCATTTGCAGGAAAATAGGTATACAAGGGTGGCAATGAGGCTTGGTAAATAGCCTTATATTGTCCACATGGGTAAGCACATGGCCGTGTGTGACACGCGGTCAGCCCCATGGGCGTATGGTCCGGCCGTGTGTCCCCTACACGTAAAAAAAATTCAAGTCAGTATGCATGATAATAAACACACGGGCAGAGACACGGCTGTGTGTCTCAGCCGTGTGAAGGACACAGCCTAGTACACGGGCATGTGCCATGGCCGTGTGATATTCTGTGGTTGCTTACGTCAGAAACAGAATACCCAAGTTTTTGGACACGGGCTAAGACACGAGCATGTCGTGGCTGTGTGAAGGACTTGGGCCATTGACACGGGAGTGTGTCTGGCCGTGTGAAAACCCCTATTTAGAATTTAATTCCACACGGGTGTGGGGCACGGGTGTGTTACCCTCCCACACGGGCGTGTTACCCTTCCACACGGGCGTGTACCCTGTTTTAAAGGCAAATTTCTTAAGGTTGGTTTAAGGACCCAGAATGGTTCCGAATATTTTTCAACGGTCGATTTAGGGCTCGTAAACCTATAATAAGAAGTTTAAGGTAGAAATTGAAAAAGTTTTAACTTGGACCAAGTCTCGGTGACTTGAGATTATTCCAATGCATGAGATCAAGTTAGGTAATGCCTTGTACTTCGCCCCGGCGTGGATTACGGGTATAGGATGTTACATCTCGACTTACAGGCACAACACATTATTGTTGTCAAGTATCTAAGATGCATATACAATCGTCAAAAGGAACCAACATATAGGGGTGAGCAAAACTCGATTCAACTCGAAAAAAATTGAAAAAAAATCAAATTTCGAGTTAAACAAATCGAGTTATTTGAGTCAACTCGATTTTTTTTCAAATTTCGAGTTCAAGTTTAACTCGAGTTGAGTTTTCGAATTTGAATAACTCGAATAATTAGAATAAACTGAATATCAAACTATAATATTTTACATTTTTACCCCAAACCTTCAAACCTTTTTACTTTTTCCCCAAAACTTTTACTCATCCCACTTTCCCCCCAAAACATTTTCTCGCCTCCCATCCCAACCCCTCATCTACCCTAAATCCATTTCCCACCAATTTTTTTAATATTTTCTCTCCAAAATTGTACTCCCCCATTTACTTTCCCTCAAAATTTTACTCCCCCAAACCCTCAAAAATTTTTATTTTCCCCCAAAATTTTTACTCTCTCCCACTTTTCCCCTAAAACTTTTACTCCCCTATTATCCCACCCCCCATCTACCCCAAACCCTCCCTTCCCCCCAATTTTTTTTTAATGTTTCCCCTCTAAAATTTTACTTCCCTTATTTATTTTCCTTCAATATTTTACTCCCCTAAAATTTTTTATTTTCCCCTAAACTTTTACTTCTCACCCTTTACCCCTAAATAAAAATCAAAATCTTCCAAAAAATTCCCTAAACCTAAATAGTAATAATTTTATTTATTTCTACTATTTATATTATTAAATTAAATTTCAAATTTTTTACTATTTATATTATTGAATTGTTTAACCATATTGAATATTTATATTAAAATTGAATTATTAATAATACCATAAAATATTCGTATTAAACTTTTATGTTGGTATCAATTTCACATTTTATCTTTAAAATAATTTTTATTAAAAATAACATTTTTACATTTAATATATTTTTTAATTTCAAAATACATAGTGACAATAATTAGAAGATAATTGAAGCAACTATGCAAGTAAAGGAGCTAACTTGTATATAAAAGATTAATAAATAAATTATGAGGTGATGAAAATTAATAACAAATTTGATTACACTGGAAAAATTTGATTACAGTCGGTGACAGTGGTTACAAGGACCCAAAATTATTTTCTTAAATTTAACTCGAACAAATATATTCGATTCGATTCAAATTCCATATCACTCGACTCGATTTGAGAAAATTTCAAATCAAGTTAGGATGATAAAATATGATTAGTCAACTCAATTAACTCGAAATTTTTTCATTCGATTTGATCGAATGCTCATCCCTACCAACATAGCATAAATCTAGTTGAAGAAATTCAAGCCAAGAAAAAAACCGTAATCATTTAAATGAATTACCTCAAAGTCTTCTTTTCCTTTCCATTTGCTGATTTGTAGCTCCACTCCTTGTGCTACTCCCACAGTTGGGACCTCTTTGGAATTAACCGTTTTGATCTTCTTGGTCGATTTGCTAACTGAGAGACCAAGTTTACCTACGGTTTTCTACAGTATGAACAGATCAGATGCCCATGTATCAATAAGAGCACTCTTTATTCAACCTGTGATATCGATGTCCACAAACATCAACCCTTTCTACTTGTAGTCCCTCTTCGCTTTCGCATAATTGAGTATCATTGACCCAAGCTTCAAAGCCTCACTCTCTGACTCCACTTCATTTCTTTTACTGTTCGTGGATATCTTGGATCACTATGGACAATCCCGCATCCTATGCGAACCACAACATAAGAACCACTCCACTGACTTTTTCTCACTCTCTGTGATCCTCCTAACTTTGACAGAACACACGATCGAACCAAGCCTGATTGATGCTTTATCTGGCTCATCATCCCCTATGATGGAAAAAAGTATGAATCATTTTAGACAATCCCTCGCAATCTGCAGACCTTTACAAAGGAAACATCTCACTAGCCCTTTTGGTTTGTTCTCATACTTTCACTTCCCATTGTGCAATTCCCCATTACTATTATTTTCGTTTTCATTTTTAACTTGTCCTTCTCCATCTCTCGCACAATTGCCCTTCCCCTAGGGCTTGGAGAACTCGAACCTATTTTTCCTTAAAACAAGCTCAAATAAGAACTCCGCTATGGTCATTGCTTTGGAAAGTCCCTTGACTCCTTGGCATTGCAACTCTTACTTCACCCAAGGCTTCAGCCCATCCATGAAGGAGATAATGTCTCTTTCTCGCCAAATCAGAAATCTGAAGCATCACCTCACTGAACTCCTTCACATACTCCCTAACTGTGCATTGTTACGCAAGCTGACGCAACTTAGCTCAAGTCACATCCTTAACATGCTCTGGGTAAAATGCCTTTTAAATTCATTATGAAACTCATCCCAAGTCTTAATAGTGGTACCACCTCATCTCTCATCTGTAGACTTACGACGCACCATAACAACACGACATCAATAAAATACATACAACAGTATTACCTTGATAGCATCATCCATGATTCTTTTGGCACGGAACTATTGCTCTATTCCCCACAAGAAATTGTTCACATCCTTTGCGGACCACGTCCCATTGAACTCTTTCAGTTTCAGGGCATCTACTTTAGGCCTGGATGCCGCAGCCAACACCCCAATACCCAAAGCAACTTTAAAAATATTAAGCTCCCCTTTGAGCTTATCAATTTGTTCCTTCAAAACCGACACCATAGCCTCAAGACCATCATTTTTTCTTATTTAGCTCACCTGTAGCGATACTAAGGAACCTTTACATCGCATTCATATTATCATTGAAGGCCTCTACCATTTGGTTGTTAAGTTGATTCTGCTTTGATTCCAGCTTTGTAGTACACCCTTTAACTTCCTCGAAGGTCACATTCTCATAACCCATGGAGCCCTCAAGTTTGGCCACCTTGTTATCTAAAGCAGACAACATATCCTTCGATCAGCTAGCTTTCCTAGCCCTCCAATGGGTCTCCATTAGCTCAACCTGCTCACCTACTCATTTCGACATCTTAACTGACACCTTCAAACACTAACTCAAATATCGTTACGAGCTAGAAATTTAGTCTATCAAATCACATAGCCTTGGGTAATTTCTTTGCTTCAAATCTACCTAAGTTAACCTAACACTTGAAAAGTGAGAATTCTCCTGAAAACTCTCTAAGACACTGGAAAATATAGCGGAATCGAACTCGAAACGAAAGAGCAACAAGAGAATTGAAAATGTCATATGAAAGCAATGCACACCAATTGTTTGAATAAATGCTCCAAAATATATTCTTTAACTATCAGTGAGATTATCACAAATGAGGGAAAATGCCTCTATTTATAGTTGAGCTCTCCCAGATCCAACGATATAAATTTAATTACATCAATGGTCAAGGTTAGAGCCTATCTACAATTGAGAGTCTTAAAGGATTTAAACTTTATACATCTTTATCCCTTAATATTTACATTAATTACCCTAAAAACTTTAGTTTTACGAGAGTGTTTCAATGGGCCACTATGACTTTAAGTAGATTAGCTTCTTCATAGGTTTCATGAATCGGGTCAGTACAAATGGATCAAATAAACCTCGTTTAATAAGTTCACCTTTATTGAACGTTTTGCATGCAATAATCACGGGCTTTAATCCATGTCCCGTGACACTTGGATATACCTAAACAATGTTCTTAAATAGATGAATATAAGGATAATTTCATCAATATTTCAGGTCGAATAATACCTTTTAGGATTTGGTCCAAATCCAAACCACCCCATAAATACATCCTTTATCGAAGGATTTAATTATTGGCTGGCAGATAGAGACATAACTTGCATGAGTTTGGAAACATAATCACCATTTGTTGTGCCTAAAAATACCCAATTTAACCTTATTTTTGGTGTTTTCTTTTCTTGGCTTGTCTAGCAAAAGTACAGCGCCTTAAATTGGTACCAAGAGTGCCTAATACTTTATCGAATCTCGAACGTGTAGCAAGCAATTAGAGTAGACAAGCTTTAATCATCATATACCCAAAAAATGGTTATTGAATAAACCTTTCAGTCCGCGAATGACATTATGGTAGCAACTAAAATAAATGCTCCGATGGACTAAAAATCTATTAAGTTGTGGAGAAATACTATATATGCATTCACAATGACAAGGTAGCCTCGGAGCCAATGTTGTCATCTCTTGAAGTGCTTTGACCATAAGTAGACGATGGAGAAACATGTCAGACCGAAGATTATCACTTGCAAAATGTGATTCGATCTCTGCTGAGCAACAGTTCGATTCAACTTTGTCATCCCACTTTTTACTCCTGCCTGAGCTCTGCTCATTAGCATTTGCTGAAGCAAGAAACAAAAAAGTGAGTTGTTATAGTAAATATGGTATTTCTTAACTTCGTGGTAAGGGAATCAGATGCCTTAGTTCAAAGTTTGATTGCACAATGGATCATCATCTGTTTTGTAGTTCCCTTTTTGTTTTTGTTTTTGTTTTTGTTTCTTTTCTTTTCGATAAAACAAAAAATTATTTAAGGGGTCAAGTCAAGCGAGTATTTACCAGATCGGACACAAATTCATTCTGTATCCGTGCTTCAGTTTCAATCTCTCGAGCCACCTGTGGATCAACATTTTCAGCAAGAGTTCAAAGTACCAAAACAAAATCTCTTTTGAAACAGAAAACTGAAAGGAAAAGAAAATAATCAGATAAGGATAGTTATTTTCAACTCACCCAGGTAAACACAAGAAATAAAAGAGCAGTTTATGCCAGAAGCCAAATAGTAGCACTTATTTTTCATGTTACATGGAAATTCACAGTGAAAGTGAACAAAAATAGATGTTTCAATTATAATGCATATTGCACGTTACATTGCCAAAATCAAAACTTTCTCGATGCCCTTTTCTTATTCTCTGTGGCTACAGTATTTAAATATTTTTTGCATTATTGAGAAAGCACCTGACCAAACAAATGCAGCAGTAGTTTTCATTGAATTCACAAGTGCTGATGCCAATCAAACAGGAAGATTCCTTAATGAAAGATGATAGGAGATCTCAACTTTAAAAAAAAAAAAAAAGACAAACAAAGTCAAGATACTTATTCACAGAACCATCTTTTATCTTTGATCTAGTAGTAATAGTGGGGCAAGTCAAGCAGAATGGAGCAGAGCCAGGAGTTCAAATGAAGTAGAAGCGGAAAAAGCATGACTTGACATCGAAGATAGCATGCAGTAAGCAAATAAGAGCAATGAATTTTATCCATGGTCAAGTAATGATAGATGATTTAGGACAGATTCAATGAACGTTGCTCAGATGCTTCAACAAAAAGACAAGCCGTAGGAGATAAGTAAACTCCTCACAAGATCAATAAGCTAGAGAAGGGTATAGATTAGACTATTATTGTGAAGCATATTTGCAGGGAAACTACTTTGGCTGACTTTGGCTCTAGATTTCATAAATATATGTGTTTAAAATTATCTCCTTGCAGTGCATTAAGAGTTGAATAGGGTGTCCAAAAGGATGCTACTTGTATTTCTGCAAATGTTTTTCTTCCTTCAGTTCAACTTATCCTCCACACGTAAACAATAATAATGACGACAAAAATAAGCAGAAAGAGAAAAGGCATTAAGAATTTGGTTTCAGCTCAGAAGTTCCATCTATATGCCAAACATGGAAGACAAAACCTGAGGAAACTGTAGTTTCAGTCATGTAAGAAAACGCATTACAATTATTCCATTGCTTAAACGATTAGTGGGCTTTCGAAAAGCACCAAAATGCTCAAATGTCAATTGGGTGCAACTAATTACATGAAAGCACAAATAGGAAGATCCAAAGATGCAGAATTTACAGTCCAACTCAACATACAGAGATATTAAAAGAGTACAAACAAACATTATTAAATAGAAGCTGCAACCTAAAACATAGGACGAGCAACAGTTACGAGTAAGATAATGAAACATTCTGGATTTCTTCATATAAACAATCAAATAAATTATCCATTGAAAATGCAGAAAATATATTTCTAAACCAATAATTTAAAATTGTGTTCTTCAATAAATTTCTCATCTGTCTCCCATTTTCTAGAATCTAAGAACTATAAAAGATTCTAAATTTTAGAAGCCAAACCTAATTAATTCAAAAACAAAACCCAGATTTCATATCGTATCAGAATTATTGATCGACCAAAAATAGCCCCAAAAAAACCTCAAACTCAATTTCTATTTAAAAAAAAAAGAACTTACGTGTTTGAGTTGTGTAACTTGTTTGTGCAGACCCGAAATCTCTTCGTCTAAATCAGCATGAACTGGATCGATTCTCAGTTGGATTTCATCAGAATTTCCCACCGGTCTAGCGCTAAGGCCCTGGCTGTTATATTTGAAATTTTTTATCAAGTCATGTTTTAAATGGCGAAAAATACTGATGAGAAAAATGATAAAGAAAAAGAGGGGTAAAGAAATAAATTAAGAAACAGATGAGATTTGAGTACCTTGATCTGTAAGGATTCGCCATGGGGAAGAATTGCTTCGGGAACAGTAACGGTTCTGTCAAAATTCATCACATGCTTCACCGTAACGGTAAATCCGAATTTTAGGTTTTTTCTGAATTTTATATACTCAAATCATATTTTCTTTTATCATATTTATTATTTATACTGTTAAAATATTTTTTATTATATACTTTGCTTAAAATTTATATTATATTAATTAATTTTCTAATTGAGTTGGTGTGATGAGTAATTCATGTAAGTTGAGAAAATTATCAAAACATGCTTTTGTAATTAAAATAAATTATGTTATTCAGAAGTATTTTAATTTTTTAATAAATTATTTTATTCAAAGATATTTTAATCTTTTTAATTTAAAAAAATAATAAAAATATTCAAGTGATTGAATTTAAACTCATACTATTTACATCAATAAAACATTAATTTTATCACTAAACTAACATTTTATTTTAATTATATTATATATGTTTTATCATTTATATCAATTGTATATATATTGATAATGTTGTTAATTGAATCAATGTCACAAGTGAACTTAACACTAATTCAAAATCATGATAATACTATAATCAAATATTGCAATAAATTTAGTATTCTTAATATGATATATTTACTTATTTAAATTTTATTTTACTCACAATTCAATCTATTACTATTCATTCTAACATCATAATATGTCATTATTATCATTAATTAGTTTCAAACATTACCTTTCATTAAATATTGTTTTAAAGCTAATTTATATATTTTAAATACATAACTTCCATACACTTATATGTGTGATAAAATTTTTAGTATTAATTAAAACAATAATTTTTAATAAAAAATATAAAAACTGAATTAAAGATATTTAAAACAACATGTTGAACAGAATGTAGTTAGTCTGTCTTTTGACATGAGTTTTTGTCTGTCTGGTTGACACAAGGTTTTTTGTTGTGTTCTTGTCCTATTAAAATTTTTCGTTCATCTGTTTGTTTTTTCTTCTTAAAGTCTGGGATTTTAGTTTTCTAAGTAATGGAAGAGGGTTTGGCAAACTTGAATCTACTTGACGAGGAGGAAGAGGCTTTTCATGAAGAGGAATCGGTAGTGGACCACAGTTATCAATTTTGTTTGGTTGGTTGATGTTTGACAGACAGCGTCGTTCATTTCCCGTCTTTGCGCAACATTATGGTTGATCTCTGACACCCCATTGGTGGGATCTGTATATCGGATTTGGGGGATAAAATGATCATGTTTCAATTTTTTCATGTTGTGGATATGCAACGGGTTCTTGCTGGTACACCATGGTTTTTTAACGAGCATCTGATTGTTTTACATGAACTTAAGCAGGGAGAAGATCCATTAGTAGTCTCGCTACTTTCATCAGAGTTTTGGGTCCAAGTTCACGACTTGCTGCTAGGGTTGATGACAGAATTACTGGCGAAACAGTTTGGAAATTTTTTGGGTCAATTTCTCGAGTATAACACAACAATTCTGACTATGGGGATTAATAAATTCATGCGATTTCGTGTCAGATTGGACGTGTCACTACCATTAAAAAGGAGGAAGAAAGTTCAAATCAGTAAAGAAAGAATTGTATATGCTCGATTTCAATATGAGAAATTGAGTCTATTCTGTTTTATCTGTGGTAAATTGGGCCATGGGGAGAGTTTTGCCCATTTCGCACTCGTATTGATCCGTCTAAAATAGTTTTTGGTTGGGATATTTCGTTAAGGGCAGAGGGGCATTGTCGAAATTCCATGACAAGTAGGTGGCTCAAGGATCCGGACAGTTCAGAGTGCAATCAGTTAATTATGGAAAGGAATCTCACGAGCCAAAATTCAGGAGAAAAACACTATTCTGGGAGATATTTCAGGGGGAAATGGCGATTTTATCACGCAATCTCAATCTTAATGATTTGGAATCTGGCCAGAAGAGTTATTTGATGGGGGATAGTGATAGGCGTAATTTGGGCAGCAAAGTTTTTAATGGGATTGAAAATGATAGTGGGCCTATGGATTTGGTGTTGTTTGAGGAGAATGATCCGTTAGTTTCTTTGGAAGGAAAGAAAAGACAACAATTAGTTGGGGCACTCATTAACGAATCGGGGAATAATGTGGTAGATGGCTCATTTGTTTTAACGGCTAACTATGCTGGGCAGAGCAGCCGATCGCAATGAAAATCCTAAGCTGGAAAGTTTGTGGTTTGGGGAGACCACAAACAGTTAGCAGGCTCAAGAATAAGTTGAGAGCAATTAATCCCCCGAATTTTGTTTCTTATAGAGACAAAATTGAGTTCCAAAAAAATGGAGTTGGTGCGGCTAAAATGTGGCTTTTATAATGGTATTGATATTGGTGTTGTTGGTTCGAAAGGTGGTCTGTCACTTGGTTGGAAAGGGAATTCTTTGATTGGGCTTAAGACTTATTCTTCATATCACATTGACGTAGAGGTTCATGATAATGAATGTGAGGTACACTGGCGCTTCACGGGGTTTTATGGAAATCCTGATGAAAGGCAAAAAAATAAGTCTTGGGAGTTAATGCAGCAGCTCGGCCATGATCAAATGCTCCCTTGGTTGGTGATTGGTGATTTTAATGAGATAATAAATTATTTTGAAAAAAAAGGCAGACGGCTTTGATCAGAAAGTCAAATGTCTGCTTTTTGTGATGTGCTGGATGGGTGTAGACTTAATGACTTAAGGTTCGTTGGTAGGTGGTTCACGTGGGAGTGTGGTCGGTTCTTGTCGACTAATATTCGAGAACTTCTTGACAGAGGAGTAGCATCTGCTGAATGGATTTCTACTTTTCCATGTTACCATTTGGAGCATCTTAGTCATTCATTCTCGGATCACTGCTTGATACTTTTGGACACGGGAGGAAGAGGCATTGATGCTCAATATTCTAGGCCTAAGGTTTTTCGGTTTGAGGCTTAATGGTGCTTAGATCCTGACTTTGAGGATCAATTGAAATCGAGTTGGGGGGAGATTACTGGAAGTGTCCTAGTCAAACTTATGAAATTGGGGCAGCGTCTTCTTTATTGGAGTCATAAAAGAAAAAGGGATCGAAGCGTAGACCGTAGGGATCTTGAAGAACGGATGCAAGATCTTTATGGCAGAGATCCTTCTGATGAGGTTTTACCTGAATTAACTGAGGTCCAAGTTAGCTTGAATTTGGAGATTGATAAGGAGGAATTATTTTGGGAACAACGAGCCTGTGCAAATTGGTTGCGAAATGAGGATTGAAACACTAGCTACTTTCACAAAGTTGCAGTTCAGCGATATCATCGTAATAAGATTTTAAGATTAGAAAGGGAGAACGGGAGTTGGGTTTCAACGAATAAAGAAATGCTTCAACTTGCATCGACTTATTTTGAGAGGTTATTTGCGGCTACTGATACAGGTGAAGATGATCATTTACTGAGACTAGTAGAGAAGCGGGTTACTAACAGCATGAATGAAAATTTGCTTAAACTGTTTATAGAGGAGGAGATCACATGTGCTGTAAAATCTATGTCTTTCTTTAAAGGCTCTAGGTGTTGATGGTTTCCCAGCAATTTTTTACCTAAGGTATTGGCATATTATTAGTCCTGAAGTCTCAAAATATTGTTTATCAATCTTGAAAGATGAAATCGAAATAAGGGAAATCAATAAAACCCATATTTTTTTACTCCTTAAAATTGATAAGCTGAAAAGCCTCACCTAATTCCGACCTATAAGCCTGTGTAATTCGATTTATAAAATCATTGCGAAGGTGCTGGTGGATCGTATGAGCAACTTATTGGGAGTGTATGTCAATGAATCTCAATGCACTTTTATTCTGGGAAGACACATTTCGGAATAGCTTATGAGATTTTACATTCTCTCAAAATGAAAAAAAAGAGGCCTAAAAGGGAATTTTGCGCTCAAACTGGATATGAGTAAAGCTTATGATCGTGTCGAATGGGACTTTTTGGCTGGTATGATGAGTCGTATGGGATTTCATAATGATTGGATCATTCTTGTTATGAGGTGTGTGTGTTCTGTCTCGTATACGGTAGGACTTAATGGGGAAATGAGTGTGTAGTTTGAGCCATCAAGGGGTTTGAGGCAAGGGGATCCTCTTAGGCATTATCTCTTTCTGATTTGTGCAGAGGGCTTTTCAACGTTGCTTCAGGAAGTCAAACAGAAAAACCTTATGCGGGGTGCGCTTATTGGAAGAGGAAAATTATCGGTCAATCATCTATTTTTTGCAGATGATTGTATTCTATTTGGCGATGCGTCGGAAGAGGGAGCTAATTTGGTGAGAAATGTTATTGCTGAATATGAACAAGCTTCGGGCCAAAGGGTGAATTTTGATAAATCACTTATCTATTTTGGTGCTGATCGTGTGATTCGTAACAAGTAATAAATATTTATAATGAAGATCAAACCTAGACTAACTATTATCACGACGAAAAGGCAAGCGCACCTATCAAACAATAGTATAGTAATGGCAAGACCGGGATATCGTACCCAAGAGAACCAAAAGTACTAGTAATAACTATCTTTTTATTATCTAGCTTAAGAATAAAAGGGTTTCTTTATTAAACTAATTATTTAAACTAATTAACAGATTTAATTAAAGCAAAGAGAAAATTTGGAAAAAGATTTGAAGAAAAGTAATTGATAAAGACGACACCCAAGGAGGAATCCACCTAGATTTCACTTGTTATCTGACTCTAAATCGGACGATTTATTCACTTGACTTGTTCCGTAGAGATCCCTAAGTTAAGTTATTATCCTTATTCAAGACTAATAACGTTTAATCCCTAGATTGAATAACTGAGACTTTTCTCTAATTAACACTCTAGGGTTGCATTAACTCGATCTATGGATCCCCTTATTAGGTTTCACCTTAATCTGGCAAAATCTCGTAACCCTATTCCTAGGTGTTCGATCAACTCCGCTTAATTATGCCAAATCTACTCTTAGGCAGGGTCTATTCCTCCTCTGCAAAAGCACATCAAATCATGAATTAATACCCGAAATATTAACTCAAGCATTAAGAACACATAATTAAGAACAAATCAAGTATTTATCATACAATTCAGATAATAATAACAAGATCCATTATAGGTTTTATCCCCCTTAGGTATCTAAGGGGTTTAGTTCATAATAAAATAAGAGTACATCTCAAAAGCATGAAAATAACAAAACATAAAGAAAACTCTAAAACCCCTGAAGGAATTCTGAGAGAGATCTTCAGTCTTGAAGTAGCTCCGGCTTTTGAGATGGATCGTCTGGCTTCTTTCAAGTAATTCCCGGCGTGTGCTACTGTATTCCAGAAAAGTTCTGGAAAGAGTGGCCCCCTTCTAGGTCACACTTAGGGTGTTTATATAGGCTTTGGATTTGCTTTCACACTTAGGGTGTTTATATAGGCTTTGGATTTGCTTTCTTCCTCCCTAAGTACCTTTTTCCGTGTAAAATACAACTCTTTGAAAAAGGGACAAGCCCGTGTGCCATGACCATGTGACGTGATTACTAGGCCGTGTTCGATCCGTTGAATTGCACACGGCCGTGTGGGCTTAATGGCCAGGCAGTGTGGATCGTGAAAACCTTGGTCGACACCCCCGAAGGCCACGGGCGTGTGAGATGCCCATGTGGCAAGGCTTAGGCCGTGTTATCTTCTCGATTTGGTCTGTTTTTGTCCCTTTTTAGCTCGTTTTTGCTCATTTCGACTCTTGGTGCTTTCCTGAGTACAAAACATGAAATAACCGGATTAAGAGCACCAAAATCCACAAATCTAGTAATAAACATCCAAATATGCTAAGTATTTGGGGTGTAGATATGTATAATTTGACGTTTATCAAATACCCCCACACTTAAGCATTTGCTTGTCCTCAAGCAAAATTCTCATTTACTGCTACAATTCATTCCTCTTAATCACATAATCATTACTGATAATGTTACAAGTTTTTCCACAGAAAATCATACAGTGAGAATTCAACTATAGGGGCATTAAAAGCCTCAAACAATCTAAATCAAATACTTTGACAACAAAATTATAGGTAATCTCCTTCCTTCAAGTAATTAACTTTAGTCATAAATATACAAGAGATGACATCCTCACTAAAGATTCACTCAAATTACTCAAAGTGTTTAAGGTTCAAGATTAGGCACTCGATTGTCTGACATGAAAAGTTATTACCATAAGTTTGCATGAAAATCAAATCTCCACCACTTGTAAATGATATTATACACTAATTAAAAGGTCTTTGCATAGTTGTAACGGGGTTTAGGTTACAGGTATGGATACAAGCTGAAGAGACAAAGGTTAGAATCGAGATAATTTCAATATATTGCCCCACTATCAAAAACTTAATTACTGAACCACAAACAAATATCTAGAACTAGTTTACATGAGTTCATGACAACTTTAGCTTGTTGAGAATTACAATATAATACTGAGTTTTTTTTAAGAACAAATCAAATCGATACAATATAGAAATCATACTTCATGATTCAGTAACAAAAAATGGTGAACATAGAGAGGTAACAATATTAAATTCAATCTCGATAAAAAGGGTCAAATTTAGTAGGAGGATTTCAACAATAATGGGTTAATGGGTTAATGATGAGGGTTAATTAATGAAAAAGGGTTAGTAGGCTCAAGGGGTTTCATTAAGGGTTTAATTCTGTGGGAAGGTTTTTTATGAAGTAAATGGGTTAAATCCTAAGTGCCTTTATCATCTCAGTATATCAAATCATACGTGTAATCTTGATATGTATAATCAAAGCAAGCTCTAGAATAACAGTTCAATGTTGACACACTCAAACCACAAAAGAAGTGAGCAAGAAAGAAAGCTATATGCTCAAAAGGCTCAAAAATTTCACCAAAAATTTGGGTTTTTGATGTCGTTCCTGTATACTTAAGATTTCAATATAATACCTCAATTTAGGAAAATAATCTAAAAAATTTTAGTTCTCAAAATATCAACTTATCATGCTCGATTCTTTAAGGTCATGTAATCAAATAATCATGCATAATTCCCTTAGTCTAATTGACAACATATCAACAATAATTGTAAATCAATCAGAATTCATTCTATCAATATTATGAGAAAATCACTTAAGCACAAGACCAAATTCAGGGATTTGAGAATAATGCAAAAAGTTAGGTTTCATGTTCACCCCCCACACTTAAGATGTACATTGCCCTCAATGTACAAAGATATATTATTCAAAATAACGAAAATCATAAGAGGAAAGGAGGTGAAACTCCCTGTTATATGGATGTGGAGCTTGATTATGAGGATAGAGTGTTCGGGGAAAGTGGTGGCTACCATTGTTCTTGGCTAGATGAAGAAATTAGGTCGTTGAGAATGGCACTCGTGAGGTATTGTTTCCCTTTTGTTTCCTCATTCCGTAAAATATTCTTAGCAGCTTTGTTTGGAAGTCTGTAGAATCATGAAGAGTTGATTAAGAGTTGGTGTGGAAGAGAGCATAGTAGAATTACTTGTTAGAAATACCAGAAAATGGAAAAGGTAAAATTTACTAATATAGATATGTCTTTCAAAATAAAATAATAAAATTGAAATGAAAATAAAAATCAAAAGAAAAATAAAAATAAAATAAAAATAAAACTAAATAAAAAAATAGGAGGATTCAATGATCCTCATTGGTGGGGCCCTCAGGTGGTGGTGCTGGAGTGGAGATGTGGAAGTGTTGGCACAGCTACTGCATCATGGCCTGCATATCGTCCATCTGTCAGTCCCGTCGCTGATCTCGCTCGTGGGTCATCTCAAACTATATAGTGCAATATTTACTCGAAATGGGCTAGTCGGTCGGAAAGGTGTGCCAATGAAGCAGCCATATGAGCTAGTCGTTCCCTAGGTGGCGCGGTAGAAGGCTCCTCATACTGTGGGGGAACATCATCAGGGATGTCCTTAAGATCCTCCTCGTTAATGGCATACGAGAGACGGCACTAAAGAAGATCGGTCCCACGTCGGCGCTCGATCATCCTCATATGTAACATAGTCGTGATGCCCTGTGGGGACATCTGACCTATCAGGGTAAGCGCTGATGACTGGGCCGCGGTGTTGAGGAGGCTGAACTGTCTGGCAAGGCACGTCACGTAGGGGCCAATGGAGATCACTCCCTTCCTATGCCACTCGGTCTGATGGCGAATGGCGAAAGCAATGAAGCATGCTGAGTCAGTCACGTGTGCATTCGCTATGCACCATAAATAGTAAGCGTCATGGGTGTTGACGAAGCCAGTGCTCTCTCTTCTCCCGGTCAAGGTGTGTGCCAATATGGCATGGAGATATCGTAGGGAAGGGGGAAGAGCTGAGGCCTTCGAGCGGCTGGAGTCGTGTTGGAAGAGAGTGGTGCCAAAGCCTTCCAACACAAGGAGGGGGAGATGTGGATATTACGTGGTAGTGCATTCATGTCCTCCTCCTCCATAAACTCATCGGTGTAAAGTCCTAGAGTAACTCCAAACTCTGGGACACTCATCGCACGAACTAGACGGCCTAATCGAAAGTGAATGGTGCATGGGTCGTCATTGTTCGTCATCACCACCTGTAAATTAAAAGTAGAGCATAATTCTAAAGTTAGCTCTAAATAAGTGGGCTCGATAATAGCGAAGAACCGTTCCCATGGGTCTGTGGACAGGAGGGCGCAGATGGCATCAGCGAGCTGAACTTGCTCTACGGTAGCCCAGTCGATGCAGCGACCTGTGGTGATGGGTTGTGCGCGTAGTATTTGAAATAGCTCCTCCTGCGAAGCTTGTGCAAAGTCAAGGAGCGGGTGCTGAACTTCGACTGTAGCACGTACCGAGGAAGAACCCGGTCCCCTACATCTCTTTGAGGATGGGATTGTGGCATTCTTTCCTCTCGATGACGACATAATGTACCTGAAAATATATGAGCAATGATAGAATCGATGATACATCAGTAGTTAAGTAAGAGGCCCAAAACTAGTATATGCTATTTAGTGGCTTAAATAATTCAAATATAGAAAAATTTAAAGTAAATTCCTAACTTGTCTAAAGCAAAATAGTACAATATCTATGCAAAGCAGAATACTAATGTAGCAATACAAATTGGAAAAATAAAGTTGAGAAAGTGAACCAAAGGCTGTTGTATGGCGGTGCACGGGCGTGTTGATGTCGAGCACGGGCGTGTGACGCAGGGGTATAGCCGTGTGGAGGAAAAATAAAGGGTATAGAGAGGGGAAAGTGGGGATTAATGCAAGGGGAATAGATTTCAGTGTGGTTTGAGGGTTGGGGAAGTGAGAATCGTGGGAATGGTGGCCAGAATAAGGATTAGGGGGTGGGGAGGATAAGTTTTCAGCTAGGGTTTTGAAAGAGGGAAGAATATGAACAGTGGTTTGTTTATATAGGGGAGGGTCACACGGCCTAGGGCCACGCCCATGTGCTTTGAGTGTGAGCCCGTGTTTTTCGAATTTTTCAATTTAGGTCTTGCCCGGCTACTGTCTCACGCCTGTGTATCTTGGGTGTGTATGGCACACGGACATGTCGCACGGTAATGCCTAGCTTTGTTTGCTTCTCCCACGCTCGTGTGTTATGGTAGCACGCCCGTGTATTGTTGTACACGACTGAATGGCACGAGCGTGTCGCATGCCCGTGTCAAAGAAACAGAATCGAGCCTTGTCCCTGGCATGCCCGTAGGTTTTCATTCCCATGCCCGTGTGTTCCTATCAAGTTCACCCACTGCCATGTTGCACGGCCATGGGGATTTATCGCACCCCATGTTTTGGGGAAATCATGTCCTGCTTCAACACGGCCGTATCGCACGACCGTGGCTTCTTCCCTTATTTGGCCACGACTTTAGGCACGCCCGTGTGCCTTGCCGTGCGGGTTGAAAAACTTTGCAATTCAAAGATTAAGTTAAGGATCCAAAGTGTTAGAAAATAAAAATAAAGAAATCAAGATGTTAGTGCTTGGGTTGCCTCCCGAGAAGCGCTTTTTTATAGTCTAAGCTCGACTTACCTCTCTGTTGATTTATCATGGTGTTTGAGGAGTGCCGAACTTGGGATGACTCACATTCACTGTACCGAATGGAAAAATACTAAGTACCGTAAGAGGGATTTCCTCATTTGGTGCGGTAGTGACAATGTGAGGATCAACGGCATCTAGTAAGACTGTATCGCTGACCTGAAGTTGATTAGGAGAGGTATCGGGCTTATGTCTACGTAGTTTCGGTTTATTATGTGTTCTCGGTTTGTGTTCTCGCTATTCGTCTAGCTCCTCTATCCGTAGTCTTCATTCTTCATGGACGTCTTTGTTCTCTTCATGATAGTAGCGGACTGTCTCTGTTGTCTTGGTTCGAAGAAGTTCCTGCAAGGACGATTGAATATTAGTTTTATCATTGACAGGTTTTATAGCATTAGCTTGAGTCTTAGAGGTTTTGATTGAGTCACGTACTTGGAGTGTTATTGCGTTGTCACTTGCACGAAGTGTTAGCTCTCCTGTGCCTACATTAATAATGGTTTTGGCAGTTGCTAAAAATGGTCGTCCTAAAATTGAAGGTACCTCGTTATCCTCATCCATATCTAAGACAACGAAGTTTATTGGGTAAATAAATTTATCAATTTTAACGAGAACGTCTTCAGTAATACCCTTAGGAAATCTAACTGTTTTGTCAGCCAATTGTATGCTCATCCTAGTCTGTTTGGGTTTACCGAGACCTAGTCGTTTAAACATTTTATATGGCATAACATTTATACTTGCCCTTAGATCAGCTAAAGCATTATTCACAGATAGAGTACCAATTAAATAAGGAATTGTAAAACTCCCTGGATCTTTCAATTTGCTAGGTAGCTCATTCTTTAGAATAGCTGAGAAGACTGCATTGAGTTCCACATGTGATGTAGCGTCTAATTTCCTTTTATTGCTCAGAAGTTCCTTTAAGAATTTTGCTGAGTTGGGCATCTGCGAAAGAACTTCAATAAAGGGTAAGTTAATATGTAATTTCTTTAAGAGTTTGACAAACTTACCGAATTGTTCTTCTGTTCTGTCTTTCATCATCGCTTTAGGATATGGCACACGAGGTTCATGATTCGTACTTACCTATTTGGGATCATTATTTTTTACCTCTTCTCGTCCTTTGTTCATCTGGTTCAGGTGCAATGAATTCTTCCTTATCTTGAGTGCTAATTGCATTGAGGTGTTCCCTCGAATTAGGTTCAGTATTACTTGGTAGGCAACCTTGTAGTCATTCAGAGATTATTTTGGATAACTGGCCTATCTGAGTTTCAAGTCATTGGATCGATGTTTGTTGATTCTTAGGTGCTGTCTCGGTATTTTAGAAATGGGTTTCTGACACCAAGATGGATTTGGAAAGCATCTCTTCAAGGTTTGGTTTCTTCTCTTATTGATAAGGTGGCTATTGAAAACCTTGAGGATTTTGTGGCTTTTAATTTCCTTGACCTCCCCAGGAAAAATTTGGGTGGTTCCTCCAACCTACATTATAAGTATTACTGTATGGGTTATTTTGAGATCTAAAGTTATTGTTACCCATATAGTTGACTTGTTCCTCTTCGGATGTAGGATTGAAGGATTGGTATTCTGTATGTACACCTCCTCCACTTGAGTCACACCTCATTACTGGATGTAATTGCGTAGAACCAAGTAAACCGTCAATCTTTTTATTGAAAAGTTCTACCTGATTAGAGAGCATGGTGACTGAATCGATGTTATAGAAGCCGGCTGTTTTCGTTGGCTTTGTCCTCATAACTTGCCACTGATAGTTGTTCAGTGACATCTCCTCTATGAATTCATAGGCATCTTTCGGTATTTTATTGTTAATGGTTCCGCCAGCAGCTGCGTCAATCATTTATCTTGTCGAGAGATTCACACCATTGTAGAACGTTTGAACTTACAGCCAAAGCGGTAACCCATGGTGAGGGCACCTTCTCAGTAAGTCCTTGTATCTCTCCCATGCATCGTAAAGTTTTTCTAAATCCATCTGTACAAAAGAAGAGATATCATTAAGCAATTTAGCCGTTTTAGCTGGCAGAAAATATTTTAGTAAAAACTTCTCGGTCATTTGTTCCCAAGTAGTGATAGACCCTCGTGGTAACGAGTTCAACCACTGTTTAGCTTTGTTTCTCAGTGAAAAGAGAAATAACCAAAGATGAATGGCATCATCAGAAACGCCATTGATTTTGAATGTATCGCAAAATTCAAGAAAATCCGCCAAATGCGTGTTGGGATCCTCATCCTGCAAACCACCAAATTAACAAACTGCTGTATCATCTGAATTGTGTTAAGTTTTAGTTCGAAATTATTTGCAGCAATAGCAGGTCTAACTATACTAGACTCAGTTCCTGTTAAAGAAGGTTTAGCACAGTCATACATAGTACGTGGAGTAGGATTTTGATTAGCTGTAATTGTACGAGGCAGCTGATCGCCTAGGTTTTCGGCCATCTCTTTAGTTAGGGTTTGAGTATCTTCTTCTCCCTCATTCTCCGTGTAGCGTAAACTACGCCTTATTTCTCTTTGATTTTTGCGAACTGTGCGATCTATTTCTTCGTCAAAAAGTAATGGTCCTGATGGGTTTCTTCTAGTCATAAACTATACCAAGAGAGAGAAAAAGTAAATTAATAAATAATAAAATAAAATAAAATAAAATTGCAAGAAAAATAAATGGCTAAAGTAATAAAAATTTAGTGTTCCTAATATTTCAGTTCCCCGGCAACAACGCCAAAAACTTGATCGCGTGATTTGTAACAAGTAATAAATATTTATAATGAAGATCAAACCTAGACTAACTATTATCACGAAGAAAAGGCAAGCGCACCTATCGAACAATAGTATAGTAATGGCAAGACTGGGATATCGTACCCAAGGGAACCAAAAGTACTAGTAATAACTATCTTTTTATTATCTAGCCTAAGAATAAAAGGGTTTGTTTATTAAACTAATTATTTAAACTCATTAACGGATTTAATTAAAGCAAAGAGAAAATTTGGAAAAAGACTTGAAGAAAAGAAATTGATAAAGACGACACCCAAGGAGGAATCCACCTAGATTTCACTTGTTATCAGACTCTGAACCGGACGATTTATTCACTTGACTTGTTCCGTAGAGATCCCTAAGTTAAGTTATTATCCCTATTCAAGACTAATAATGTCTAATCCCTAGATTGAATAACTGAGACTTTTCTCTAATTAACACTTTAGGGTCACATTAACTCGATCTGTGGATCCCCTTATTAGGTTTTATCCTAATCTGGCAAAATCTCGTAACCCTATTTCTAAGTGTTCGATCAACTCCGCTTAATTATGCCAAATCTACTCTTAGGCAGGGTCTATTCTCATCTGCAAAAGCACATCAAATCATGAATTAATACTCAGAATATTAACTCAAGCATTAAAAACACATAATTAAGAACAAATCAAGTATTTATCATACAGTTCAGATAATAATAACAAGATCCATTATAGGTTTTATCCCCCTTAGGTATCTAAGGGGTTTAGTTCATAATAAAATAAGAGTACATCTCAAAAGCATGAAAATAACAAAACATAAAGAAAACTCTAAAACCCTTGAAGGAATTCTAAGAGAGATCTTCAGTCTTGGAGAAGCTCCGGCTTTTGAGATGGATCGTCTGGCTTCCTTCAAGTAATTCCTGGCGTGTGGTACTGTATTCTAGAAAAGTTCTAGAAAGAGTGGCCCCCTTCTAGGTCACACTTAGGGTGTTTATATAGGCTTTGGATTGGCTTTCTTCCTCCCTAAGTACCTTTTTCTGTGTAAAATACAACTCTTTGAAAAAGGGACACTCCCGTGTGCCACGGCCATGTGACGTGATTACTAGGCTGTGTTCGATCTGTTGAATTGCACACGGCTGTGTGGGCTCAATGGCCAGGCCGTGTGAATCGTGAAAACCTTGGTCGACACCCGCGAAGGCCACGGGCGTGTGAGATGCCCGTGTGGCAAGGCTTAGGTCTTGTTATCTTCTCGATTTGGTTCGTTTTTGTCCCTTTTTAGCTCCTTTTTGCTCCTTTTGACTCTTGGTGCTTTCCTGAGTACAAAACATGAAATAACAAGATTAAGAGCACCAAAATCCACAAATCTAGTAATAAACATCCATAAATATGCTAAGTATTTGGGGTGTAGATATGTATGATTTGGCGTTTATCAGGTGCTAATGTGGATTTTAAAGTTAGAGAGCTGGTGACGAGCATATTGGGTGTTCGAGTTGCTTCTAATCCAAAAAAGTATTTAAGATTGCCTATGATGGTAGGAAGAAAAAAAAGGTGGGTTTTGCTCATTTTGTGGATCGGTTTAGGAAAAGTATGGATGGATGGGGCTTGCGTTATCTTTTGATGGAGGTAAAGAAGTCTTTATCAAATCCGTTCTTCAAGCCATTCCCTTTTATGTCATGTAGTGTTTTGCTTTACCAAAGTTGTTGTGTCGTAAATTGGAAGGTCTTTTAAACAAATTTTGGTGGTCTAACAACAAGACTGCAAAAGGAATCCATTGGAGTAATTGGAATGCTTTGTGCAAACCTAAGTAGGCTAGTGGTATGGGCTTCAGGGATTTGTTCTTGTTTAATCGGGCCTTATTAGCAAAAAAAAATATGGCGCATTTTTACTCAGCCTAATTTCCTTTTATCAAAGGTATTAAAAGCACATTATTTTCCTCTCTCAGACATATTTTTAGTGAAAGTTGGGTCTTACCCTTCGTTTACCTGGAGAAGCTCGTGCAGTGCTCGAGAGTTGATTGCTGATGGGTTGGTTTGGCGTATTGGTATTGGAAGTAGCATGAATATCTGCAACAATCCTTGGTTGCATGGGCATGGAAATAACCGATTAGTAGTTCAAAACATTAATACTTTTTCGACTACTATCAATCAATTGATTGACTCTGTGTCTCATACTTGGAGAAAGGAGGTTTTGTCCAGTTTGTTTGATGATGACCAAATGAACCGTATTCTTTCTATTCCGCTGGCTTGCCACAGAACGCATGATACGTTGGTCTGGAAGTATGAGGCTACTGGAGAATACTCCGTCAAGAGCGGATATCGTGTTTTGATTACAGAGCAGTTACAGTCTAATGATTCCAACTTTATGACTACTGCTAAATACAAAGAATTCTATCAGCAGCTTTGGGATTTACATATTCTAGCTAAAATCAAAATACATATGTGGCGCCTATTTATCAACTATGTGCCTCATTATACCAATCTGGTTCAATGTCGGTTGTTTGTTCAGGTTGAATGCCCACTCTGTAATGTTGCTCCGGAGGATTCTAATCATCTTATGTGGAATTATGGCGTTCTTCATCAGCTTTGGGCCTTCCTCAATATTAGGTTCACTATGAATGGGAATACCTCAAGATGCAAAGACAAATTTGTTAATAATTTTCTTGCGGCTGATAACAAGACTAGACAGGTCTTAATTATTTCTATTTGGGCGTTATGGCACAGAAGAAACAAATTAGTTCATGAAGGGCAAAAATTTCATATGCAGGATCTAATTGGCTTTATTCGAGGGTATATTCAAGAGATTTCTTTGTGTCAAATGAAATTGACAGTCTCTTCTAATACTACTGTCCATCATCTTTGGCGTCCTCCTGAAACTGGTATGATTAAATTAAATTTTGATGCTTCATTCCAAAAAGAGTCTAAAATTTCTTGTGCAGCTATATTAGCAAGAAATAGTGATGGGCATTGTATGGGGGCATACACTTACCCTTTGAACGACGTGGTTGATGCCTTTGCTGCTGAAGCTCGAGCATGCAAAAGGGCAATGTCTTTTGCTGCTGAAATGGGTTTCACGAGGGTTCTATTGGAAGGGGATTCTCTGACTATTATCGAAAAGCTCAATTCAAACGGAGAGGATAGATCTTTACTGGGACCGATTATCAACAGTATTCATGTTATGGAGAGACAGTTCGAGAAAGTTTCTTACCTATTTGTACCGAGGGCAGGCAATAGGGCGGCTCATGCTCTAGTTATGGAAGGCTGGCGTCATTTGTCCCCTAGCTTTTGGAATCTTGATCCGCCGGAATCGGTAAGGATGGTTCTGGCTGCGAATTGGAGGGCTTGGGTCCAACGAAGTTAAGAGGCCTTTGTTTTCTTAGAGGATGGCGAAGGTTCTGTTGAATCTCCATGAAAGGTTTTCCAAGTTTTCTTCCTTGCTCATTTCAAGTTTGTTTCGGTCTTTGGGGAGGACGATGCGGCTGGTATTGCTTGGGGTTTTTGTTTTTGGGGAGGATGAGGTGGTTTTGTTTTTTTCTATGTGCTTATTTGTTGTTTTGGTTTGCTTGTTTACTTTTTGTTGCTGCTTTTTTGTGTTTCGCTTTTTGGTCTGCTAGTTGTTTCTTTCTCTTTTCATTTTTTGCTGATGTTATTACCTGCCACCTCGAACTTTGGCCTTTATTTAATGAATATTAGTGCAAAAAAAAAAACATGTTGAACAGATTATAATAAAATTTATAATTTAATAGACTCTTTTTTTTGTGAATATAATTTAATGGACTTTAATACGCATATAAATCATAAAGACTACTACACAAAATAGTAAAAACTGTGGGCAGAGACATTTATGAAATGTTTTTAGCTTAGGTACAAGAGCAAAAACAAAACAAAACAAAACAAGAATAGGAAGACAGTTCGTGCCGAGGAATATCAGTTCTAGTTGGTAATGTTTGCATTGCTATTTCTAGATGAGCAAAAATAAGGGTGATTATTCCGAATACAAGTTAGAGGTTTTTTTAATTCTACAACTACAAGTTGGGTTCAATAAATGATATATGCTTGTATTTCATTTTGGTTCGTGGGTTTTTTCTTTTCTTTTCTTTTCTCCATATTTATTTTGTTGGTTGTTTTCTAAGTTCATGGTTACCTCTCCTAACAATATTATTTTTAGTATTTGAATTTATTTATTTTAAATACAATATATCTTACAACTACCCTCAATACTTTTAGTTATTTGTCCAAATAATATTTCTTTTAATAATTATTTCAAAAATTATTTAAAAAAATTAACAACTTATTTTTAAAAATTATTAATAATAACTTTTTATACAAACAATGTATATAAGCTGTAAAAAATGTAAATGAGGTTGGATATGAGGCTGTAAAGTAATATGGAGGCTTTTGATCGTACTCAATTTTTTAAGGGTAATTATTCTATTCATTATTAGTGGAGTAAAAAGAAAAAAAAACCTCCATAAATAGGTATAAGATGGTGGTAAATAATTTTTAAATTTTTTAATTATTATTTTATTATATTCTAAAAATAAATGATATCAATTCAAATCCGCTTATAAAATACTTTTTACTCTAGTAACACTTTGTAAGATAATAATATTTTTAAACGGTTTTTATATTCTTTTTTATTAATGCTAAATATAAAAAAAGTGAATTCTTTAAAAATATTTTAAATTAAACATCAATTAAAAGAAGTAAAACGTTTTACAATAATTAATTTAAAATAAATTTATATAATTAAATACAAAAAATAAAAATTATCCAAATACAAAGATTGAATCATATTATGATAATGTAAAAAAATTAAAGATTTTTTTGTGAAATTTTCAAAAAATATATATTAATATATTATTAAAACAATTTTTTTTTTTACAATTTTGCTTAAATATGTTCTAAATTAACAATAACATTGTTCTAAATATCTATTCGATTTAAAAACTAAATTTTAAAAATAATTTTTCAACTCCTTTTTAAATCATTAAAAAAAATTTTGAAAATTTTTGCCGGTGCCGTTAATCGCCTTTTGCTTATAGTTCCTTTACGTGTTTTCAAATGAAGAATCTCTTCCTTCCATTTTTGTTTTTAGGCTTTCATGAACTTGTCGTCCAGGGAAGAAATGTTTTTCCATTAAAGTTTTCTTATGGCGGTTATGTATGCTTCTAAAACACAGTAGTCTGGGTTTCTATTTAGTTTTTTCAGTTTTCCAAGCGTTTGGGAGAAAGATGGTAAAATCATGGTTCAGTGATTTGTTGAGTGGTTATGGTTGCGGTTTTGGCGGCGCTGTCCCTAGAGGGTGGGGAAGTTGATGAGTGGCATATCAATTCCAGCGAGAGGGAGGAGTAAATCGAGCTAGAGGCAGTGTCGACGACAAAGGGATGGGTTACAGGAGAAGCCTTGTCGTTAAGTGCCGTGGTGGGTCGGGTGGACTTCCAATCGTCGAGGATGTTGCCACTAGATCGGGGAGTGGACACGAAGTGGATGCTATCATTTTGGGGCAAAACGATGGCAGATTGGGGATGAACAAATAGTGGTAGATCTTGTCGGATTCGGGGTCTCTCATCATTCATTTTTCACGGGAGACGTGTGGTATCAAAAGAGCTTTTTACGTACCATTGTAAAAATGTCGGTTGCACGAACAACGACTGGATGCACACTGATCTTCCCTTTAATAGGATGCTAGTTAGCGAAAGGACCTTGATTGTTATCTTCTTGTAGAAGATGAACAACGAAAAGTGTCCACGAAGGTGGTGTGGTGGATAGGTCATGTCTAAGGGCGATGGTGGTGGGAGACGAAGGATTGGAATGGGTCTCAACTGTCAAGGCTCTTACCATTAGCTTGTGTACTACCGAATGCTTCTGCCACTGTCTACAACTAGCAACGGATGTGGACAACAGTAAATTTGGGAGCTTTTTAGTTTCTTGGTATTTTGGTTTTTAGACGAGGAAAGCTCAATTGCGACTGAAACCTAGGCTTCAATAAAGATGTTCAGCCTTTGTTTCAAAAAAAATTGAAAATTATTTTAAATAATATTAAAAAGTATTTTAAATTAAGGTAAATTGCTTGGTAAAAAATTGTATCGAATTTAATTTTAAAAAGTTTATTAAAATGTTTTTCAAAAAAATTAATTTTGAAAAAAATTCTTGTTAAGCTAAATATTTTTTAAAAAATAATGTAATTTAAACTTTAAATTTTATTTTAAAAGAGTTTATTAAACTGGCTTTAAAAGTACAATTCAATTTTGGTTGAAATTATTTTAGAACGGTTTTTACTGTAATTTAAAATTTTAAAACTGTTTTCAAAATATTTTTTAAAAAATATAATGTAAAATTATTTTTAAATTTTCGTCTAATTAAAAAAAATTAATTTGTAAAACATTTTTAGAAAATATTTACATTACTTTAAGTGGTTGATTTAAAATGGGATAAACATCATACCTACACATAAAATTTATTTCAATGTGTAATGTTATATATGAACTTTGATTTTATTGAATTTTGTAGATGAAATTTTACTTTGATTCAAATTTTACAAAACCACTACCAACGTTATTTATAGGCGTAACACCATTTTACGTTTATATATTGTACGCACAAATAATTATGTTAATCTAATATGTATATAATTGAATCAAAATAAAAATTTAGTATTTATATTTGAACCAAAATTAAAGTTTCATGTATATAATTACACTAAATCAAAGGTCACGTATCAATTTTGTACATTAAAATAATCTTTATGTATAGTTTTAATGTTTATCCCTTTTAAAATGAAGGGTAGATTCTACAAATTTTAAAAATATATTAATTCAATAAATAATTAAATTAAATGGATATATACTTTTTTTTCATATTAAAAAATTATTATAAATTATTGTTAGTATAAATATTAATCTAGATTATATGTACTACTATTTATATATCTAAAAGAAATACTGTTAAATTTAGCTCTTAACATTTACATCCTTTGTCAATTTGGTTATTATTCTTTATTTTTAAGCTAAATTTGATTTTCAACCTTTTAGAATAGAGTCAAAATGATTTTTTTTTAATGAGAATGCTAACTAAAATGTTAAAATTTTAAATATAGTGGCCTACATGATAATCGATGTGTACTCCATATTAATTTTTTAAAATTTTTATGAACTTTTATATTTTTAAAATTTTTAATTTTGATTTATTTTTATTTTTAATTCTTATAATTTTTGAATTATATGTTGATGTGACATATAAGACAAATGGTGTTGTAACACCCCAAACCCGACGTAGACGTTATGGTTGAATCTGGGAATGTTATGAATAAGGGTTTCAAAACCAATCTTATCATGTTAAGAACCTCGTATAATATGTTACTAAAATAGTCCACTTTTTATAAAAACATATTATTATACACATTAATGAAACCATCTATTGTTTTCCCTTTCAAGTAAAACAATAATTTGCAGCGGAAATTTTTAGAGTCATTCGTTAAGTTTTACAAACCTAGTTTGTCTTTTTTAAAAACATTTGTTTGCGTAAAATCTTTATTTTCGTAAATTGTTTTGTTGAGTGTCGCGACAAACTTAAAACAAAATCAAATCCAAAAACAAAACCAGAAAATTCAGAGAGTCCCAAAATTATAAAACTCTCAAAAAAAAACCCGAAAACCAAATAAGCTATTAAGAAAATACAGCTTACGATTTAGTGGTCACAACTGAGCCTCCATCGCAGTGACCCACTTAAGCCTGAGGATTACCTGAACACAACAGACAAATGGATTTGAGTTTTAAAAACTCAGTGTGTAACTCAACGGAAACATATATATATATATAGATTTATCGTATAACAAAATAATTATGGGCATAAGTCCTTAACAGTATCAGATTATCAACAGAATCATACATATAAGCAAAACCCTACCCCCATCCTCTACACACCAACTCCGACCATCCCAGCACATCACGTAGGGTCTAAAACACCCACCCAGCCCTACATACCATATAGTGTCTGTACGAAACTTATCAGAATAGTCGCAACAGTGCTGCCAGTGTATTAGCGATATAATGCCTCATAGAATACTCCCTCTAAATATCACATATCCTGCCCCACAACCAGATACATCAAATAAAACAGATTAATCAGATACCAGAATTATCATATCTAACATGCTCGTACAACAGATAACAGACATGCATATACAAAACAGATTACACATTTAGCATTACGTTACAGACCTTATGTTAAATATCAAACATATAGTTTATCAAACCTCATGCTTTAAGGCTTATCTAAGCCCATACTGATCCCACAGAAAGCATCCAGTCGATCAGAACGATGTGTACAATCCTAGGGAAAATTTTTGAAATTTGGGCCCACATGCCCATGTGGCTTACCCGCGTGGGGCCCATATGCCCAAAATGGCCCTGGACACGACCTGGCCCACGGCCTACACGCCTAATTTGGCTGGTCACAAGGCCACACCGTCACACGGAACACAGCCGAGCACACACCTATATGGTGTCAACAGACTAGACTTTCGGCTTTCGCCGGTCGATGTTGTAACACCCTTACTCATAGCCGACATCGGGAAAGGGTCCGAGGCATTACCGGACTCAAACGTAAACATCCATACAAAACTGGGCCATAAAATTTTGCCCAAATTAAGACCATTCATTAACATACATGTCGTCCCTTATATGGGCCCACGAAGCCCAAAACATACATTGGGTGTGGTTCGGAACTAAACCGAGAACTTTCGAAACTTATACAACACTTAGAAAAAATTTCTTATTTTTGAGGGTTACACACCCGTGTGGGTAGGCCGTTTGGTCACACAAGCCCGTATGGCTCAGGACACGTCCGTGTCCTCAGCCCACGTAACTCTCTGTTTATGATGTCATCAACAAAATAAGGTCACACGGCCAAGTCACACGCCCATGTGCTTGGGCCGTGTAGTGAATTAAATTATAAAAATCAGGTACAGACTTCACATGGCCAGGGCACACGCTCATGTCCTGAGGTCGTGTCCTTCACACGGCTAAGACACACCGCTGTATCTCTACCCGTGTGTTTACTATTGGGCATTATGTTTTACCTAATTAGGGTGCAGGGGATACATGGCCTAATCACACGCCCATGGGGCAGACCGTGTGACACACACGACCTAGACACATGCCCATGTGTCTACCCATGTGGACAACTTTGAGGCTATTTTCCAAGCCAATTGCCACCCTTATTTGTACAAACACATACATGACTTCAAGGGCACTTGACATGACATAATTGAACACTTAAACATACATAAACAAAACATGATTATGGCATTATCATGTTAGCTTATACATGCACAAGACACCATACTTTATCAAGCCCATATTACCAATTCTCACTTAAGTCATGGTTATCGTCATATTAAACAAATCCTAATTAAATCTTCAAGCATTTATAGCCACAACACATCTCATCACATACACACAACCATTAACCACATCACAATTGCATGAGTGCATGCGTGCTTGAATAAATAGGCTTACAACCCAATAATCATTGTAAGCCATACCTCATGGACTTATACAAAATGAATCAAATATCATCATAAGCCAACACATTTGGCTAAAAAAATATGATATATAACAAAAAAAACCAAGTCTCTATACATGCCATACTCAAAATTTTAAGACTAAACATACCCATATGTCCAATTGATAGTGTGATCGAGTCTCCGACGTCCTTCGATTTCCGAGCTAGCTTGGCGATACTATAAAAAATGGAAAAGAGAGGGGAGAAAACATAAAGCTTAGTAAGTTCACATGCAAATAAATAGCAACATAATCATGAATATTATACAATTAACATAACAAAATTTACATATATGTCATCATAGTTTCATAGGCATAACTTACTCATTTTCAATCTTACCAAAAGTTCATCAAATACCGAGCTCATTCATATGAGTTTTTCGTACATACGTGTACCAACTCGTAACACATTCTTATATTTCTTCGTCATTGACTTAGTTTTCAAATAACACACTGATTTACCCGTTGAACACTTGGAATACTATCGGATACACGGAAAGCTTGCATATAGTGCTTCATACGTAGCGACATGCTACCTCATATCACATATCATGTAACACCCTGAACCCGAGACCGTCGCCGGAGTCGAACACGAGGTGTTAACAGACTTCAAACCACTTATAAAAAAATTTCCTAGACAAGCTGCCACTCTGCGTACTAGTCGCTTTAAAAATCATATCTTGAGTTCTGAAACTCGAAATCTAGTTCCGTGAATTTTCCCTGAAACTAGACTCATTTTCCCATCTACATATTTTTTTCTAGAATTTTTGGTTGGGCCAATTAGTACAGTTTATTAGTCAAAGTCTCCCATGTTACAGGGATCGACTACACTGACCTTTGCGCATTACGACTTGGATATCTCCCTGTACAGGGCTTCAATACTGATGTCGTTTGTTTCTATAGAAACTAGACTCAAAGGGGAATCTATGCACATATGGCATGACTTCTAATTATCTCTGGTTAATTTATAATGAATTTCCAAAGTCGGAACAGGGAATCCAGAAATTACTCTGGCCCTGTTTCACAAGAGTTTAATTATCTCCTAACATACAGCTCATATGGTCGTTTCGTTTCTTCTATATGAAAATAGACTCATCGAGCTTCGATTACATAATTTATTCATTAATTAATTCCTCTCCTACTATTTTTAGTGATTTTCAATCTCACGTTACTGCTGCTGCCAGCATCTGTTACTAAAGCAACTATGCCTATTTCGTGATTTCTCCTTGATCTAACTAGTAATTCATCATACATATCACAAATTATGATAATGACTAGCCATGCCAAAGGCTAATCATTGTCAAACATCTCCCTACTACACTATTGCCATATCATGACTTTTAACACCAAAAATAATCAACCATGACATATAGCATAAAAATCGAATTTCCAAGACTTACGACCTAACATTATATAACCAAATCCAACCGAACATTTATGCCATTTTCGCATGGCTAAAAGTTTACATACCAAATTTCAACAAAACATATTAGCCTATACATGCCGAAATGTTCTCCTAGACCGACTAAAAAGAAGATACCAAAAGTTGCTAGCCGGTGTGATGACTCCGATGACGGCCCGATCACGCAAAAAGAGACGAGTCCAAGAAACCTAAAATAGGTGACAAGGAAACACCGAGTGAGTATATAACTCAATAAGTCATAAGCAATGCACTACCATCCATTAATAACATTATCACAAGAGGAAACAAAATGGAACGAGGCTAGTTACTCCATCCATACCGAACCATACCATAGTTCCTTAAACCTATCGGTTCAATCTCATACCAAGTCATGCATTCACATTCCATATACTAATCAATAGGATATTTGAGGCATTTTCATACATCATTTTATTTTCGTTACAATCATACAACTAAACGACCTTTCACCTATTCCACGATAAATCTTATGTACGTGACTTCAATTATAATTGTCACATAGGTTCAAACTTACCAAGCTCAACTTCAAATATAAACATAGCGCCTATTAGTCACGAACTCAAGGTACTTACCCGATCCGCTGTCCGTGATCAACTCAATAATGTCGCACACTTAGTGTCCATAGTGATTCAAAAATATATATTAAGTCCGCACACTCAGTGCTATATAATCAACTCGCACACTCAGTGCTATATAATCAACTCGCACACTTAGTGCTATATAATCAAACTCGCACACTTAGTGCTGTACAATTTAAACCCGCACACTTAGTGCCAATCTCATGATCATAAATGTTTATACCCGCACACTTAGTGCCGAGATCAACAACTCAATACATCTCACCTCTTTTCTTTTCATTCAACACTTTCATCACCACATGCATACATGTATATAAATTTATCATTCCATTCGGCATAATTACATAGACATTATGTCTATTTAGATCAATACAAAATATATGCTTGGTGACTTACCTTATGTTGGGTAAAATAATTCCAAGTCGGCTACTCGATGACCTTCGATTTCCCCTTGTTGGACGCCTCTCCTTTAGGTTCTTGAGCTTAAATAAATAAATTAACTAGTTTAATTACCTTGCTAGTTATTTATATCCCATAACATTAATAGTTTCATATCAAAAGAATCATACGGCAACATTTTATTTTTATTCACCTTATGCTTTTTACTAACTTTAAGCCATTCGGCTATTGATCACCTAAGATCCAATTGCTATAATTAACCCAATAAATATTTCAATAAAACACACATAAATATTATATACACGGCAACCACCCTTGTTAATTACTCATATATATTTTAATAATTTTCGTTTCATCTTACAACCATTCTTGTTCAAAACATTAGAACCTTAACTAATACTTATAAATTGTCTCAAGGCCGAATGCATTCTTACTTCCAAAGTAACATAGTCGATGATATATTTTATTTCAAGGTACATATTCATAAATCAAATTCAACCATATAAACCAATATCACCCACTTGATCAATTATAGAGAATTAAAGTTAATATCACAATGTGTACTCTATATGGCCCATTATACATAATCAAATTTAACATCATCTATATATTTACTCATATGGCCGAATATACATACCCCATATAATATCATTTTCATTCCATTTAACACTTAATTTCCACCACATAAACACTTGGCCGAATAATCCTAAACTAGCAAAACTCCACATTTGTTCATACCATCTTTTAAATTCACATATATCTATTTAGGTAGCTCATATTTTCCCCTTTCTAATATTTCAATCCAAAATATTAAAACACCATCCTTTTAGCATTTATCCAATAATACCGTATGCACAATTTGTCACCAAAACTAAAGAAAAATCAACATATGGGTTACAATAAGAGCTTGACTACTACTAGATTCTCATAAAAATCAATAGAAATAACATGAACTCCTACCTTATTTAACCTCCAAGATAGCCGAATGCCCTAGACAAATTCCTTCCTCTTTCCCCTTTTGTTTCGGCTTTGTAAGAAGGTAAGGAAGATGAACACACTCTTACCTTTATTTCACTAATATTATTTTTTTCACATAATGCCATTTCTTATTTTAATAACTAATTAAACATATATATTTGCCCATCAACACCCATCTTGGCCGGCCACTATAAAGAAAATTGGGCAATTTGACATGCAAGTCCACCCTTGTGTTGACATGCACTAATAAACCATTTAAAATTAGTCTATCATATTTCACCATGTCTCATATTGATCCCTATTTAATAATTTCTCATGCAATTGGCAAAATTAGGGAATGAAACGTCGACATATGCATGTACACACATAATAAGCATAGAATATAACAATTAATCATTTTTACGACTCGGTTTTGTGGTCCCGAAACCACTTTCCGACTAGGGTCACATTAGGGCTGTCACATATCACACATTGCTCGCTCTCGAGCTAATCACGATCTTGCTCACACAAGCTAACAGTCAGGACGTAACTACACGGGCTACTCACACAAGCTGACAGGTACTCACAACACATGCCGAGATACCCAGCCACCGGTAGACGTACAAGACTAGCACCGGATCACATTACATACATCACATAATATCATGAGCTCATAATCACATAGTTCCTAGTGACATATCACTCGTATCCTAATCTATTCTTAAGGTTCAAATGAGATTTTCTCGACGTCACATCATCGTCGAACTCGTTCACAATGTCATTTTCATTGACCATAATATTGTTCATACGCTCATTATAACAATTAAACGTAGAAATTCATACATTAATAAAGCATTAAAACATGATACAACATCGCATTATTTACATATGAACTTACCTCGGTACAAAAATAGTAAAAATGGATCTAATCGTCATACACCTTATTTTTCCCCTGATCAAGGTCCGTTCCTCATTTTTCTTGCTCTATAATACCAAATTTAGCTTATTTAATACATTATTATTCAATTCATCCCATAACCTTAGTCCTTAGGCTCATAAAATGAAATGTGTCCATTTTTTTTGTCACCCAAGCCTAGCTGAACTTATAACATGCTTATAGCAGCCCACATTTTCTTTCAAATTAGATTTTTACCACCTATTTTAGAACTTTTACAAAAAGGTCCTTTTAGGTGTTTTCATAAAAAATCACTTAGAAAAATATGTTTATCACACATCAAACTTTCATATTCCTCCATTAAACATCAAAATACATGTATACCACACATGGGTCAATTTTTAAACTGAACCCTTACTCAAAATAAGGCTAGAAATAGGTAGATCATACTTTAAGGATCTCAAAAACATAAAGAACATTAAAAACAGGGTTAGGGTGAACTTACAATCGACCTTGAAAGTTGAAGAAAAACCCTAGCGATGGCCCTTATAATTTTTGGCACACACAAGAAGAAGATGAGCAAATTTTTTACTTATTTTCCCTTTTTATTCTTTTATTAACCAAATGACAAAAATACCATTAAGGCATTTCTTTCAAAATTTTCCTATTCATGCCCATTTTTGTCCATAAATATAGAAATTGAGAAAATTGCTATTTAAGGACCTCTAATTAATAATCCATGGCAATTTCATGCTTAAAGCTTCTAGAACTCACATTTTGCAACTTTTGCAATTTAGTCCTAAATGTCAACTTGAACACTTTATCAATAAAATTTCTTCATGAAATTTTCATACAAGTATGAAATCATATCATAGACCTCATAATAATCATAGAATAATTATTTCTACTTCAGATTTGTGGTCTCAAAACCACTGTTCTAATTAGACCCTAATTCGGGATGTTACAGATGTTTTCTCGCGTTTTCGTCACACACTTGGTTCTATTTCGAAGAAAAAGCAATCCTGAGACAACCAAAACCTAAAATTTGATTAAAAAATACTAATTCAATAACCAAAACGATTTATAGAACTAAAACCCAAATTCGCCGAAATGCTCACCTTAGATGAATCGACTCTTCCCAACACCTAACTTGTCGAATGATTAAATGCTTCCTGTGATCCTTCTAAACCGTTAAGAAAAACCAAAAATTAATCCAACATTCGAGTAATTGTAATCAAACTTTCCATAATAGAAATTTCTGAAATGAACGTAAAGAGTAAGAATGCTACTTACGAAATAGCCTGACTGCAAAACAAACAATCCCAAGCACCCGCACGAAAAAACAAAATTAATAGACTAACAATGCTGTCGTTTGACCAAAAGAAAGAGAGAAGGGAAGAAAAAAGAAAGCGATATGGGAGATGGGAAAATGAAACATGAAAATGGGATGGGAAATTTTAGAAAGAGAAAATAAAATTAAAATCATATAAAATAAAAATCCCCAACACAATCCCCCAAATTAAGCAATTATCTCATATTGAAACCAACTCCAACTAACCACTAAACCCCCAAAATTGACCTACTCACTCATCCTACCACAGATTTCAATTCCATCCAACTTCTACTACATAATCGGCACACGCGCACAAAATAAAAAATTATCATCCTCACTCACATGAGGATTCAAATGCGAGACCTCAGGGTAACCTAACACCTTGCAACTTGAACCAACAACCTCATTCTAATATGATTTGACTGGAAATATAATATAAATCCAACCAACAGGGATAAGGATAAGAATAAAAATAGTAAAATTCCCAAAAATAAGAGTTGAACCCAAAACCTCAAACACACACTTAAATCACTTAACCATTGAAACAAACACTTATTTATGACTGAATTAATAAAAACAAAGTTAAATAAATCAGGGCGTTACAGGTGTTATGTTATTAGAATGTGCACATAGACTGTCATGTGAGTTGTCACGCTAACAACGTTAAAAATTAATGTTTTAGTCAACATTTCTGTTAAAAAAATGATTTGACTCTTTTTTGAAAGGTTAAGAGCTAAATTTAACTAAAAAAATAAAGACAAAATAGATAAAAATGTAAACATTAAGAACTAAATTTATCATTATGCCTACCTAAAAAAAGTATTTAAATTTATTTAGGGTTTAAAAATTACATGGATTATGATATAAATTCTTTTAGATAATATGAATTACTTGAAAATATAATTCTCGCCCATTGGTTGTAATTATATAGTGTAAAGTGAGATAAATTTTTATACTAAAAATTCTATCACACGATTATGCATATGAAAATCATGTATTTAGAATATAGATGTGTGTTTAAAAATACCATATACTAAGATATAAAAATATACCATAAAAATGAAATGTATAGTTTGAAACTGATTAATAATAACACATTAAATAATAATATAGATATACAATGAATGTTTGAATAAATGCGCATAATAAAATTAAAATGTATAAATAAATATAAATAAAGCTTTAGTTGAGTGATAAATTTAAAGTTTTTCCAATGCAATTGACATGAGTTCAAATCCCACCATATACATGATTTTATTATTTTTAATTAAAAAGACTAAAGTACCATCGAATAATATAACTTATTTTAAATACGAAAGGATATTTTTATAATTTTTTTAATTGTGTACGATTGACTCATGGCACTAATTCAAAGATTTAATTAATAGTATAGAAATACACAAATTTATTGAAAAAACATTTTATGTTAAAAGTTTTTTTTTTGTTTTATAGAAGAACCATTATTGGTCTAGTGGTAAAGAATTTGTTAATAAATCCATTAAATATGGGTTCAATATTTGATAAATTTAGTTTATTTATTTAAAAACTATATAAAAGTATGAACAGACAAAAAGACCATCAAAATAATAATAGTAATCATTTAATAAAATGATATATTAATAATTTCTTAACCGAATTGATACCCGATTAATTGGTGACACCAACCCACAGTTTTATTAATAATATAAATTAAATAGATAATTTCAATATATATAATCAAAATATTAGAAATGTTTATATCTATTTAATTTTAATACTAATCTATACTATCTATATTATCACAATTCATGTAATCACAAGATTTTAAGAAAATAGTGAAGAAATTGAGTTAGACAAAACATGTTAGCTAATGAAATAAATTAATTATAAATAAACACATAAGAAATAAAATATAAATAGGATAATTCATAATCAATTTATTAAATACAAAAATTAAATAAAACTATAATAAAAAGTTGAAATAAAGAAGAATCGAGATTTTACGAAACGTTGAGGCCTATGAAACACAGTTTCCTTAAGACAGATTCGGCTGCTCCTACGGAGAGGTGCTCATGGGCCGAGCCGGGCGGGGCTTGACTAAAAATTTAGGCACGTTTACTATGCCCGAGCCCAGCCCGGCCCAAAAAATAGGCCTAAAATTTTGTTCAAGCCTGACTCGGATAAAAATGCTAAAACCAGAGCTCGACCCAACTCGCCCGTATTAATTTTTAATATTATTTTTATATAATTTTTAAATATATATAATACATCAAAAATACTAAAAACATTAAAGTAAATATTTCCCAACAAATTGAAAATAAATTTTAAAAAATATGAAGACTTAAATAACACTAAGATATATGCAACTTAACAAGAAAATGCCTATAAAATAATAAAAAAAATTAACAAATGGCTTTAAAATAATAACAAAATTAGCAATAAAATAAGTTTTATACAATATCCAAATAATAACAACAAAATAGTAGCAACATAATAGTAAAATGGTAGTAAAATAGGGAGAAAACAACAAGAAAATAACATTCAAAAACAAAACAAAAAAAAGATCAGTTTTTTTTGTCATTTAATGAATTCGGGTAGGGCTGGGCCGAGTTTGGGCCAAAAATGCATTACTTGAGGCCTAGCCTATTTTTTAAACGGACCTTATTTTTTTTGTCCAAGCCCATTTTTTGGGCCTATTTTTTGTCCAAACCCTCCCACATTTCGAGTGGGCCTTCAGGCCGGGCCGAGTGGCTTGACCCATGAGTAGGTCTCTCCTACAGTACTTGGAGAAATGTTGGTCGAATGTCTCCCAGGATTCAACAACAACAGGATCAAAGTAGTAGCACCTCTACAACAATCAACGAACGAACTTTGCCTTTTTCTATCACTAGAAAGTTTGAAAAACTGAGAGGAAAATGGAAGAGTTTTGAAATGAACATAATTTCAGTATAAGAAATTATATTCGAATGTAGGTTTAATCATCCAGAATACACAGTCTTTTATAGACATTTAGGATAGTGGAAAATTTTGGAAATAAACATAAAATCTGCCATTATGGGGCCAAAAATCAATTTGATTTAATAATAAAATAAAATCAGATACTGTCTATTTATAAGCAGATTATGTCTGCTGAGGAAAAATAAATTCGTGTTAGGGTCTAAAATATTCACAAGCCCATTTAGGCTTGATTAGTCTAAACATTTTGTGTCGCCCATATTGTGTGGGTGCAAATCCAAACACCCACACCCCTTTGTGCACGAGATAAGGTTACAAGCTTAATCATTTAACTATTTTTTAAGAGAGTTCACATATATAAACGCATCTCACACTTGGTATTTAACCAATGTGGTACCTAAGCTTTTACTTTTCCTCAACAATATTTCTAAGTAGCTTACTTTTAGCATCAATTTCTCATTAATCACTCAACCATTTTGAGCATATGATATACTGTTGTAAATGTCTCATGGAGTAGAATATGAAACCATAATTTTATGATTTAACTCTCCACCTTTACCTATTGAGAATATACCTCAAAGTTCTCATAAAAGTACTTTTTCTAACAATTAATACTTATTTATAGGGTAAATTTGAGTTATGGGAGTGTTGTCTAAATATGGGATTAAAAATAACTTTTTAATTTATTAAAATGTATCTAATTAATTTATTTGTAAATTAAAAAAATTTCTAATAATGATAGATAGCATAATAATTTTATATTTAAGAAATAAGATAATGGGAGTAAAAAAAATTTCCACCGATAATTATTCTTTTTAACTGATCACAAAATTTTAAAAATGTTAATTAATTTAAAATATGAATAATTCATCTAAAATAAAATTAGATTGTCTTGAATCTAAAACCTTATAATATAATATATATAATATTACTAGTATATACTAATATTTTTAATATGAAAGAAGAAAACAAAGTATACACCCGTTTAAGTTAAGTTAATATTTTTAAAATTTTATGCTTAAAATAAATTCGTTAATATTAATATGTCAATAAGTTAGTGGTGCCACTTATCATAATTTTATAAAGACTAGCATTAGATTGGTTTTTAAAATACTTGTATGCCTCGTTATAATATATATATTATAGATGTTTTTATGTAAAAGTTATCGTTCATAGTATATATTGGACAATTACCTTAACACCAATGAGTATGGAGTCACATTGTAAAATCTATGTTGCAATATTTTCATCTTCCTAATGAATTATGAATAATAATTATGCAATGTTTAAGTTATATCAGCACCAGCAAGAGTCGAGTTTTGTATAATATATATAAGATATGAAATTAAACTTTGCTGTTGGGAGTTGAACCCTAATAAATGCATAGAATTGAGCTAAATGCTTGTAGGTGTCAAATTTATGTGTTTAAGTTTTCACCATTAATTGTAAACCTTAACCCTACTACATGCATTGTAATGAACTCAAGACCCGCAAAAACAGGTTTTTAGCGGCGTTTGAATAGAAAACGCCACTAAAAATCAAGCATTAGCGGCGTTTCTAAAAAAACGCCGCTAAAGATCGAGCATTAGCGGCCTTTTTAAGAAAGTGTCGCTAAAGATCGAGCATTAGCGGCGTTTTTAAGAAAGTGCCGCTATCTGTTGACCTATAGCGGTATTTTTTTAAAAACCTCGCTAAAAGATTAAGTCGAATGACGTTTTCTATTTTGAGCTTTAGTGGCATTAGCGGCGCTTTCATAAAAACGCTGCTATATGTCGACCATTAGCGGCGCTTTTTTGAAAACGCCGCTAAAAGATTAAACAGAACGACGTCGTTTTACATCGAGCTTCAGTGGCATTAGCGGCACTTTGTGGAAAACGTCGCAATAGCTTGAGTTTTAGCGGCACTTTTTCAAAAACGCCGTTATAGATCTAAAATATTTTAAGGTTTATGGATTATGAGTTTAAGGGTTGGGGTTTAAGGTTGATGGTTTATGTTTTATGATTTAGGGTTTGGATACTATAGTTAAGGGTTTAGGGTTTAGATTATTTAGTATTTTTTAATTTATATATTAAATAATCTCTTATATAATTATAAAAGAGATAATATTAATTTTAATATTTTAAAATTATAAGAAATTATTTATTGAAAATAAATAAATAAAGTAACAGATTGATATGAATAGGTAATTATCTATTTTGGATAGGACCAAATTATAACAAATTAAATAAGGTTTTATTTTGATTTTGATTTTGATTTTATTTTGATCATATCTAAAACAGACTTTATAAACAATACAAATTAACTACACCATTCACTTAACTGTGGGAAAGTTAATTTCATTTTAGTTACTTAATCATGAAAAGTTACACTTTGATAACTAAACTATTTAATTAGAAGTTTTCATTTAATTAAGTTACGAAGCTGTTAAAATCAATGTTATGACTTTCTCTAAACCCTAACCCTTAACCCCTTAATTAACAACCTTTTAACCCCCAGACCCTAAATATCTAATCATAAACCCCTAAAACTATAAACACTGATCAATAACTCTTTAAACACCAGGCCCTAAATCTCAAATCATAAACCCTTAAAACTCCAAGCCCTAAACCCCAACCCTTAAACCCCAAGCCTTAAAACTAACCTTTAAACCCATAAACTATAGATCGTAAATCCCAAACCCTAAACTATAAACCATAAATTATAAACTCTTAAACTGTAAACCCTAAAATCTAAAAAATAAATTTCATATGGATATTAAGTATATATATACGTTCATGGTCTAGGATTTAGGGTTTATGGTTTAAGATTTGGGGTTCAATTTTTAGTGTTTAGGGGTAAATATGGTGAACTACTTAACTTGTGTATATTGGATTTTTTATAATATAAATCTAAATAAGATAAATATAAATTATTATTTTTTTAAAAAAATATCGAAATGGGTTAAATCCCGAAAGCATACATGAACAATGGTTTAGTGTGCAATTGTATACATGTATGAACTTTAATTTGATCCAATTCTTGTAAATTATTAACACAATTATAATATTTATTAAATATAAAAATATATTGATTTATTTATACTTAAAAGAATTATACTTGTATTGCTTTGTCATTTTGTATTTTTTTTAATTCATCGATTCCATTTTATTTCTATTAAAGTTTCCTTTTGTATTTTATATGTTAATTTAAAAATTATAAAAATCTTCAAAAAAAAATTAAAAATTAAAAATTAAAAATAAAAAATTTTAAAATAAAAAGCTTAAAAATTTAATATTTAATATTTTAATCCATGTTTCAGTTAAAAAATTTAATATTCAAAATTTTAAAAAAAATTCCAAAAAATGATAAACTCAACACAAAAATTTTGAAATAAAAAAATAGAAAAAAATATGTTAAAAATAAAAAAAATTAAAATTGAACAATAGTGGCGTTTTGCAAAAGGTTGAGCTATAGTGGCGTTTTTGATGAAAACGCCACAAAAGACCAATAATTTTTGATTACCCGCTCATTATTCCCTCTTCTTCTCATTTGTCCTTAATTCTTTTTCCTTTTACTCTGAAAATTTCCCCCCAAATTTCCCATTTCCAACAACATCAAGTCAATACACCTACTCCTATCACACTTCATTTTCCTTTTCACCTACAAGCAAACATTTCCCTAAATATTTTTTAAAATCAGCATTTTCTGGCCATCTTTATTTCACCTTCTTCTTTTTCTTTGTTTACTCACCACTCAGTTGTAGATGAGTCAAAAGTCTTGGTGCAAACTCGGTCTCGATCCATTTTTTTATTGGAGTTTTATCTATTGGGTTTCCTTACTTCTTTGTTTTTTTAACATTCTGCTTTTGGTTTTCTTGGGTTCTTTGTTTCGATTGAGTCAATTCGGCGTTTCGTTCTTTACCGACTGAGTGGACCCTTTGCGAAGTTCACTGAGCCAACTCGTGAGTTGGGGGTCGGGAAGAAGAAGAACCGAATGGCGATGCCTTCAGTGGGGATAAAGCGATCAACAGTATTCCAATAACCCCCACCATGTTTTCAATGCAAGCTGACAACAATCATTTGAGGCGGCCCTTGATTCCCTTCACAAATATGATGTAGAGGTTCGTAGCAGTGGTGTTATTGGCATAGCTCACAGTGGCAACCCTAGTGACATCCTGAACTTGTCTTCAATAGATCCTCCACGTCCTTGGTTTGACATTTCCCCCTAATTTTAGCTTTATTATTACCTAGCATTAAGAAAAAAGAACTCAATAACAACAAAATATTATTTATTTATTTATTTTTATTTTTGCTTCTCCCATTTTATGTTTTAGTTAATTAGCACTCGAATGAAACCAAAGCCGAAACCGATGTTGTGTATGATGATATTTATGGTTAGAAATTGCTTTAAGTCCTCTGATTTCTAAAGAGAAAAGGAAAAAAAAGACTGAATGTGATGTAATAGGGATTTATGCTACTGATGTGCATTTTCTGATGTTCTTGTATCATTTTTCCCCTTTTTTCTTATTTTTACCTTTTGGGGTTAGTTTTAGTTTTTACCACTCTGTTGTTTTTTGTTGAAGAGATATGTAGAATATTATCCATTTGATTTGAGAGATGCCATTGTTAAAGCCCTGAGAATTGTACAAAAGGCAATAGGACTTTGTATTTATGTAGGGAAATACCATTTTTATTTACCCATTGTTAAATATTTGTCCATTGTTATCTTGGCTATCAAATTTCTCCAGTTCTTCAATTCAAATATTGTCAGCCTTGCTTATTGGCATCTTCTTCAATGTGTTTGATATTCTAGGTAGCATTTATGTGGTTGATAATCCTTAATTCCCAAACAAGTTATAATGACTACTGAAGGGCATCAACTCCTCAATGAATTAACGATTTTTTATTCTTGTTTGCCTTTATTTTTAATCTTCTCTTTGACATGATGTTTGATAGCCTAGTTCATTATTCTTCTTACTGATCTCTAGGATTTCGCCCGACATTGAAGAATTAGTCAAGAAGCTGAAGGCAAGGAATACCGATGTATATCTAATTTCCGGGGGCTTTCACCAAATGATCAATGTATGCAACTATGCTACTAAATGCTTGAAAGACCATCTCTGTTTTACTTTGTTCTGTTAAGGCATTCATGTGGTTTCATTTGCCCTTCTGATAAATGCAGATCTGAAATCACTTGCAATATTTTGATGATATTGAAAATAGAAACTTGAATGTAGGAAACTGGAAAACACGAAATGGCAAACCTTACTTGACATTAGATATTACACATGTAGCAAATGGTGACTTCTGAAAATCCAATTAGATATAAAATTATGAAAGTGTGATATGGGTAATGTTGTCATCAGTAAGAGTCATTGTACAGTATGTAGGTTCGTTACTATTGAAAGAGCCATGTTATTGTATATTAATATAATCTTCCAATGGTTAACCATTGGCCAACTACCGCCAGAAAATAGTCAATTGAGAAGCGTTTTTGTAGCCTGTTGCATCAATCCTTGGAATTCCGCAAGAAAACATTTTTGCCAATCAGCTGCTCTTTGGAAGTTCTGGGGAGTTTTTGGGATTCGATACTAATGAGCCCACTTCGAGGAGTGGAGGAAAAGCTATTGCTGTTCAACAAATAAGAAAGGTGAGTCTTGTGGCTTTTTTTGTATTGGCCAGCTAAAAGTACATTTTCCAAGTCTAACCAAAAATAATTTTCCAGGTTAAGGGATACAAGGCATTTGTCATGATTGGTGATGGTGCTACAGATCTTGAGGTTAGTAAATTCATCTTAACTTTCTTTAGATATAGTTAATCTTTAAGGTTACCATATAAAGTAATTTTTCCTTCAATGCATTGGGAATCAATATATTAACGGTTAATGATTGCATTTAATATAAGAATATTGGGTAAAAGTATCATGGAGGCTTTTATATTAAGAGCTAAATTGCATTTTGCCCTCTACTAAAAATAACTACTGAAGGGCATCAACTCTTCAATGAATTAACGGTTTTTTATTCTTGTTTGCCTTTATTTTTAATCTTCTCTTTGACATGATGTTTGATAGCCTAGTTCATTATTCTTCTTACTGATCTCTAGGATTTTGCCCGGCATTGAAGAATTAGTCAAGAAGTTGAAGGCAAGGAATACCGAGGTTTATCTAATTTTTGGGGGCTTCTGCCAAATGATCAATGTATGCAACTATGCTACTAAATGCTTGAAAGACCATCTCTGTTTTACTTTGTTCTGTTAAGGCATTCATGTGGTTTCATTTGCCCTTCTGATAAATGCAGATCTGAAATCACTTGCAATATTTTGATGATATTGAAAATAGAAACTTGAATGTAGGAAACTGGAAAGCACGAATTTAGAGAGAACTTGCCATAAAATTATGAACAATCTTTTTCTCATGAATTTGCAGTAAGAAATTAGAGAACTTGTTTCTCAGTTTGGAGCTTGAAAGTATTAGTCAAGAAATTAACAACTCTTATTCCCAACTTCAAATTACTCGAGAGTAAAAAATCCCATTAAATAAATCTGCAGGAGAGTTATACTTTCATGATTAGGAATCATGAATAGGTAAAAGATGTTTATATCATATGATGTTAGTTCTAAAAAAATCAAAAGTGCTGCTGAAGCTTAATCTTGTTTAAGTTATTAGCTGATTAAGGATTGTAATATACCAATTTATGGTGGAAAAAAAGGTTAGCAATTTATTACCAGTTTATGCTAGTTTTAGTGTAAAGCAATTTGATTTTAATTTGTTTCATTTATTTTTTATGTGGTGTAGGGGGTTTGTTGGAATTCACAGTTTGGGATTCAGAGACTTTCTGCTGAAACCGGAGTTGCTTCGATCTATTGTGGATTCTGGTTTTAAACATCCTTCCGAAGGCAAAGTTTAAACTCATGTCTGATGTTAACATTCGTGAATTCCTTGAATTAAGTCATTTTGTTTTTCTTTCTTTTAGTGACTTATAATGGTGGGCAGTATACAAGTTTGGTGCTTTATTATTTTGATTTACTGTTTTGGATGAAGCATTTGTTGTTACAGGATATGCTTTGTAGTAATCTTTAAAATACTTTGCCTTCAAATTATAATTTTTCAACTTAATTTATCTAGGCATGAAAGTCTTCAAAATTATCATAGCTTTTCTTTTCTGTTGATTCAAACTGTTCATTTAAACTCCTTTTTTATTTTTATTTTTATATATACTTTTTTAATAAAATTTTTAATAATTCATTCATTCTAAGATAGTTGGACTTGCCTACAGTTGAACATATAGCTTATATATGAATATGCTTCATCTGCATTGCTTGATTCACTTGATCTAGTTTGGTTGTTCTTTGATTCTGACTTGTTCAAGCTTGTACTATTCAGGTAATATAGATATCTATATTCATCATTACGACACGATAACTGGTTTGGTAATCTTTCCGTTAAAGGATCAAGAAGAACATTTATAATTTATTGAGTGTTGTTTAGGTTCGCAAACAAGATGTTGTATTTGGACTTGCTGTTAGTAAAAGACTTGTTGTACTTTATTTATATTTATATTTAATCTAATTTTTATTATTTATTTTAGTTTTGATTCTATATTTTTATTTTTATTTTAATTTGATAATGAATTTTAATATAAAATTTTTATATTTATATCATGGACATTATTCTTCTCAATATTTTGATAATGAATTTTAAATTTTTTTATATTTTTCATGACCTTTATAATATATATATATATTTAAAATTTTATGACCTTTAGCGGCGTTTGTGGAGAAAGCGCCGCTAAAGGTCATGACTTTTAGCGGCGTTTTTTCAAATAAACGCCGCAAAATTTAGCGACGCCTATAGCAGCGTTTTTTGCGGCGCTTGTAAAAACACTGCAAATAGTTTTAGCGGTGCTAAAGGCCTAAAAAAAGCCCCTAAAAGTCAGTTTTGTTAGAGTGCTAGAAATGTCTAAGTTTATATATATTTAAAATTTATCATTTACCATAAATCTAACGTTAATAAATACATTAGGTTAAAATTGAAAATTTATCATTTAACTTAACTCTCATAAATTAGTATGGACATCTATGGCATCAACATCTTTAGAATTTCTTTTACCATGTATATAAATACTCCCTCTCCCATTTTGTTTGTTTTTTTTCAAAAAATTAAAGTTATTTCCCATTATTATCGACTTCTTAAGCAAAGAAAGAAGAAGAATACTCTACATAACATTCTTTTTCACCTTAAATTTGATTTTTTTAAACTCTATTATAACTCTATTGAGGAAGTGAATCATATAGTTCTAGTAGCCGTTGATATAGTATTTTTTTAATTATTACTTAACCAATTTGTTGTTTATATTTAACTTTAGAGATAAATATTAAATTTATACATTAATTTTGATTTGGTGTAATTACAAATGAAATATGTATTATTATTCATGTGTATACATGAAACTATGATTTTAATTTAATTGTATACATTTAAAAAACTGAATACTTACATTTATTTTCATATTGGTTTAATATTTTGTGTATGTATTAATCCAACATAAACTGGTTTTAACTTGATAATGTTGTTAGCAGTTTTTGAAAATTGAATCAAATCAAATGAAATTTTCATATATAAATCACACAAAAGAAAAGTTCATGTATAGTTTTGATATCTATCTCTTAATTTTAGTATTAAATCATATTTATATTGAAGTTAAAATATCTTTTTTTTTCATTTACTTACTAGGTTGAGGAGTGAAACCTTCAAATTTAGAGTAATGTATATCATCCGATGCTGTACGAAGAACACGCTGACTTACAATGTAACACCCCAAACCTGGCCTAGATGTTATGGCTGAATCCGGAGTTGTCACAAGGTAGGGTTTTGAAAATAGGGTCTCTTCGTCAACTCATTCAAGATTCATGGTTCATACAAGTTTATAACCATTTTTGAAAGTGTTATTTGATTCATTTATTTGCCAAAACATAATTTACAACAGAAGTCTTAATATTTTAGAAATCCACTTCGTGTTTTCAAAAAAACCTTTGTTTTTGTAAAACTGTGTTTTCCATCGTACATCGCAATGAAAGAGTAAAAGAATGCATCCAAAAAAAAAAAATAAAAAAAAACCAACAGTCCAGAGAGTCCCAAAAATTACAAACTCTCAAATGAAACAAAAATTATAATTAGAAAAAAAACGTAATTTTCTAAGTAAAAAATTCTCGATCAAGTGGTCATCGCTGAGCCTCCGTCATGCCATCCCGTCTAAGTCTGTGGATTACCTGAACCGAATAGACAAACAAACGTGAGTTTTCATAAACTCAGTGTCAACCCAATAGAAATAGACATGCAATACATATAGTGAACTCATACACAGTCAGATACAGTTTTGGAACTAAGTCTTTTACAGATTCAGATAACAGAATAGATATGTAGATCAGAAATACAGAATCCTAACCCCATCCTTTACACACCAACTCCGACCATCCCATCACACCATGTGGGGTTAAACTCCCACCCATCCCTACACACCATATCGTGCCATTACAACACATGTTAGATAATGTGCAGCCAAGCTACTAGAATATAGGTGATGATTGCCATATAGAACACTTCCTCCACATATATAAATCCCACCCCAATTAGATGTATATAATTAGAGATATCATACTCACATTCTCATATACAAATATCAAATATATATATATACATTAGACTAATCAGACGTGCATAGCAGTATCATATTCAAAACAAAATATTAGACTAACAGATCACATATTTTTAGGGTTTGGTTATGTAACACCCCAAACTCGGCCTAGACGTTATGGCCGAATCTAGCGATATTACATGGAATGGATTTGAAAATCGAACTTGTCAAGTTGAAAACCGTTCCAATTTAGTAGCTTTTATTTAATTTGAAAGAACGTGCTCTAGGTGATTTGCCTCAAAACTTGTCTTTTAAGCAGAAGCTTTTGTAACCAACTATTTTAGGAAAAACCATTTTCATTTACGAAAACCTTAGTTTTTAAAGAAAACCTGTGTTTTGTTAAGTTGCAGCTTAAAGACCCATAAGAACAGTATAAAGTCTCAACTTTAAAACCAAAAAGTCCAAGTCGAAAATTTACATCAAACCCCAAAATAAGTAAGAAAATCTAAAAATTTATGGAAAATAGTCTAAAATTTATATGTGGCCATCGTCGAGTCCTCTGTCATACTGATCCGTCAAGCTTGGGGATTACCTGTACAGATTAACCAGAAAGGGTGAGTTTTCTCAAACTCAGTGTGTAATCCCCATAGAAACATGCATATAGAACACCTCAGAATACAGTCAAATATAGGCTGGGCCTGACCCTATTACATATTCGGTTTGGGCCTTTACTCTATCGGATATAGTTTCACAATTATATTAGGGCCTTGACCCATATCAGATACAGAATGTAGATACAGTAAATCAGAATCCTACCCACCAGCCTCTACACATCATCTCCGTCCAGCCCTACACACCATGTGGGGATTAAATCAACCCACCCATCCCTACACATCGTGCTACACTGAGATGCGGCACATAATTAGAAGGTTGTAGCTGAGCTGCCAGATAACAGGCTTAAAAGCCTTTCAGATACTTCCTCCAAATATCATCAACCCACCCCAATGCAATGCAACATACCATAAATGACATGCAAATATGCTAATAACAAAACATACTACAGATATCATGCTCAGTCAGGGACCCTACAATCAGATCAGATAACTAGGGTCTAAGTAAAGCTTACCGACCCTACAGTAGGTCCACAGTCAACTAGGGTGACCCGTGCAACCTTACAGAATATTTTAGGAAAATAGGCTCACATGCCCATGTGGCCTACCCGTATGGGTACACACAACCCAAATTGGCATTGGCCGAATGGATCATATGGCCTGGCCTAGAATCCCACACACCCGTGTGGACTATTTGTGTGGGCCCACATGCCCGTGTGGCCCACACGACTCAATTTAGTCTAGCCTGTGTGTCGCACACGGCCTGCTTGGCCATCACACAGCCGTGTCATGCATGCACGGCCTGCCTCGTTGATTACACGCTCGTGTTCTGTCACACGGCCTACCATACGGGCGACCACACGCCCGTGTGGCATCGATAGAATGCTTTTTTGGCTTTTCGTCAAATCTTATTTTCTGCGATTCAGGTACAGACCTGTACCGTTTTGATGCCTAAACACTCCTGAGCACTCCAAAGCCTAAAAACGAGATATTCAACATTGCCATTAGTCTTACTTTGCGATTAATCAAAATCCCAAAACCAAAATACTTATCCATAAAGCTATGAACACTTACCGCAAAGCCTCCAATTGATTCGCTATGGAATAGTACGAGGAGAGGCTTAAACCCTACGATTTGCTGTTGTCAAAACCCAAAAGTTAGTCCAACAACAAGGTGATAGCATCTAAGAATGATTCCAATGTTATTTCACTTACCTCACGTGCGACCTACGTTGCAATGACAAGACGAGGCAACACGAATATGAAAGAGGAAGAAAAAGAATACCAAAAAGAGAATCAACAGCAACTTAGGCAAAAAAAGAAGAAAGGGACGTCAGAAAATTTTAGGGAAATTCTAGAGGAAAGAGAAAATTTAGAAAAGAAAAGAAAATTAAAATATCCCAATCCCTCCCCCTTTTTCTCCCACTAACCCACTAACACCCATAATCTCAGAATTCTTGTTTGACCGAAACTCTTTTGGTCAACCGAGTAAAAATAAATTTCATTGTTTACCCAGAGACTCGAACACAAGACCTCCATCACACCAACACTCCGCTTAATTACCAAACCAGTAGGCCCATTCTGATATATTCTTACTAACAATTAAACTTAAGCCTACTGAGCAAGGTTAAGGCTTAATTTAGAAAAATTCCAAAAATTTACCAAAGTCATGGCTTGAACCCAATACTTCTGAGACACTCCCAAAACACTTAACCACTGAAGCAGATACACATTTATATGTCATAATTTAACAGAACAACAATATAAGTTTTGGGGCGTTACAACTCTACCCGCTAAAAGAAAATTTCGTCCATGAAATTTACCTGATCAGAACAAATGAGGATACTGTTGGCGCATCGATCCTTAGGCTCCCACGTGGCCTCCTCAGTGCTATGATTCTACCACAGCACCTTCACTAATGGGATAGATTTCCTTCTAAGGACCTTTACATCGTGATCCAGAATCTAAATCGACTCCTCCTCAAAGGTCAGATTTGGCTGAACCTCAATCTCCTTAACAGGGACAATGTGCGTGAGATCAGAACGATAACACCTCAACATCGAGACGTGGAAAACATCGTGAATGCTGTCTAATTCTGGAGGTAGCTCCAACTGATAAGAAATTGGTCCAACTCATTTTAGAATCTGGTACGGCCTAATAAACCTAGGGCTCAACTTGCCCTTGCCACCGAACCTCAGAACCTTCATCCATGGTGAGACCTTCAGAAACACGAAGTCCCTCATAGAATACTCGATCTCACGTCTCTTCAGATCAGCATAAGACTTCTGCCTGTCAGAAGTTGCCTTTAGTTGATCCCTAATCAGTTGAACCTTATCTTTAGTCTCGGAGACCAACTTAGGACCCAGAACACGTCCTCGCCCAACTCAGTCCAACATAAAGGAGTGCGACACTTACGACCATACAGTGTCTCGTAAGGTGCCATCTCGATGCTAGATTGGAAGCTATTATTATAGGCAAACTCTGCCAATGACAAGTACTCCTCCCAACGTCCTCAGAAATCAATCACACAGCTCCTTAACATATCTTCCAGTATATGAATCACCCTCTCAGATTGGCCATCTATCTGAGGATGGAAAGCAGTACTGAAATCCAACCTTGAACATAGAGCCTCATGTAGCTTTTTCCAAAACTAAGACATGAAGCGAGGATCACTATCGAAGATGATCAAAATCGATACCCCATGCAGTCTCACTATCTCAGAGATATAAAGCTTTGCCAGCTTCTACAGTGAATAGTCAGTACGAATCGGTATGAAGTGCGCTGACTTGGTCAATCGATCCACGATGACCCAAACAGAATCCTTCTTAGTGGATGTCAAGGGTAACCCACTAACGAAGTCTATCGTCACACGTTCCCACTTTTAAAGGGGAATCTTAATCTGCTGTAGCAAACCCGAAGGCAACTGATGCTCAGCCTTAACCTGTTGGCACGTCATACATCTAGCCACAAAATCAGTAACCTATTGTTTCAATCCTGGTCACCAATACAACTCTCAAAGATATCGGTACATCTTATTCCCACTAGGATGCATAGCGTAAGGACTATTATGCGCCTCTCTGAGAATAGACTGTCTCAAATCAAAATCGTTCAGCACACATATCTGGCCTTGGAAGCACAACACACCCTCAAAGTTTAACTCAAAATCCGTTGTGCTACCACTCTCAACCTGCCGAAACCGAAGACCCAAAGACTCATCCTCCAACTGTTTACTCTTAATCTGCTCGATCCAAGTCGGCTGAACTTGAACCTCTGCTAATAAGCTACCATCATCAAATAAACTAAGGCGAGCAAACATCGCCCTTAAATCAGTCATAGCCCTACGACTTAAAGCATCGGCCACTACATTGGCCTTGCCAAGATGGTACTCGATGGTGTAGTCGTAATCCTTAAGCAGCTCGATCCATCTACGTTGCCTAAGATTTAGCTCCTTCTGGGTAAGGAGGTACTTGAGGCTTTTGTGATCAGTGTAGATGATACACTTCTCACCATACAGATAATGCCTCCAGATTTTCAGTGCAAATACCACGGCGGCCAACTCCAAATCATGCATTGGGTAATTTTCCTCATGAGTCTTGAGCTGGCAAGACACATACGCAACCACCTTACCATCTTGTATCAACACACAACCTAAACCAACGTGTGACGCATCACTATAAACGGTGAACTCCTTTCCAGACTCTGGCTGTATCAGAACAAAAGCCTCAGTCAGTACAGTCTTAAGCTTCTCAAAGCTCTCTTGCCGCGCATCAGTCTATACAAAAGAAACTTCCTTACATAGAAGCTTAGTCAACGGAGTTGCGATCAAGGAGAACCCTTCTACAAAACACCGATAGTAACCTGTAACACCCCTAACCCGTGTCTGCCGCCAAATCAAGGTTAGGAGGCATTACCAAACAATTCACAGCTTAAGGGAGTCATTCTTTACTATTTATGTTTAAGGTAATATAAACTCAATTATACGAATCATGTGTACATTTTATTTATAACATTCAAATAATCAAATTATATCATAGATATTTACATGACAAATTCTAGGTATAAGCATTAAGACATTAAAACACATATATTTAATACATGCCAAAATATCTATTCAACTTGGCAAATATCAAACATATCATTTTCTTAATTCTGCATTTGTGCATGTTAAAAATCTAACAAACTATTACATTAATTCTTATCGAAACACATATGCAACTTTAATATCATTACCATATAACCAAACATAACTTTAATACAATAGATATATAATGCACATTATAGCATATCATTATGAACCATTAAATGAGCAAAACATACAAATTATATTACACCCCATTCGCATACTAAAAATCATACATAAATAGAACTTACATAACCAAGTACACATGATTATACCATTGATATATACACTTACTTAATATTTTAATAATATGGCTAAATATACATTATACTTATTATTATCCCTTTACTGAATTATATAACAAACATAGCAAACATATATACTTTATATTAAGCTTACTAACTTGTACTAATTCATATCATAAATCATGCATTCCAAATAAACTAATATTAAGCCACAACTGAATTACATATATATATATATACCTATCTATCAACCATGTTTGCCTCATTTAATCTAAATTATAAAATTCGACTAATGTAAAACATATCAATATGACAAGCTTACCACAATGAATGATCATAAGTCATATATATCATTACTTTAAACCATAAGCATATACCAAACACACCACATATATATGACATGCATTTTACTAACTAATGCATTACATATTATAACTCAATAAACATCTATTATTTACTCCATAACCGAAACACATGACCAAACACCACCACGTATATATATCATACCAACACATCATATGCATAAATATATATATGTGCAAGTACCGCATCATCAACCAAATATATTCATTACTATCAAACGTAAAACATAACCAAATCATTTTAACCAAAAGTAACATGACAAACATATTTCATACTCATGTATATACCAAAGCCAATTCAACCAAACCACATCCAAATTCAACAACCATTATTAATACATATAATACATATAAAACTTGACTAGAGTTTCATATACTCTCATAGCATATTAGCCATTTTTGCATGGCTTAATATATACACAACTTCAAACTTAACCAAACATAACCTAGCTTATACATGCCATAGTATCAAGTTTAAACTTATAATGTGCAAAAACAACAATCGATAGTGTGATGGACTTTGCAGACGATCCCCGAGCTTATAACCAATCTCCAAAATCTGTAAAACAAAGGCAAACATAAACACACATAGTAAGCTATCATGGCTTAGTAAGTCATAAGCAAATAAACAACTAAATGTCATAATCAACTCATTTAAACCAAACCAAATTATACTATCATAATCACATTAAATCTCAAACTTATAATTTCATGTATAACATATACTTTCACAAATAAACTTATTCATGGCCGAATATACATGTATTTATTATCAATGATATTCAATTTCAAAACCATAGTACCATTATATAACCGAATATAAATAAACCCACATACATATATCCATGAATCATTTCATAAATAGTCACATGATATAATCAAAAGACCAAATACACTTTTCATATGCACATACATTTTTCATTTACATTATACATGTTTTACAACACATATCAAGTAACCTACTTCCCTAATTTCAAATAGGAAATAAACTATCACATACCTGATCACTTTAGCTCATTTTACACATTCAATAACAACTATCATTGCCCGTCGAACCATTTGGAATTAAATAGGATACTCGGATAATCACATATATTATACAATGCCATCATCCCAGACAGGGTCTTACACGAATCAAATACGATGCCGATGTCCCAGACATGGTCTTACACGTAACTACATATACCGATGCCAACGTCCCAGACGTGGTCTTACACGAGAACACATATCAGAAATTCTATCTCATGACATATGTATCCTAGCTATTCCTAAGGTTCGTACGAGGCTTTCGGACGTCGTAACTCGGTCGAATCAAACTCGTGAACTTAATTCCCAAGCATACACAAATTCGATTATTATGTATATATAATCATAAAATTCAATTTAGCATTTAAAACTTATATATATTCAAAATTAACAACACTTATTTGCTTATAAACTTACCTCGGATGATGAAAATCGAAACAGAACGACTAATCAACAACTTTAGTTTTCCCCCGATCCAAATCCGATTTCTTTGGTTCTTGATCTAAACATATTCAAATTAAACTCATTCAAACATATTTTCACTCAATTTAGTCCAAGAACACATAAATGGGCAAATTACTATTTTACCCCTGACATTTTACACTTTTTACAATTTAATCCAAATTGCACAAAACACAAAACATGCACATACCATGCTTAGGCCGAATAGTACCCATGTTCATACAAGTCCATACATTTCATTTATTTCACATTTTAGTCCCTCAATTTATTATTTTTGCAATTTAGCCCTAATTACTCAAAATCATCAAAAATTCCAATACAACACATATCAATCCAAAACATATCTTTCATAATTCATCAAATAACATCACAAAACTCAAATATTCATCAATGGCACAACTCAAAATATTCATCAAAATTAGAAATCCAAACATGGGCTTTGTATATTACACTGCAATGATCTCAAAAGCGTAAAAATTATCAAAAACCGAGCTAGTTACATACCTTGATTGAGCTTAACAAAGGGCCGAACCTCAAAGTCTTTATTTTCTTTTTCTTTTCTTTAGTTTCGGTCATGCAAAAAGTATGAGCACTTATGTTTTATTTTATGTTTTATATTATTATTACATCTTAATCATTTTACTTATTTAACCTTATAGTAAAATTTTAAACCTTTATAATTGTAACACCCCGAACCCGAGACCAACACCGGAGTCAAACACGAGGTGTTAACAGACTTTAAACCCCTTATAAAAATATTTCCCAGACGCTGCCCAATCTGCATACTAGTCGCTTTAAAAATCATATCTTGAGTTTCACAACTCGAAAATCAGTTTCGTGATTTTTCCCTGAAACTAGACTCATATGCCCATCTACATATTTTTTTTCTAGAATTTTTGGTCAGGCCAATTAGTACAGTTTATTAGTCAAAGTCCCCCATGTTACAGGGATCGACTACACTGACCTTTGCGCATTACGACTTGGATATCTCCCTGCACAGAGCTTCAATACTGATGCCGTTTGTTTCTATGGAAACTAGACTCAGAGAGGAATCTATACATATATGGTATGACTCCTAATTATCTCTGGTTAATTTATAATGAATTTCCAAAGTCGGAACAGGGAATCCAGAAACTGTTCTGGCCCTGTCTCACGAGAACCTGAATATCGCTTAAAATACTGTCCATATGATCATTTAGTTACTTTCCTATGAAAATAGATTCATCAGGGTTCGTTTACATAATTTATTCACTATTTAATTCCATTCCTACTATTTTTAGTGATTTCCCAAATCTACATCACTGCTGCTGTCAGCATCTGCCTTTAAGGTAGACTTTACCTATTTCATAGTTTCCATAATTCAACTAGCCCTTTTAACATGAGTAGCACAAATGATGATGGTGATTAACCATTCCCATGGCCAATCCTTGTCAAGCATATTCACACTAAATGATTATAACATTATACTCAAACATATATAAGCCATTTTCGCATGGCTAACCAAAATTATACAAGTCCAAAGGGTCCATGACCCACAACAAACGGGTAGTCCTATACATGCCATATCCAGAGTTCAACTAAAAGAGTACCAAAAGAGCTTTGATAGTGTGGATGACTTCGACTTCGATGATCCCGAATCCGATAGCTAACGAACAATATCTATAAAACAGAGAGCCAAAGCAACGGGGTAAGCATTTTAAAGCTTAGTAAGTTTCAAGTAATGAAATCGGCTTTGACTAAAGTATTGCATTCACATAGCTAAATAAATCACTTTATTAATTCACATTCTCATAAGCATACTTACTTCACACTTCATCAACATATACACACACAAGGTATCAACCTATCTAAAAGCCGAAAATTCGTTAGTCGATTGAACGAATATTATTTAAAGCGAATCGACTTTTTTTTTTCGAAGCACATGCAAACATACCTTATCGTTTGGGTTTATCGAGCGTATTAATTGAATTTATTGCAGCACAAAACGCTCACATTCAAACCCAAGTTTCTTCGGAATTTAGCCGGATATAACCACAAGCTCAATTGCCTTCGGGTCTTAACCCGGGTATAGCAACTCGCACGAATGCCTTCGGGTCTTAGCCCGGATATATCAACTTGCACAATTGCCTTCGGGTCTTAGCCCGGATATATCAATTCGCACAAACGCCGTCGGGTCTTAGCCCGGATATATCAGTTCGCACAAATGCCTTCGGGTCTTATCCCGGATATATCAATTCGCACAAATGCCTTCGGGTCTTATCCCGGATATATCAAATCGCACAAATGCCTTCGGGTCTTAGCCCGGATATATCAATTCGCACAAATGCCTTCGGGTCTTAGCCCGGATATATCAATTCGCACAAATGCCTTCGAGTCTTAGCCCGGATATCATTCAAATGCTCATGCACACATATATCAACAATCATGACACATCCATATTTCACTTTCGTTACTAAGGCTCAAACACAAAGCATTTATTAAACCTTTCCAATTTCGGCTCAATAGCCACACACAAAGAGCATGATTTCAATTTGCTTTATAACATAGTCTCTATGCACATTGGACTATCCATCATAGTATGACTAATCATTTCAATATAATTCAAGTAGGGTCATTACTCGAAGACTTACCTCAGATGTTGTCGAACGACTTCAATGGCTATTCAATTACTTTTTCCTTCCCTTTATCGGATCTAGTTCCCCTTTGCTGTTGAGCTTAAGTTCAACAAAATTTAAAATAGTCATTAATCGACTATTCAAGTATTACTTTCAGAATAATATATATATTGATCCGACTTTCACACACATAGATTATAGTAAGCTTTATAATAATCAATAAATAATTCATTGGCAAATTTTCATTAATGTTTACAACAAAATCACATATTCACTACGAGCTGTTTTCCTGAGTAGCAGTTACTAAATTATTTATAACTGGAGCTACTAAACTCCAAATCACTTTCCGTTAATTTTCCCTGAATATAGACTCGTATATCTTCCATCCATAAAATTTTCAGAATTTTAGGCTTGGCCAATCAATACCAGATTTTTCTTAAAGTTTCCCCTGTTTCACTGTTTGACTATTCTGACCACTCTTCACTACGAATCAAATTTCTCATTTTACAGAATTCAAAATGTGTTGTATTTGATCTCATTTGAAACTAGACTCATTAAGGAGTCTAAGCATATAAATTTTATCTTATAATCATTTTTTTACAATTTATAATGATTTTCTAAAAACAGAACAGGGAATCTAGTAGTCATTTTGACTCAGCACCACAATACTTCAAATATCTCAAGATCGGTAACTCTTTTGTTTTTATAGTTTCTTTTGTAAGAAAATAGACTCTTCAAGATTTAATGACATAATTCACTCAGCTTCTAATTCAACTCCTACAAATTATGGCGATTTTCCAAAATCACCTTACTGCTGCTGTCCCCAAACAGATTATTACCAAATCAAATACTAACATTAGCATTTCACCTTAATAGCTAGCTTACCAAGCCTTAATTTAACATATAATTCACACATATCACATTCAGCTATATATACATTTATCATATTTCCATTTCAGCATATATAACTAACATTTATTCCGAAATTTTAATATCTAATTGCTTATAAACTTTCTTCGGATGTCGTCGACTAATTGATCGGCTACTCAACTACTTTCGATTTTCCCCGATCTAAATCCAATTTCTTGGTTTCTTGATCTTAACATATTCAAATAAATCTCATTTTAACATATTTTCATTCAATTTAGTCTAATAACGCATAAATGGGTAAATTACATTTTTACCCCTAATATTTCGCACTTTCACAATTTAGTCTTTATTCCACAAAACACAAAATACACAAAATTTGGTCACACTCCTTAAGGGCCGAATCTTCCTAGTACCCATATAAGTCCATACATTTCATTTATTTCACCTTTGAGTCCTTCAAAAATTTATTTTTGTAATTTAGCCCTAACTACTCAAAATCACCAAAAACTTCAACACAAAACATATTAATCTTTAACATATCTTTCATTTTTCATCAACAACTATCAAAAAGCTCAAGCACTCATCAATGGCAAAACACAAAATCATCATCAATTCACAAAATTGAACCATGGGGTTTAAAGAACACAAAGCAATGATATCAAAAATGTGAAAATTATCAAAAACCAAACAAAAGACTAACCTTCCTTAGGTTTCAAATGACCGAATGCTACCCTCCTCTCTTCCTCTCTACAACCGGCCAAGATGAACAAGGTGATAACCTCCCTCCTTCTTTTTTTTTCTTTTAGTATCCTTAATATTTCTTTTATCATTTCTTTTCTTTTACTTAAAATAATGTCCACTTCATGGAAATTTGCCACATAGTCTAATATATGCTCCATCATGGCCGGCCACTATGTATAAAAAAAGGGTATTTGACATCCAAAGCCAATATTTTCACTCCTTACTTAAATTGGTCCTTATAAATTACCCTATCACATTTTTAAAACTTTCTCACATAAGTCCTATGGACTAAATTCACATGCAATTGACTAAATCGAAGCTTGAAATTTTCCACACATTCATAATCACATATTTTAGACAATAATATCACATTCAAACATTTCGGTGACTCGGTTTAGCAGTCCCGAAACCACTTCCCAACTAGGGTCAGTTTTGGGCTGTCACAATAATTCATGGTTATAACCGTCCACTACATAATATTATGGTCAAATTTCATTTTAAAATCCTCCACTTATAAAGACACATTCATTTCGGCCCTTTTACAATTAACCATCAAATTTTCATTTTACGCGATTAAACCCTTTTATTAAATCGGGCACTCAAACGACAAAATTAAATCACGAAAATTTCACAGATATAAATTCACACATAATAAACACAGAAAATAATTTTAAAATATTTTTCTGACTTAGATTCGTGGTCCCGAAACCACCGTTTCGAATAGGGTCTAAATTAGGCTGTTACACAACCCTCAACCCTAGAAAGCTGCGGATCTCAGACACATTCTTCGGCTGTTTCCAATCCAACACCGCCTCAATCTTATTAGAATCGACTCGTATCCCCTCAGAAGAAACTACATGTCCCAAAAATGTTACTTCCTAGAGCCAGAACTCATACTTGCTGAACTTCGCATACAGATGGTTCTCACGAAGAGTCTGTAGTACCACTCTGAGATGCTCGTCGTGCTTGTCTGCAATCTTAGAATACACCAAGATATCATCAATAAACACCACCACAAACTGATCCAGATAGGGCTGGAACACTTGGTTCATCGAGTCCATAAATGTTGTTGGTGCATTAGTCAAACCAAAGGGCATAACTAGGAACTCGTAATGTCCATATTGAGTCCTAAATGCCGTCTTATACACATCCGCCTCCTTAACCCCCAGTTGATGATAACCCGAACGTAGATTAATCTTGGAAAACACAAAAGCCCCTCTGAATTGGTTGAATAAATCATCAATCCTTCGAAGTGGGTGCTTATTCTTAATCTTCAGCTTGTTCAATTGCCAATAATCGATACACATCCTCATTGTCCCATCTTCTTTCTCACAAACAACACAGGTGCTCCCCACGGAGACACACTGGGACGAATGAACCCACGATCCAACAATTTTTGAATCTGAGCCTTAAACTCCGTAAGCTCCTTCAGTGCCATTCGGTAGGGGGAGATAGACATCGGAGCTGTACCAGGCAAAAGCTCAATCTCAAATTTCACTTCTCGGCTTGGAGGCAAACCCTGTAGTTTCTTAGGAAAGACATTCAGAAAATCCCTGATAGTTCTGATGTTATTTACCGAAGAATCCCCAAAATCAAAAACACTTACATAGGCCAAATATGCCTCACATCCTTTCCGAACCAACTTTTCTGCCACCAATATAGAAATCCCATTAGTCAAAAAATCCTGATGTTCCCCAATCACAACTACCTCATCGTCCTCCTCGGTTCTCAAAACAACCCTTCTTATCGCACAATTCAGACTTACTCGGGTCTTGACCAGCCAATCCATCCCCAGAATTAGATCAAACTCCCCGAACGGAAGCTCCATCAGATCAACAAAAAATACTGTCCCTTAGACCTCTAACGGAACATCTCTATACAATTTGCTAACTCAGATAGATTGCCCCAAAAGACTCACAATAGACACCTCACTAGAAGTATTCTCGACCGGAACCCCCAAAGTTTCAGACATAGTACTTGCTACGTAGGAGTGTGTAGAGCCTATGTCTATCAATGTAAGATAATGTATATTATAAATTAAAAAAGTACCCGTAATGACGTCTGGAGCATCTCTGTCCTCTCGTCGATGAGAACCATAAACAAGAGTAGGCTGCCTCGCCTCAGTATGACCAGCACCTCTATTCGATGCTCTCTATCCACAGCTGTAATGCTCGGGTTTGTACAAGTGTACACATTCGTTATCAAGTAATAAGTAAGTATCAAGTTATCGTCTCCGCAGGGATTGTATTTGTGCTAAGTCAATTAATTATAAAAATATTATTAACAACTTGGTAAATAGAGACACAATTTAATTTGGAAGTATTGATTAAAAATATGTAAAATTAATCTAGATGCAATGATCCCTAATGTGATTTATCCTGACATGCAACTATATGAATGAAATAGATTTTAGCAGAATTAACACAATAAGCAACAATTATAACATAAATAAGCTAGGACAATTACTTTAATTAAACTCACTTTATTATCAACATGCTTAATAATATTTGGAAAAACATTCCATGGCAACTAGATCTTTCATGAGTTTGGAAACCACGTTAGGTCCTTTCGGAATCCTTTACTTAGTAAATACACATTTTACTAATTTTTATTTACTAAGGGTTTCTTAGTATTTGTGCGAGGTAACAGGGACGTGTTAGGTTTGAAACATTTTAATCACATAAATTTAAAAACTATGCAGATAACAGAGCCTGGTTAGGGTTGTTATGCAACCTACAATTTAATCGGGTTAGGATCTAAATTGAGCATGCACATTTCAATTATGTGTCCATTAGTCATCGTCTGGTTAGGATCGCTCAGCTAATTTAAGTGCATTTCAATCACGTATGAATGAAATACAGACTTGATTTTAATTTAAAACATGATTGATTGAGGCACAAACATTATAAGCATGAATCAAATAAACATTATTCAATAAAAATAATCATTCTAGCTTAAATAAAATTAAGCGATCATTGTTGTAAACAAGAACAGTAAACACATAACAAACATTCTTGAATTAAATTAAAGAAAATAAAGATTAAACCCAAATCAAAATGGCTGTCACCCAAGACTCTGACTGATGAGGGCTCCTTCGTTCCTTCGCTTCACTCTTTTGCTGATGGCTCTCCGAGGTGGCCGACCAAGGGCTCTTTAAGAGGCTAATTTGCTAAAAACTTTTATGCAAAGATGATGATAGGAGTGAGGGCAAAGAGAGTTGAGAGAGGAGAGAATGATGAATGAGCGAGGGATGATTGAGGGATGAGGGATGATTAGAAAAGGGAGAAATGGGGTCTTATTTATAGGTGAGGCAAGGGAGCTATTTTGCTAAAAATAGGAGTGTCCATCTTTTGCAAATTCATCCAAGGGTGGCCGGCCATGACTTGTGGAAATGTGGCTGATTTTTTCCTGATATAAGTGCCATAACATGATCAGGATCAGGACTCGGTCAATTGCAAATCTCCGGGCAAATCTCTGATTTCTTCAACTCTTCAAGGACCTAGTGTAATTAAACAAAAAATTGATTTATGAACATCCACATGCAGCCGAATTTTGGGTTGACTTGGTCCTCCATTTGGATGATTTTGCAATCAACATAAAGCTCTCAGACCTATCCAGCAATAGTAGATAATTTAGAGGACCAAAGAATGTAATTTGCCACTTTAATTAATCAATTTACTTAATTAATTAAAACCCAATTTATTAACGAAGCATATTAAAATAAATTATTAAATATAACTTTATATTTTATTATTTAATTTAATAATGCATGGTCCACTTTATAGCTTGACAATATAATATGCTCAAATTAATATAAAAGAAGCCATTTTCTGCATGAAAACTATATAATAAAGCATAAAATCACATTTTAATAATTTCTATGTCTCAATTTCATATTTTTATATATTTCATTAATTTATTAAGCAATTACTTGGTTTTAACAACAAATTTAAGTAAAAAGGTGACGAATTATATGGGAAAAATCCTATATATTTTTCAGTTTACACACCCCAAAACTTAAATCATTGCTCGTCCTGAGAAATGTTCATGCACAGCACAAGGTTTCGATAAAGCAAATTTTCTACAAGTGTAAGCAGCATCAATCCTTGCCCTATAATCATGTATTAATAAATTCATGCTCATAGATCTTCTTTATTAACAAGTAAATCATATGCAAATATTTTGAAAATTTTATACTAAGTTTCAAGATATGCCAACATGAATCATAGTATGTATATATGTCACAGCCAAAGATAATATTCTTCATTCAACATAATTTCTCTTCAATCAAGCAAAACAATCATAAGGCTTATTTATGATCTTTATATGTTGAACTTAGAACTCCCTCTCTACTAATGTAGGAGACATAATCATCAAATCAATAGGTCTTTTTAAGGTTTTAATGAGGCTCGGTTAAAGGTAGGGATTTTAAGAGATAAGACATTTTAGTTTCAAAATCTTAACCTTTAATTTTGTCTTGGATTTTTCGAAATACAACCTTTTTCTTTAAGTGAACCTTTGGAATACCTCCAAACTTATTTTGAACTCATGCTCATACATTTTTCTTTGTGGAAATTGAGCAAAATTTTCTTCGCTATTTTTTTTAAGCATGAACAATCCTTTGGAAATTTCCTCAAATGTCATTTACCAAGACAACTTTAGTTAAGACGGGTGCACAAAATTAGGATAACTTCAAAAGATGGAGATATGGCTTGTAATGTAGGTTCATTGCAATAAACAGGCCTTTTAAGCTTAAAATTATAGTTTCAAGGGTCTAATATCATAAGGTGGGCTTGAAAAGGCTTAAACGATCCAAACAAATAGTGTCTATATCATTTTAGATTTTTATGTCTCCTAGGATTTTGCCTCAAGAATGTTACTAAGTCAATTCTAAAGATATAAACCTTCATGCATCTCTAATCTCAAAAGAAACTAAGTTTTCATGGCAAACATTACCTAAGACTAAGATCATACAATCATTCCATTCTTCATGATAACATACAATCACTCAGATAAAATCATCATTCATGCTCGCATACAAGCTATCTCATTACAAAGAATTTCTCTAAACATTCAGTTATTAAAACATACTCATGAAAGAAATGATTGAAACATACTTGAAAATTTTAAAGATTTTGAGCAATTATTTGCCTTACCCCCTTCAAAAAGAAACAATGTCCTTATTGTAAGAACAAAGTAATGAATGAAAATTGAACACCAAGTAGGGTTAAAAAGAAAAAGAGGTGAGTCATTAAGACTGCTTAAATTCCAAGTCTTTCCTCATAATCCAATCCTAGACATGTTCATTCCCATTACCACATCACTTAGTATTTTTCTTTTTAATGAAGCATTTATTCATGCTTGCTATGTTTTATTTTTCAGAAATTAAATCCTAGAAATAAATTCCTAAAGACCTAAAATAAATAAATAAAAAGACAAGAATCCCCATTTTTATTTTTCTGACTCATTCTCCTTGTCCTCTTTAGCTCCTTCTCCGCTTGTATAATCAGTATATTCCATCCATGTCTCAAATTTAGCTGATAAACCGTAAATTATACATATTTTTATCCCATGCTTAGTACATTTATGGATGATTTCTCCTTAGATTTGGTGAATTCGATGCTCCTAATTCTTTAATTTCATGTTTTATACTAAGGTGACATAGGAGGGAAAAAAGAGCGAGAAACGGGCCAAAAACGGAGAAAACGAGTCAACATGGGAAATCAACACGGCCTAAAGTTCCTTACACGGGTAGATCACACGCCCATGTAGGTTTAACAGGCTCTAACACGGCTTAGACCTCCTCACACGGGTAGATTACACACACGTGTTAATTTGAAAAAATTGACACATGACTTACATAGGTAGACCACACGCCCGTGCCTATTCAACAGCCACGAACACGGTCTTGAAGAAGTCGCACATGGGTGTGTCACACGAGCGTGTCCCTGTCGAGCCCAAGTTTAGTCCTATTCGGAAAAGACCACTTTTGAGGGCTTTTAGGCATTTTAAAGCCTATTTAAACATTTGAGGAGGCAATTAGAATGTACACATGGAGTAGGAGGCAAGGAATTACTCAATGAAAACCGATTGATCCATCTCAGAAGCTGGATTCATCGTTCAAGACTGAAGATCTCCCTTCAATTTCCTTCAGGAGTTTTGGGTTTTCTTTATGTTTTGTTATCTTTATTCTTTTGAGATGTTTTCTTTAATAATTATGAACTAAACCCCCTAAATACCTAAGGGGAATGAAACCTAAGACGGATCTTGTTATTATTATCTGAATTGTATGATAAATATTTGACTTGTTCTTAATTATGTGTTCTTAATTCTTTTTTTAATATTCCAGGATATTGATTCAAGTTAATGTGCTTATTCAGGGGAGAAAAAGTCATTGTCTAAGAATAAATTTGTCATAATTAAGCGGAGTTGATTGCACGCCTAGGGATAGGGTGACAAGATTTTGCAGGATTAGGGTGAAACCTAATAAGGGAGTCCATAGATCGAGTTAATGCAACACTAGGGTGTTAAATAGAAAGAGATTTCAATTAATCAACCCAGGGTTAGACGTTATTAGTCTCGAGAGAGATAATAATATAACTTAGGGATTTCTACGGATCAAGTCAAATGAATAAATCGTCTTATTCAGAGTCAAATAACAAGTGAAGTCTAGGTGGGTTTTTCCTTAGGTATTGTCTTAATCAATCGAGTTTTCCCAAAAGCTTTTCCCTAATTTTCTCTCTGTGCACCCTTAGTTTAGTTAATTAGTTTAGATAAACAAATCCCTTAATTTTTAGGCTAGATAATAAAAAGAAAGTAATTACTAGTAGTCTTGGTTCCTTTGGGTTCGACAATCCAAACTTGCTAAAGCTATACTACTATTCGATAGGTACACTTGCCTTCATTGTGATAATAGTTAGTTTTAAGAACGATTAATTATAAATTTTTAAAACCTGTCACGAATATCACATATCAAGTTTTTAGCACCGTTGCCGGGGAACTTAAGATATTAGGAACACTCAATTTTTATTACACTAGCCATTTTACTTTTATTGCAATTTATTTTTTAGTTTAGTTTAATTCCACTTTTCTAACTTTTCTTTTTTATTTTCTGACAGGATTTTCTAGTTTATGACCAGAAGAAACCCATCAGGACCATTACTTTTTGATAGTGGGATCGATCGCACAGCTCGCAGAAACCGAAGAGAAATAAGGCGAAGCTTAATATACACAGAGGAAGAGCAAGAGGACGATATTCAAACCACAATTGAGGAGATGGTTGAAAATTAGGAAAATTTGCTACCTCCTGCGATTGCTGCTGATCCAGTAAATCAGAATCCTGCTCCGCGCACTATGTATGGTTATGCTAAACTGAACTTAACAGGAACTGATTCGAGTATAGTTAGGCCTGCTATTGCTGCAAATAATTTTGAACTGAAACCTAACACGATTCAAATGATACAACAATTTGTTCAGTTTGATGGTTTGTAGGATGAGGATTCAAATAATCACTTGGCGAATTTTTTGGAGTTTTGCGACACATTTAAAATCAATGGCGTTTCTGACGACGCCATACGCCTTCGGTTGTTTCCCTTTTCACTGAGAAACAAAGCTAAATGGTGGTTAAACTTGTTACCACGAGGGTCAATCACTACTTGGGAACAAATGACTGAAAAGTTTTTACTTAAATATTTTCCGCCGGCTAAAACGGCTAAGTTGAGGAATGACATCTCTTCTTTTATGCATATGGATCTAGAAACGCTCTATGATGCATGGGAGAGATACAAGGATCTTTTGAGAAGGTGTCCTCACCATGGGTTACCATTTTGGCTACAAGTTTAGACGTTTTACAACGGTGTGAACCCCTCAACGAGGCAACTCATCGACGCAGCCACCGGTGGAACTTTGAATAACAAAACACCTGAAGTGGCTTACGAATTTATTGAAGAAATGTTACTAAATAACTATTAGTGGCAAGTTATGAGGACAAAGCCGACGAAAGCGGCCGGTGTTTTCAACCTCGATGCTGTTACTATGCTATCTAACCAGGTAGAACTCTTAAATAAAAACATTGATGGTTTGTGTGGTTCTACTCATGTACATCCAGTTATGAGGTGCGATTCAAATGGAGGAGGAACACACACGGAATATCAATCCTTCAACCCCAACACCGAGGAGGAACAAGTCCAATACATGGGTAACAATAATTCTAGATCTCAAAATAACCTATACAGTAATACCTATAATGCAAGTTGGAGGATCCATCCTAATTTCTCATGGGGTGGTCAAGGAAATCAAATGTCACAACATCCTCCGGCTTTTCAACAACCACCTTACCAACAGGAAAAGAAGTTGAACCTTGAGGAGATGCTCACAAAGTTTATCTCAGTGTCGAAAACTTGTTTCCAAAATACCGAAACAACACTTAAGAATCAAAAAGCGTCGATCCAAGGGCTCGAAACTCAGATAGGCCAACTCGCCAAATTGATTTCTGAATGACCACAAGGTAGCCTGCCGAGTAACACTGAATCTGACCCAAGGGAAGAACTCAATGCAATTACCATCCAAGACGAGGAAGGGTTAGTTGAACCTGAACCAGAACTGAGGCAAGGAATTATGGTAAATAAAGGTAAAGGTGAGGTAGACCACAGTGAGTGGAAACAGGTAAGTAAAGAGTAAAAACCACGAGTGTCATACCCCAATGCGACAAGGAAAGACCGCATAAATGAACAATTTGGTAAATTCTTTAAACTATTAAAGAAATTACACATTAACTTATCGTTTATTGAAGCTTTTTCGCGGATGCCAATCGCAGTCAAATTCTTAAAGGAGCTTTTAGCAAATAAACGGAAGTTGGATGAGGCAGCGCATGTGGAGTTAAATGTAGTTTGCTCAGCCATTCTACAGAACAAGCTGGCCAACAAATTGAAAGATTCAGGGAGTTTTACGATTCTTTGTTTAATTGGTAGCTTAAATGTTAAAAATGCTGTGAGCTCTATTCTCCAACTCTGATGGCAAATGACATGCCTTTCCAAAAACCAACCGATAAGGAGTCATTCCTAATGGTGTCTTAAATGTTGTTCGATGGGCCCATAATGGATCATCGACTCTTCGAGACCAATCTTTTCTGCTGGAGCGTACTACCTTTTCAAGGATACCTTTGATTTCACGGTTTACTCTTTCAACTTGCCCATTGAACTGGGGGTGATAAGCAGTAGCAATCTTGTGCTTCACATCATATTTGTCAAGCACCCACTTAAGCCACTTGTTCACAAAATGAGAACCTTCATCACTAATAATAGCTCTTGGTGTCCTAAATCGTGTAAACACATGCTTATGTAGGAATTGCATGACTACCTTAGCATCATTTGTAGGTACGCTTTAGCTTCAACCCACTTGGATAAATAGTCCACAACAACTAAGATGTATTTGTTCCCATAAGAAGAAGGAAACGGTCCTAAGAAGTCAATGCCCTATACGTCGAATAATTCAATCTCCAAAATATTTGTTAAGGGCATTTCATTCCTCCTTGATATGTTTCCACTTCTTTGGCATCTATCACAGTTCTTCACATAGGCATAAGCATCTTTAAAAAAATGTAGGCCAAAAGAAACCTGTTTCCAAAATCTTTGCTGCAATACGTGCACCACCAAAGAATCGCCCACTTGGAGATGAATGGCAATGATATAAGATCTCAGTAATCTCACTTTCTGCTACACACTTTCGGATTATATTATTTGCACACTATTTAAAAAAACGGGCTTCCCAAAAATATTACCGACTATCATGAAGGAATTTCTTCCTTTGTTGATATGTCATTTCTTGAGGTATTATTCCACATGCAAGATAATTGGCAAAATCAGTAAACCAAGGTGTTTCATGAATTCGACTCACCTCAAATAAGTGTTCATCTGGGAAATTCTCGTTGATAGGCACATGTGATCGAGTTACCTCATCTTGCTCCAACCTCCACAGATGATCAGCTACTTGATTTTCAACACATTTTCTATCTTGGATCTCAATGTCAAATTCTTGGAATAAAAGCATCCAACGAATTAGCCTCAGTTTTGCATCTTTCTTCGTAAGCAAGTATTTAATGGTCGCATGGTCAGTAGATACTGTAACTTTGGTACCTATAAGATATGAGTTGAATTTGTCAAAAGCAAAAACTATAGCAAATAGTTCCTTTTCAGTTATCGTATAATTGAGTTGGGCTCCCATCAAGGTCCTACTTGCATAGTAAAAGGGGTGGAACACTTTATTTTTTCTTTGACCCATCACAGCTCTAACAACATAATCACTTGCATCGCACATCAACTCAAAAGGTGTGCTCCAATTGGATGTAATGATTATGGGGGCTGAGATTAACCGTTTTTTCAGCTCTACAAAAGCTTCTAAACATGATTTGTTAAAATCAAACACTGCATCTTTCTTTAAAAACAAACACAACGGTTGAGAAATTTTTGAAAAATCTTTGATAAACTTTCGGTAAAAACTGACATGACCTAAGAAACTTCTGACTCCTTTCACATTCATTGGGGCCGATAATCTTTCAATTACATCCACCTTTGCTTTGTCAACTTCAATTCCTTTCTTTAAAATTCTATGCCTTAAGACAATCCCTTTCTTAACCATAAAATGACATTTCTCCCAATTAAGGACAAGATTTGTCTATTCACATCTCTTCAGTACCTTAGCCAAATTACTCAAACAAATATCATAAGTGTTACCAAAAACAGAAAAATCATCCATGAAAACCTCAACAAAATTTTCAACCATATCAGTGAATATTGTCATCATGCATCGTTGAAAGGTTACAGGTGCATTGCATAAAGCAAAAGGCATTCATCTAAAAGTAAGCGTACCGTACGGATAAGTAAAGGTTGTTTTATGTTGGTCTTCCGGGGCTACAACTATTTGGTTACATCCAGAATAACCATCTAAAAAATAATAAAATTCATTAACTGCCAGTCGATCTAACATTTGATCCATAAAAGGCAACGAAAAATGGTCCTTCCGAGTGGCTTTATTTAGCTTTCTGAAGCCAACACAAATTCTCCAATCGGTAACAGTTCTTGTTGGAATTGATTCGTTATGCTCATTTTCATCAATCTTGATTTCACTTTTCTTCGGTACACACTACACCGGACTTACCCACGAACTATCTGAAATAGGATAGATGATTCCTGCATCTAACCATTTGATCACTTCCTTTCTCACAACTTCTTTCATAATTAGATTGAGCCTCTTTTGTCTATCAATTCGATCTCTTTCACCTTTTTCCAAAGTAATTCTGTGCATGCAAAATGAAGGGCTTATACCTCAAATATCAACTATGGTCCAACCAATTGCTTTCTTAATTTTCTTTAGAACAGAAATTAGTTACTCCTTTTGATCTTTTGTCAGTTCTACTGAAATAATCACAGGCAAAGTGGAACAATCACCTAAATAAACTATTTCAAATGGGAAGGATGTACCTTTAGTTCGAGTATAGGTGGTTCTTCGATTGACAATTTGGGTTGTACAAATTCTCTGACTTTCAACTCCAACGGTTCAAACCGTGTGGATTGAATAAAATTTCTCGGATTGGCTTCCACTGGAACCATGTTTTCTTCACTTCTCCATCCTCCAAAGGGTCAAACCATAAGGCTTTCTCCAATGAATCTTTTTCAAAATTGCTTTCTATAGAAATCAAGGTTTCTAACTCTTACATAACTGAACACTCTTCTGTTAGATCGGGAAATTTCATCGCTTTAAGAATGTTAAAAGTTACTTGATCATCTTGAACTCGCATGGTAAGTTCGCCTTTCTGTACATCAATTAACGTTCTTCCCGTGGCTAGGAAAGATCTCCCAAGGATAATTAACACTTCCTTATCTGCTTCAAAATCTAGAATAATGAAATCAGCCGAAAAAATAAATTTATCTACTCTTACCAAAACATCTTTGATCTTTCCTTTAGGGTATGCTAAAGATCGATCCACTAGCTGAAACGTCATAGTTGTAGGTGTTACTTCTCCTATCCCTAGCATCTTGAAAATAGACTTAGGCATCAAGTTGATACTTGCTCCTAAGTCACAAAAAGCTTTACCATAGTAAGATTCACCAATGTTACAGGGTATCGTAAAGCTTCCTGGATCCTTCAATTTCGGTGGCAGTTTGTTCTGCAGGAACACATTGCATTCCTTCATCAAGGCGACAGTCTCATACTCACACAGTCGTTTTTTATTGGATAGTACATCCTTCATAAACTTTACGTAATTTTACATTTGTTCTAAAGTCTCCACCAACGGAATATTGATGTGTAATTGCTTCAAAACATCCAAAAACTTCTTGAATTGTACCTCCTGTTTCTACTTGTGTTGCTGCAATCTTTATGGATATAGAGGTGATAGAACTTTCGGTTGAACTGGACAACTCTTCTGAGTAGGTAAATCTGCATCCAAAGAAGATGTTACAGTATCTGAATTCACTAAGTTAGGATTACCTTGTCAGTCTTTGCAGTTTCTGATTCTTTTGGTGTAGGAATTTTAATAGCTGGTTGACTTTCCACTTTTTCAACAGGCTCGTCTTTTACATCAATCAATCGGGGTTCCAAAATTTTACCACTTCGCAATGCCACTGCCTTGATATGTTCTTTACCCAAGTTTCTTCGATTCTCAGTATTGCTCGGTAATATTCCTTGTGGTCTATTACGAAGCTCCGTAGCTAACTGGCCCATTTGGATTTCCAAATTTTTCAGTGTTTTTGCTTGGCTCTGGATCAAAGAATCATTCTTTTCCATGTATGTTTTCAACAAGTTCTCTAAACTATTTGATGATTCAGCTTGGGCTGGTTTTGGAGCTTGCTGATTAAACCCTTGAGATTGGTTGGGTCTATGCTGCATAAAGTTGTTGTTTGGTCCATTTCCTTAGTTGCTCCAAGAAAAGTTGAGATGATTACGCCATGAAGGATTATAAAAGTTGGACTAGGGTCCTTGTCCACTCCTATTTTGGTGTCGGTTCCCCACATAATACACTGACTCAAGATTTAATGGGCAATTCTCGAAAGAATGACCTTCCCCATAGTACACACGGAAACTACTTCAAACGGACTTGGTGGCTTAGCTGCACAATTATTAGCATTATTAGCGGTAAACTACTTTAACATAGAGGAAATAGACAATACCTGAGCTGATAACAAAGTGAGAGAATCAATTTCATGAACTTCGGCTACACGTCTTCCTGAAGCTGTTTGATTTGCTAGCCATTGATAGTTATTACTTACAATCCTCTCGATGATCTCATAAGCCTCATTATAAGACTTAGACAAAATTGCACCATTTGCAGAAGCATCTACCATCAATCTTTTATATGCATTGAGACCATTATAGAATGTCTCCAACTGGATACAATGAGGAATCCCATGATGAGGACACTTACGAAATAACTCCTTGAATCGCTCTCAAGCCTCATACAAATACTCGTCATCCAATTGTTGGAAAGTTGTGATCTTGTTCCTCAACTTAGCATTCTTGCTAGGTGGGAAATACTTTACCAAAAATCTCTATGCTAATTCTTGTCATGTAGATATGGAACTTGGTGGCAATGAATTGAGCCATGCTCATGCTCGATCTCGCAATTTGTACAGAAACAACTTCAACCTCAGTGCGTCTTCAGTCACACTAGCTATCTTGAATGAATCACTCACCTCCATAAACAATCGAAGGTGGATATGTGGATCTTTCGTGGGCATACCACTAAATTGGCTCACTGTTTGTAGCATTTGAAATATCACTGGTTTCAATTCGAATTGGGTTGCCTCAATATTTGGCCTTTTAATTCCTGGATTTAACTCATTGAAAAGCGGCATAGTATATTATCTAATGCATTGATCCCTATCATCGGCAATGAGGATGGGATTTCGTACATGATCGGCTTCATTACCTTGGTCTTGATTTTGATTTCCAAGGTCCATCTGGACTTGTCTTTGAGCTATTCGTTCACGTCTTCTTTGTCTGAAAGTTCGCTCAATTTCAGGGTCTACTGGGAGTAAATCGATAACCCAATCTATGCTCATAAACACCTGGGAAAGAAATCACAAAATTAAAAAGAATAAGCTAGTACTGTTAGAAATAACCAAATTGAAAATAAATAATTTCACAAAAAATGACTATGGCAACAGTTGACAGTCCTCGGCAACGGCGCCAAAAACTTGTAGCGCTCGAGTTTGTGCAAGTGTACACAGTCATTATCAACTAATAAGTAAGTATCGAGTTATCGTCTCCACAAGGATTTTATTTGTGCTAAGTCAATTATTTATAAAATTATTATTAACAACTTGGTAAATAGAGACACAATTTAATTTGGAAGTATTGATTAAAAATAGGAAAAATCAATCTAGATGCAATGATCCCTAATGTGATTTATCCTAACATGCAACTATATGAATGAAATAGATTTTAGCAGAATTAACATAATAAGAAACAATTATAACATAAATAAGCTAGGACAGTTACTTTAATTAAACTCAATTTATTATCAACATGCTTAATAATATTCGAAAAAACATTCCCTGGCAACTCGATCTTTCATGAGTTTAGAAACCACGTTAGGTCCTTTCGGAATCCTTTACTTAGTAAATACGCATTTTAGTGATCCTTATTTACTAAAGGTTTCTTAGTATTTGTGCGAGGTAACAGGGACGTGTTAGGTTTGAAATAGTTTAATCACACAAATCTAAAAACTATGCAGATAACAGAGCTTGGTTAGGGTTGTTATGCAACCTACAATTTAATCGGGTTAGGATCTAAATTGAACATGCACATTTCAATTATGTATTCATTAGCCGTCGTCCGGTTAGGATTGCTTAGCTAATTCAGGTGCATTTTAATCACGTATGAATCAAATATTACTTGATTTTAATTGAAAACATGATCGATTGAGGCACAAACATTATAAGCATGAATCAAATAAATATTATTCAATCAAAATAACCATCCTAGCTTAAATAAAATTAAGCTATCATTGTTGTAAACAAGAACAGTAAACACATAGCAAACTTTCTTGAATTAAATTAAAGAAAAGAAAGATTAAACCCAAACCAAAATGGTTGTCACCCAAGACTCTGACTAACGAGGGCTCCTTCATTCCTTCACTTCACTCCTTTGTTGATGGCTCTCCGGGGTAGTCGACCAAAGGCTATTTAAGAGGCTAATTTACTAAAAAAATTTATGCAAAGAAGATGATAGGCGTGAGGGCTAAGAGAGTTGAGAGAGGAGAGAATGATGAATGAGTGAGGGATGATTGAGGGATGATGGATGATTAGAAAAGGGAGAAATTGGGTCTTATTTATAGGTGAGGCAAAGGAGCTAGTTTGCTAAAAATAGGAGTGTCCATCTTTTTCAAATTCTTCCAAGGGTGGCCGACCATGATTTGTGGAAATGTGGTTGATTTTTGCTTGATTTAAGTGCCACAACATCATCAGGATCAGGACTCGATCAATTGTAAATCTCCGAGTAAATCTCCAATTTCTTCAACTCTTCAAGGACCTTGTGTAATTAAACCAAAATTTGATTTATGAACATCCACATGCAGCTGAATTTTGGGTTGACTTGGTCTTCCATTTGCATGGTTTTTTATTCAACGTACAACTCTCAGACCTGTCCAGCAATAGTAGATAATTTAGAGGACCAAAAAATGTAATTTAACCACTTTAATTAATAAATTTACTCAATTAATTAAAGACTAATTTATTAATGAAACATATTAAAATAAATTATTAAATATAACTTTATATTTTATTATTTAATTTAATCATGCATGGTCCACTTTATAGCTTGACAATATAATATGCTCAAATTAATATAAAAGAAGCCATTTTCTGCGTGAAAACTATATAATAAAGCATAAAATCGCATTTTAATAATTTCTGTGTCCTAATTTCATATTTTCATATATTTCATTAATTTATTAAGTAATTACTTGCTTTTAACAACAAATTTAAGTAAAAAGGTGACGAATTATAAAGGAAAAATCCTATATATTTTGCAATTTACAACGGCCCATACCATTACCACCCCTAGCCTGACCTCGGCCCCTAGGTGGCTGCTGAACTACCCTCGACAGCAGTGCAGTACTAGAACCTGGAGCTTGCATCTGATCGGCCCTCAGCGGACACTATCGGACACAATGCTCAGTAGACAGACATATTAAACATGCCCCAATCGTCCTCCAACATTGGCCCGGATGGCGTCTACCACAATGTCCACAAGGCAAGATCCTAGTAGGAGCAACTGGGGCCCTAACTCTAACTAGCCCATCAGGTCTGGCCTTTTTCTTAGGCCTCATATTAGAACTTGAGGGCTCCGAATCCCTCTTATTCTTACCCCTCTCCTTATCTTGGTTTTGACGCTCAACGCGCTTTACCTCCTCGGTGATCTTTGCATTCTCTACTAGCGCTGAAAAGCCACGCTCTCTCTGCGGAGCTATCAGAACTCTCAAACTGTCCCTAAGTCCATCCTTGAAATAAACACAATGCTCATATTCAGTCACCACCATGCCTCGCGCATAGCGGCTCAATCTCAAAAACTCAGCCTCATACTCAGCCACTAAACGATCCCTTTGCGTGAGATTCAGAAACTCACATCTCCTAGCATCGATGTAGCTTGCCCCCACATATTTACCTTGGAAAGCAGATTTATAGAAATCCCATATCAGTCGTTCGGGTTGAGTGCCCTCCTTAACAGTCAACCACCACTGGTGTGCTTCATCGCGAAGCAAAGAGACAACACCCTTCAGCTTCTGCTCGGGGGTAAAAATCCAAGTCGTCCATGATTCTTTCGGTGGCCTCCATCCAATACTCGACCACGTTAGGGGCAACCCGGGTGAAACCCTTGAATAACACAGCCCCATTAGATCGGAATAGTTCTGTAATCGACCCTTGGCCCCCAGATCTAGCATTGGGCCCAGTGACCCTCTCCAATATCCTGAGCATAGTCTGGCACAGTGCGTCGTCCCTAACCATGAGATCTTGAGACCCATTCTCAGTCGCAGGTGACATCGGCGTCTCACTTGTGTCTAAGTTAGGCATGTTGTCAGATGCCAAGGACTTAGCTCGAGCCCCTCTACGGCCCCTTCCATGGCCTCTAATACCCTGTCCACAGATACCTTGTGCACTTATCGTAGATTCAAAACTTATCTGTCTTAACATTTTTATGAATCAGTTACAGTTTCGATATTTATTGGCAAATATTTTATGCAAACAGTAGCAGAAATTTAAAGTTTGTTATCGTGGATGACAGTCTCTATCAGTTTTCCCTACAGCCTCAGAGCACACTAACTATAGTATTTTCATAGTATACTAATAGTATTTTTAGATAAGACTTGTCAAAGTTTCAGAACACTTACAAAATCGGCGCCGGAATATAGGCAATGATCGCCATACAGAACACTTCATTAATATATATAAATCTCACCCAAATAGATACTATATAATTAGAGATATCATACTCACATTCTCATATACAAATATCAGATATATATATACATCAAACTAACCAGACGTGCATAGCAGTATCATATTTAGAATAAAATATTAGACTAACAGATCACATAGTTTTAGGGTTTGGGTATGTAACACCCCAAACTCGGCCTAGACGTTATGGCTAAATCTAGCGATGTTACATGGAATGGATTTTGAAATCGAACTTGTCAAGTTGAAAATTGTTCCAATTTAGTAGCTTTTATTTAGACTGAAAGAACGTGCTCTAGGTGATTTGCCTCAAAACTTGTTTTTTGAGAGAAAGCTTTTGTAACCAACTATTTTAGGAAAAACCATTTTCATTTACAAAAACCTTAGTTTTTAGAGAAAACCTGTGTTTTGTTGAGTTGCAGCTTAAAGACCCATAAGAATAGTATAAAGTCCCAAATTTAAAACCAAACATTGCAAGTCTAAAATTTACATCAAACCCCCAAATAAGTGAGAAAATCTAAAAATTTATGGAAAATAGCAACTTAGGCAAAAAAAGAAAAAAGGGACGTTAAAAAATTTTGGGAAAATTCTGGAGGAAAGAGAATTTTGAAAAGAAAATAAAATTAGAATATCCTAATCCCTCCCCCTTTTTCTTCCACTAACCCACTAACACCCACAATCCCAAAATTTTTGTTTGACAGAAACTCTTTCGGTCAACCAAGCAAAAATAAATTCCATCGCTTACCCAGAGACTCGAACACAAGACCTCCATCACACCAACACTCCACTTCATCACCAGACCAGCAGGCCCATTCTGATATATTCTTACTAACAATTAAACTTAAGCCTATTGAGCAAGGTTAAGGCTTAATTTAAAAAAATTCCAAAAATTTACCAAAGATATGGCTTGAACCCAAGACTTCTCAGACACTCCCAGAACACTTAACCACTGAAGCAGATACACACTTATGTGTCACAATGTAACAGAACAACAATATAAGTTTTGAGGCATTATAGGTTAGCCATTACTGACCCTACGGTAGGCCCACAGTCGATCGAAACAACCCATACGACCCTAGGGAAAATTTTAGAATTTTGGGCCCATATGCCTGTGAGGCTTGCCCGTGTTGCCCACACTCCCAAATTGGCCTTACCTATGTGGTCCACAAGGCGTGGCCAAAAACCCACACGCTCAACTTAGCCTAGCCTGTGTGGCCCACACGGCCACACCTACATCGTCACATGACCTGTCTTGCGCACGGCCATGCCCTCGTCAAACACACTGCTGTGCTCGTACATGGCCAACCACACGACCAGGCACACGCCCGTGTGGCGTTGACAGTAAGGTTTTTTGGCTTTCACCGAAGCGTAATTTTTTGCGTTTCGGGTACACACCTGGTACGGTTTTAATGCGAAAACACTCCCAAGACCATCAGAACCTAAATTTAACACAACCATTCCCAAAAATATATAATAATCCTCAATTTAACCGAACCAACGAAGATTGAAAATGAAGAAGCTTAAGCACTTGTTATTTACCCAACTACACGAACAAATCCGACTACATTCTTACAGGGGAAGAACTCTGTTCGTTACGATTCACTACTAAAACCCAGAATCATATAATCGAAAGGATCAAAATTGCTATAAACAATTAAACTAACTACTCCTAATTTGAACAAATTCACAACCCCCACTTACCAGATACGAATAATTCAGAAAATTATAACGCTGCTATTTTGGATGAATAATGTTGGTAAATCAAAGAAAAGAATAGAAATTTTTGAATGGGCAGAAAGTCACAGAAAAAGAAAAACGTAAGAAACTTGGGAAAAAAATTAGGAAAAGAATAAAAATGAAAATTATCAAAAGTGTTATCCCACTAACTACACAATCCCACAAAATCTCACTCAGTAACGACCTCAGACTTCCAACTCCATCGAACAACTGACAATTGACTGGAACAAAATCTAACTTCCATGCTCACACAAAGTCTCAAACATGAGAACTCCAACATAACAACCCCCTTACCACTCGAACCAACAGGCTCATTCTAATATAAATTAACAAACAATTTAATATAAACCCACTCGACAAGGGTAAGGTTAAGATCTGAAAAATAACAAAATTTGTTAAAGGTAAGACTTGAACCCAAAACCTTATACACATCCACAGAACATTTAACCACTGAAGCAGATACATAGTTGTGTTAGAATTCACAGATATAGAAATAAATTTATCAGGGTGTTACATACAAAACCATCTAGATGTATCTGATTTTTGAAAGTGACCTAAATACCTCTTAGTCATTTTAAAATTATAAATAATATATATTTGAAATAATATTATTTAAAAAATTTCAAATACTTAATATTTTTATAAAATTAAGTTTTAATCTATTAATATGATGTTGTTTTTAATTGTTAAATTTTATCAATTTTATACAACTCGTGTTTAGTAAAATGTGTAATTTAAGTATTTTAAGGGTCTGTTTGTTTACATGTAAAAGGTTTTACGAAAAATATTTTCTACATTTTCCTATGTTTGTTTCACAGAAAATAACTTGGTCAACGGAAAATGACTTATAGGTCAACGTAAAATAAGTCATTTTTCTTGTAAAATGACTTACCCTTTTAAAAAGCGTAAGTCATTTTCCGGAAAATAGCTCCTCTATAGGTAATTTTATTTTTATATAAAAATTAACTTAAATCAAATTTAATATTATTATATTAAAAATATTTTTTATTTTTATTTTTAAAAATATTTAAAAATATTAAAATATTAATTTAAAATATTATATTTTTAATATTATTAAATATACATATTTAATTATTTATATTTAGTCATTTAATAAATTATTAATATAATTAATATAATTTATTATTTTAATAAATTATTTGATATTTTAATTTTATTTTAATAATAAATTTTAAAAATAATAATTTTAAATAATATTCTTCATGTTACAAATAAATGTAGATGTCCATATTCTAACCCCCCCTCTTTTATAAGGTAAAACCGCCCATTTATTATGCAAGCTGTCTAACGTGTTAATGAAACACTTAAATAAGCTTCATTTATTGTATTGCATTGAATGTCAATTAACTTATAAATAGAACTCTTTTGTAAATGAAAATAAGATACGAGAAAATTCTCTGTTTACTTTAATTGTTCTTTTATTTGATTATTTTATAACACGCTATCAGCACGAGCTTCTACAAGTTCATAGTGAAGTTCACGTCATTTCGAATTTATATAATTTGTCTGTATAACTTTCGTTAAACTATATACGGTATACGTATTTCATAATTCTTTTATTTTATTTCTAGATGAAATATTTGCTTTGGGTAACATTTGCACATTTATTTTTACAACTCAAATGTTATAATGATAATTATATATATATGTTTTTTTACTAAAAGAAATGTCAATTAATGTAATTTGTGTTAAGTTATTATTATGACTATTTCTCTCTATGCCAATATTTGGCCTACATATTATTATTTAGCAAATTTGGTATGTATAATTGAATTATTTTACGATTAAGAATGCTTATTATTTTACTAATATTTTTTTATTTTCATTCAAGTGATTATAATGTCAAATCTTGCCAAACTTGAATTTGCAGCCTTAGACATCTCAGGCAAGAATTATTTGTCATGGTTAGATGCTGAAATTCACCTAGATGCTAAAGGTCTAAGAAATACTATATTAGCAGATAAAGAAGCATCTAATCAAGACAAGACAAAAGTAATGATTTTCATCCTTCATCATCTACATGAAGGATTAAAAGTGGAATATCTCATAGTGAAAGACCCTCTTGAATTGTGGAAAAATTTGAAAGAATGATTTGACCATCAGAAAATGGTGATACTCCCTAAAGCTCGTTATGATTGGATGCACTTACGGTTGCAAGATTTTAAGACTGCAAGTGAATACAATTCAGAACTTTTCAAAGTTAATTCTCAAGTAAATTTATGTGGAGAAAGCATAATTGATGAGGACTTGTTAAAGAAAACATTTTCAACCTTTCATGCTACTAATGTGCTCTTGCAGTAGCAATACAGTGAAAAATGTTTTAAAAGGTATTCTGAATTGATTTCATGCCTTTTGGTGGTTGAACAAAATAATGAGCTATTGATGAAAAATCATGGAATTTGTCCCACTGGTTCTGCACCATTCCCTGAAGTGAATGTAGCAGTACACAATAATTATGAAAATAGAAAATATAGAGGTCACGGCCGTGGTCGTAGACGTAGTGGGGGACGTGGTCGAGGATGTACTAGTAATCGTTATCATGGTGGTCATAACAATGATACTAATCACTAGAAAAAGAATAATAATGAAAGATAAAAAAGAAGTGGTCAAAATAATCCTTCAAAGATTGTTGAGAATATATGCTACCGATGTAATTTGAAATGGAATTTGTCACGTACTTGTCATATGTCTGAGCATTTAGTGAAACTTTATCAAGCTTCCATTAAAAAGAAGGGAAAGCATATAGAGACAAATTTTATATCCCAAAGATGATGAAATTGAGGCAAAAGATGAAGATATTCACTAGAATACTAAAACTGACCATGCCTACAAGGGTGATAAATTTAATGACCTTAATAATATAACTCACCTAGATGTGGCAGATTTCTTTGAGAATCATTAGAAAATTTGATGTTATTTTGACATTTTTATATTGTTTTAAGTATGCTTTATTTTCTTGCATAAAAGAATAATTTATATATTTAATTAATATTTTCAATGTTTCTCAAATTATATTTTGTTTGTTTTTATGAAGAATATGAATATTCAACAAAATTTTGGTGGACCTAAAATCAATAGAGACATGTGTCTTGCAGATAGTGCTACAACACATACAATACTCAAAGATAAAAAATATTTTTCTCATTTGACAATAAGTAATGCCCATGTTAATACAATATCAGGTAGTTCAAAACTTATTGAAGGCTCCGAAAGAGCTATTATATTATTACCTAAAGGTACAAAATTTTTCATTGATGATGCTTTATTTCCATTAAGTCTCAAAGAAATTTATTGAGCTTTAAAGATATTCGTCTTAATGGATATCATATTGAGACTATGAATGAGAAAAATATGGAATATTTATATATTACAAGTGGAAAGGAATATGTTTTGGAAAGGCTACTTACTTTTTCATCAGGTTTATATTATACATATTTTAGTGCAATTGAGTCACATGTTACTACAAACCAGAGTTTGTAGAACAACATGCTTTTACTATTTGGCATGACCGATTAGGCCATCCCGGATCTATTATGATGCGAAGAATCATCAAGAATTCAATTAGACACCCATCAAAGAACCAGAAGATTCTTGAATTCAAGGATTTATCTTGTGTTGCTTGCTCTCAAGGAAAATTGATTATTAGACCATCACTAGCTAAAGTTGGGATTGAATCTCCCGTATTTCTAGAACGTATTTAAGGTGATATATGTGGGCCTATTCATCCACCATATCGGCCATTCAAATATTTTATGGTATTAATTGATGCATCTAGTAGGTGGTCATATATGTGTTTATTATCGACTCGTAACCTGGCATTTGCGAGACTACTTGCTCAAATAATCTGATTAAGAGCACAGTTTCCAGATTATGCAATCAAAACTATTCATCTTGATAATATTAGTGAGTTTACATCCCAAGCTTTTAATGATTATTGTATGCCAATTGAGAAAAAAGTTGAACATCTTGTACCCCATGTTCACACACAAAACGGTTTAGCTAAAATGTTTATCAAACGCCTTCAACTAATAGCTCAGCCATTGCTTATGAGAACAAAACTCCCTGTTATAGCTTGCGAATATGCTATTTTGTATGCAGTAGCACTTGTACACTTAAGGCCAACAAGTTATAATAAATACTCCTCATTACAATTGACGTTTGGTTAGGAGCCAAATATTTCCCATAATAGAATTTTTGGATATGTAGTATATGTTCCAGTTGCTCCAAAACAATGCACAAAGATAGGTCTTCAGAAAAGGTTCGGAATATATGTTGGTTATGAATCTCCTTCTATAATTTAATATGTTGAACCATTAACTAGAGATTTATTTATTGCACAATTTATTGATTTTCATTTTGATGAAACAACATCCCTAACATTAGGGGGAGAGAAAATACAACTAGTAAAAGAAATTATATGGAATGGATCATCATTATCTCTATTAGATCCTCGCACAAGTCAATATGAATAAGAAGTTCAAAGGATCATACACTTGCAAAACATCTCCAATCAACTGCCAGATTCATTTATTGATGTAAAGAGAATTACAAAATCTCACATACCAGCTGAAAATGCTCTAATATGAATTGATATCCCAATAGGGCAAATTGTTAGTGTAAAAGAAAGTAACCCACGCTGAAAGCGTGAAAGGCTAATGGGTTCCAAAGATAAAAATCCTCGTAAAAAGAAAGAAGCAGTTATTCAAGATGGTAATATTATAGAGGCAAGTCACCAAGAAGAGGCCAAAGATATAACTAATCAGAAAAGCCCAGAAGAGGTTGAGGTACTTGAAAATGGTGACAACGAAGAGATCTCAATAAGTTATGTTACTTCAAGAAAAAAATGGAATCTAAAAAATATAGTAGTTGTCGACAACAATTTTGTTTATAATGTTGTTATTGAAATAGAAAATGAAAATAAAGATCCTGAGCCTAAATTTATTGAGGAATTTAGAAATAGAAAAAGATTGATCAAAATGGAAAGACGTAATTCAAGCAAAATTAAATTCACTTTCTAAACGTGAGGTTTTTAGACCTATAGTCCAAACACCTAAATATGTAAATACGGTAGGATATAAATGAATATTTGTGTGAAAATGAAATGAGAAAAATGAAGTCATAAAATATAAAGCACGACTTGTAGCACAAGGATTTTCGCAAAGGCCCGACATTGATTATGAAGAGACATATTCTTCTGTGGTGGATGCAATCACATTTAGATACCATATTAGTCTAGCAGTACGTGAAAAACTTGACATGCATCTAATGGATGTTGTTACAACCTATATGTATGGTACATTTGATAGTGAAATTTATATGAAAATCCTTAAAATCCCTGAAGGATATAAAGTTTCCCAAGAAAATTGCTCAATTAGATTAAAGAAAAGTTTTTATGGATTAAAACAATTTGGACGTATGTGGTACAATTGTCTTAGTGAATATTTGTTAAAAGAAGGTTACAAAAACAATCCAATCTGCCTATGTGTTTTTATAAAAAGGTCTAGATCAAACTTGGTGATAATTGCTATTTATGTTGATGATCTAAAAATTATTAGAACTGCTGAAGAGCTTCAAAATGCAGTCAATTATTTAAAGAAATAATTTAAGATGAAAGATCTTGGAAAAACAAAGTTTTTTCTTGGCCTGCAGATCAAGCATTTAAAAGATAGAATTTATTTCCATCAGTCAACTTATACGAAAAAGATCTTAAAGAAATTTTATATGAATAAATAACATCTATTGAGTACCCCAATGGTTGTATGATCGTTAGATGTGAATAAGATCAATTTCATCCTTGCGAGAATGATGAAGAGTTTCTTGGTCCTGAAGTACCATATCTAAGTGCCACAGGAGCATTGATGTATCTTGCAAATAACACAAGATCTGATATAGCTTTTGTTGTAAACTTGTTAGCAAGATTATGTCTTCTCCAACACATGACATTGGAATAGAATTAAACATGTATTTAGATATCTCAGAAGGACCATTGATATTGGGTTATTTTATTCAAATGATTCAAAATCCCTATTAGTTAGCTATGTTGATGCTGGATATTTATTGGATCCATATAAAGGTCGATCTCAAAATGGGATATTTATTTACATGTGGAGGTACTGCCATATCATGGCATTCGACAAAGTAGACATTAGCTGCTGCCTCTTCAAATCATGTTGAAATAATTGCAATGCATGAGGCAAGCCGATAGTGTGTTTGGCTAAGGTTATTAACCCAACATATCCAGAAGATATGTAATTTGTCTTTACAGGAAAAGATGCCAACTATCTTATACGACGATAATGCAACATGTATAGCTCAATTGAAGGGTGGTTATATCAAATGTGACAAAACGAAACATATTTCACCAAAATTATTCTTCACTCATGATCTTGAGAAGAAATGTGACATAGAAGTTCAACAAATTCATTCTAGTGATAATTTAGCAAATCTTTTTACCGAGGATTACCAACTTCAACGTTTGAAAGACTACTACACAAGATTGGAATGCATCAACTAAAAAATGTAATACAATATTGTCATTAGGGGAGTCAAAAACACGTTGTACTCTTTTCCTTTAACTAAGGTTTTGTCCCACTAGGTTTTCCTGGTAAAGGTTTTTAACGAGGCAACTTGTGATAGGAGATTGCATACTCCTTTTCCTTCATTAGGTTTTTATCCCATAGGGTTTTTCCTAATAAATGTTTTAATGAGGCACAGTTTTCTCTAGTAGACATCCAATGGGGAGTGTTACAAATAAATGTGGATATCCATATTCTAACCCCCCTTATTTATAAGGTAAAACTGCCATTCATTATGCAAGTTGCTTAATGTGTTAATGAAGCACTTAAATAAGCTTCATTCATTGTATTGCATTGAATATCAATTTACTTATAAAAAACTCTTTGTATAAATGAAAATAAGATACGAGAAAATTCTCAGTTTACTTTAAGTGTTCTTTTATTTGATTATTTTATAACACTTCGCATATTATTGAAAATATTCAATATTAATATTTTAATAATAAATATTTATTACAATTATAAATATATTAATAATAAATGTTTTGTAGTATAAAAGTTATAATATGTGACAAGTCTATGTATCTTCACAAATTTTCAATTTAGTCTCTATACTTTTATTTCAAGAATTTAGTCCCTCTACTTTTTAGATTTGAAAATCAAGTCCAATTGTTGACATTGTTAAATTTTTTTGTCAGTTTTGTTGATGTCACATTTTTAAATAAAAAATACTCACTTGGTAGTTATGTAACTAAAAAATGACGTTTTAATGAACCTGGATAAAACAAAATATTTTTAATATATGCAAAAATAATGTAAAATATAAATTTATAGATATAAAATAAACTCAATTAAGCAATGAAAAGATAAGAAAAATCTCAAATATATGTTTGTTTCATTAAAAACAACTTTTATGAAATATTTTTAAGAAATATGTCAAGCAACATAAAATATTTTACACATATTCATCCAAACACTAGAAAATATTAACTTTTCCAGAAAAGTAAATCATTTTCCAGAAATCATTTTCCAGAAGCCATTTTCAGGGAAACAAACAGACCCTAAAATTTTAAATTATTTGTTATGAATATCCTATTAAGTGGACGTCCATCAAGATCAAAATAAGTTTTGAAGTATTTTAAATTCTAATAGTCATTAGAAGTAGATCTCTACTTCATTTATACTTCTTATGCCTATAAATAGAGACTTTGGAGAAGCTTTGAAAATATTCCGATTGATCAATAAAATATGCTCTCTCTTTTGCTTTCATATTTTATTTGTTATTTACTTTTTGTCTCTTTATTTTATAACACGTTATCAGCACGATTCTCTTTTATTTTATAATACAGTTACTCCAAATATGCTACTCAAGTTGTTATAGATTTCCTTCTAGAGATTGCAATTTCAGTCTTCAATTGAGGCCTGTGCACTATGGGTATTCAGTATCTAAAGAAATTTATATAATCCTTACGTGGGTGATGAAGATGATGTTAAAGATCTTCAGGTATATTTTACTATGATTTATTTATTATATCATGTTTATTATAATTGGAGACTAATCATGACAAACATGAATAGATAGATTCTAATTTGAAATCCACGTATGTTTGCGATGATGATTATGAAATAAATAATCAATGGAGGTGTTTAGAAGTCTATCCTACTAGATTTGTTGCATTCCCCGAAATGAATGCAAACATAAAGAAAATAAAAGATATAATCATGAACCACTAAAAGTTAGAACATAGTAATAAATAAGAGAACAATGAGAGTTCTCAAGATAACTCTTGAAAGGTTAAAGATAACTTATGTTATCAATTTGATATGAAAAAGATTATTGGCTACATATGTGGTGTATGCTCAAATATTTTATTTTTGTTAATATTCTTTGAGGAAGGATATGAGAATGTAGTAATGAATTCTATCATTATATATAGAAAATATTTATCTTATTTGGTACTGAAACAAACAAATATGTTAATATCAATATCTAAAAAGTAAAAAATTTGTTATGATTAGTGCATTAGTTTTAAAAGAAATTTATTATAATGGATATCATATTGAGATTGTAAATAAATAAAATATTATATTTCTTATGAATCACTATTGCTATAAATATTTATTTTGAAAGGATGAAAAAAAAGGGGGGATTGAGTTATTGATTACTCTTGTTATTAAATTGAATTGACTGTGACTATTTTTGTGATATTCTTTTATCATCATCCCCATTAAGGGATTGAAAGCAAAATATTTGATTGTGAAAGATCTACTTGTGAGCAATAGGATATGATAACTCTATCTAAAGCTCATTATTATTGGATGCACCTAAAGCTGCAAGTTTTCTTTTAAAATTGTGAGTATAACTCTATAGTATTCAGAATAAGTTGTCAATTAAATTATGTGGAAAAATATTACTGATGAGAACTTCCAAGAGAGAAAATTTATGTATGAAAAGTCATTGGTTATGTACCTATTGCACACTTAGAAAATAGTGATTTAGACTTCATATTGATTTAGCCATTTCCGATAGTAAATGTCACAATAGTACTTATATGTGGATACAAAGTAAAAGGAATGATAGTAAAATTATCAATTTATTACAATTTAGTACAATTAAAATGCATATTAAAGTGAACTAGAAGTTTAGTGATACAAATATATTTACTACTTGGCATGACCAATTAGACCATCTTGAATCATATATGATGCGAAAATTAATTGAGAATTCATATGGACATTCATCAAAGAACCAGAAGATTCTTTAATTTAAAGAATTCTCATTTGTTTCTTATTCTCAATAAAAATTGATTGTTAGAAACTCACTAGCTAAAGTTGAGATTTAGTATCTTGCATTTCTGAAATGAATATGGGCCCGTTCATCCACCATGTGGATGGTTTTGATATCATATGATTTTGGTAGATGCATATACAAAAAAATCACATATGTGTTACCAACTTACAACCTGTCATTTGTAAGATTGCTTGTTTAAATAATTAATTTCAGATTATGCAATTAAGACAATTCATCTTGCTAATACTGATGAGTTTATATCTCAGTCTTGTATTGATTGAGTTTGAAAAACTTTTGTAAAAGTTTATTATTTATGCGCATAATGGTTTAGAGAAATTACTGGTTAAACGCTTCTAGTTAATGTCTAAACCATTACTTATAAGAACTAACCTTCCTATTTCAACATGAGCTTATGTTGATTTATGTGTTGTACACATAAAGCCAATAAGTTTAAATACTCCTCATTACAATTGATTTTTGGTCAAGAGTTAAATATTTCTCATCTTTGAATTTTTATATCTGCGTATATGTTCCAATTGCTCCTTCACAACAAAGATGAGTGAATACTTAAAGAAAGTTGGGAATATATATTAATTACAATCTCCTTATATTATTATATGTTTTAAATGTATTGGAGATTCAATTATGATATGATATATGATTCTTATTTTGATTCGATAGATTTCTAAGCATTCGGGGGAGAGAAATAATAACTTGTAATGAATTTGGGGCAGAGTAATTTGAACCAGAAGTTCAACAAGGATAACTCATTACAAATTTCATAAATGAGAATTCTCATAAAAAAAATAAATCTAGATGGTTATATAGTAGAGGTGGGTACTTTAGAATAGACCCAAGACATAACTAAAACTCCAAAAGAGATTGTAACACCCCAGAACCTGGCCTAAAAGTTTAGACCGAATCCCGGAGGTTACATTGATCACTGAAGTGATCATAGAAAAATTTTGGTTCAACAAGTGAGAAAACAGTCAATATTTTGGTTACATAAAAATTTTCAGTTATCAAATCCCGATACTTCAAAGTACAGTTGTTTAATCTAGATAACGCTTACTTGCTTTTAACACAAAATTTCATAACACAGTATTTAAATAGAACTTACAGTCCAAAACCGTTTACATAAAACTCGAATTTACAGTAAACACTTTTTGTAACCAGTTTTTAAAAAAAAACGTGACACTATCGAGACCTCCGCATACAGAGCCCAGCATCAGAACACGATCTGTACCTGAAAGGGGAAACACTAAAGAGGGTGAGCTATACTAGCTCAGTGTGAGTTTGATACGTGACTAAAAGCAGAATTACGAAACTCATTTCAATAGCAAAATAGACTTACAATGTAACACCCCGAACCCGAGACCGTCACTGGAGTCGAATACGAGGTGTTGACAGACTTTTGAAAATTTTTCCAGACACTGCCCAGACTGAGTACTAGTCGCTTCAAAAATCATATCTTGAGTTTCACAACTCGAAAATAAGTTTTGTGATTTTTTCCTGAAACTAGACTCATGTCCCCACCTATATATTTTTTTCTAGAATTTTTGGTCGGGCCAATTAGTACAGTTTATTAGTCAAAGTCTCTCATGTTACAGGGGTCGACTACACTGACCTTTTCCCATTACGACTGGGATATCTCTCTGCACAGAGCTTCAATACTAATGCCGTTTGTTTCTATGGAAACTAGACTCAGAGAGGAATCCATACATATATGGTATGACCCCTAATTATCTCTGGTCAATTTATAGTGAATTTCCAAAGGCGGAACAGTGAATCCAGAAACTGTTCTGGCCCTGTTCCACAAGAACCCGAATATCTCTTTCTGTACTGTTCCTATAATTGTTTCGTTACTTCCATATGAAAGTAGATTCATCAAGGTTCGATTACATAATTTATTCACTATTTAATTCCACTCCTACGAATTTATGTGATTTTTCAATTCTACACCACTGTTGCTGTCAAAATCTGTTTTCAAGATAAACTTTACCTATTTTGTGGTTACCATGGACCAACTAGGGTTTTGCCATACATAGGTCCACATGTGATCATATTTAGCCATTCCAATGGCTGATCATTAGCCCAACACTTCCATTTCAATCCATAGTCACATCGTGAAACCATATATACATACATAAACACAAATGGTCTAATGCCATACTCCACTTCCACGAGCCATTTTCGCATGGCTTTACACACATACATCACAAAGAACTTAAACAACAGGGGGTAGTCCTATACATGCCATATCCAGAGTTCAACTAAAAGAGTACCAAAAGAGCTTGATAGTGTAGATGACTTCGACTTCGCTGATCCCGAATCCGATAGCTAACGAACAAAATCTATAAAACAGAGAGCCAAAGCAACCGGGTAAGCATTTTAAGCTTAGTAAGTCTCAAGTAATGAAATCGGCTTTGACTACAGTATTACATTCACATAGCTAACTAAATCACTTTATTAACACACATTCTCATAATCATACTTACTTCACACTTCATCAACATAGATACACAAGGTATCAACCTTTCTAAAAGCCGAAAATTCGTTAGCCGATCGCACGAATACTATTTAAAACGAACCGACTTTTCCAATGCACATGCAAACATACCTTATCATTCGGGTTGGTCAAGCATAATTATTAAATTAGTTACAGCACAAGACGCTCACATTCAAACCCAAGTTTCTTCGGTATTTAACCGAATACAGCCGCAAACACATTTGCCTTCGGGTCTTAACCCGGACATATCAACTCGCATAATTGCCTTCGGGTCTTAGCCCGGATATATCATCTCGCATAATTGCCTTCGGGTCACAGCCCGGATATATCAACTCGCATAGTTGCCTTCGGGTCTTAGCCCGGATATATCAACTCGCATAATTGCCTTCGGGTCTTAGCCCGGATATATCAACTCGCATAATTGCCTTCAGGTCTTAGCCCGGATATATCAACTCGCATAATTGCCTTCGGGTCTTAGCCCGGATATATCAACTCGCATAATTGCCTTCGGGTCTTAGCCCGGATATAATCCAATGCTCATGCACACATATATAAATAATCATAACACATCCATATCATTTCTTCGTTACTAAGGCTCAAACACAAAACATTTATTAAACCTTTCAATTTTCGGCTCAGTAGCCACACACAAAGAGCATGATTTCAATTGGCTTTATAAGATAGTCTCTAAGCACATTCGACTATCCGTCATAGTATGACTATTCATTTCAATATAATTCAAGTAGGGTCATTACTCGAAGACTTACCTCAAATGTCGTCGAACGACTTCAACGGCTATTCAATTACTTTTTCCTTCCCTTTATCGGATCTAGTTCCCCTTTGCTCTTGAGCTTAAGTTCAACAAAATTTAAAATAGTCATTAATCGACTATTCAAGTATTACTTTCAGAATAATATATATATATTGATCCGACTTTCACACACATAGATTATAGTAAGCTTTATAATAATCAATAAATAATTCATCGGCGATTATAGTAAGCTTTATAATAATCAATAAATAATTCATCGGCAAACTTTCATTAATGTTTACAACAAAATCACATATTCACTACGAGCTGTTTTCCTGAGCAGTAGTTACTAAATTACTTATAACTGGAGCTACTAAACTCCAAATCACTTACCGTTAATTTTCCCTGAATATAGACTCGTATATCTTCCATCCATAAAATTTTCAGAATTTTAGGCTTGGCCAATCAATACCAGATTTTTCTTAAAGTTTCCCCTATTTCACTGTTTGACTATTCTGACCATTCTTCACTACGAATCCAATTTCTCACTTTACAGAATTCCAAATGTATTGTATTTAATCTCATTTGAAACTAGACTCATTAAGGAGTCTAAGCATATAAATTTTATCTTATAATCATTTTTGTACAATTTATAATGATTTTCTAAAAACAGAACAGGGAATCCAGCAGTCATTTTGACTCAGCCCCACAATACTTCAAATATCTCAAGATCGGTAACTCTTTTGTTTTTATAGTTTCTTTTGTAAGAAAATAGACTCTTCAAGCTTTAATGACATAATTCACTCAGCTTCTAACTCAACTCCCACAATTTATAGTGATTTTTCCAAAATCACTTTACTGCTGCTGTCCTAAAGAGATTATTGGCAATTCACTCTTTCACACATTCTTTGTATACATATTATTTAATTATTTATCACCCTAGATATTATTAGCTAAATAGATCAATTGTACATATATACCGCCAAGACCGTACGTAATAATCTTACTTATACATAACACTACTCAAATTCTTCGAAAGCATACTAACAAAAATATCATGTACTATGCCGAACCTTTAGGAAATCAAGCACCTAATTTATCCATTTCAAAACACCCAATCGGCATTTGCTCAAGACATTAAGCAAAGTCTAGGTTCGGCTATTACACATATGAGTATTAGAAATTATAGTTTTTAACAAGATCAACTTCTTTCATCAACAATTTCTTCATCAAAACTTAAAGATAAAAATCAAATTCCTTCCTTATCTACCATAACCGAATGTTCAATTCAACCATCCAAATTCAAAGTTTTGGCATGGGCTAAGTAAGTAGCATGATGAGTAACCTAAAACAAACTAGAATTTCAAAAAAATCTAACTTGATTTACTAACCTTCCTTAGGTTTCAAATGGCCGAATGTTTGCTCCCCTTTCTCTCCCTTTTGGTTCGGCTAAGAAGAACAAAGTTAAGACTTTGTTTTCTTCCCATTCTTTCTATTATTCATTATGTCTCCAATAACCCAATTTCCTATTATAATATCTAATTCAACAAATAAATTGCCCATCATCAATCCATCTTGGCCGGCCACTATAAGGGAATTGGGCAAATTTGACATGCAAGTCCACCTTTGTGTTGACATGCACTAATAAGCCCTTTAAAATTAGCCTATCATATTTCACCATGTCTCATGTTGATCCCTATTTAATAATTCCTCATACAATTGGCAAAATTAGGGAATGAAATTTCCACATATGCATGTACACACATAATAAGCATAGAATATAACAATTAATTATTTTCATAACTCGGTTTTGTGGTCCCGAAACCACTTCCCGACTAGGGTCAATTTAGGGCTGTCACATACAAATATACACAGATTTAGGAAGTAAACTTGGAACCAACATCCCAACAGAACGTAACAACTCAAGCACATCAAATCACACACAGACACTCAGTCACAAGTGTTATTTAGTAAAAAAGGATACAGTTAAACAATCTTACACCTACAACACGCAACAGATGCGTATGAATGCAATCAAGTAATAAAACCTCACCCATCTAGCCAAAACACCTCTTCGTCCCCTGATCACACCCCAAAAAAGCAGTTAAAGTTCATCCAACTAAACACACCACATAGGACCTCGAAAAGCCCATCCAACCCTACACACTATATATGTGGACTAATCCACTCAGATAATAATACGCAACAAAGCTGTCATATATGCCGTATAGTTTATTGCGATAAACCACTGTACAGATATGTTGCAATTTAAACTGCCAGATCAGATAATAATATGTAATACGGTAAACTACTGTATGAATAAGTTACAGTAAAACTGCCAGATCAGATCAGATTCAGTCTTCCTTCTCTTCACAACCAACCCCAAAATTTCTTTATGCTAGTGAATGTATGCTTACAACATCACAGAAACAATGAACACATCGATAGACAGTCAAACAGAAACAAATATGCATACACACCCAACTAATCGGGTTCAGAATCAAACATTTCACACAACAATCACAACATCACATAAGCCGAAGCCCAGATCAGAGTCTTACCTACCCTTACTAAAACCTAGCCAAGGGTCAGAGCACCTAGACACATTTTCCGATCAAAAACATACATAGAACCAAAGTTGATAACTTAGGACCACACAGCCGTGTGCTTTAGCCGTGTGGAAATGCCTAGACCATGGGGGGTCAACACGGCCATATGGGAGGAGGCACACGCCCGTGTGGTCCAGGGACATGGCCGTGTGACAGGCCGTGGAACTCTCTGTCTATTTGTGCTAAAATAGAGTATAGGGTAGACCTCGTCGTGTAAAGGTCTCACATACCTGTGTGCCCACCAAACACGGTCGTGCGTCCAAACCACACGCCAGTGTGGGATCCCTAAATCCCCAAATTAGCCACACGGCCATGTGGCACCAAATTATTAAATCCCTAATTCCTAAACACACACGACTGTATGCCCAAGGGACACAACCCTGCAAAAATCGACTATTTTCTCCAAATTAACCACATGGCTGTGTGGCACCAAATTTTATCCGAAAATCCTAATTCCTAAATGTGCATAGTCATGTGAACCGCCCACATGAGGGCAAACGCCCGCATGGCCACTCGTGTGGTCAAGGAAACCACATCGAAACTGGCCAAAATCTCAGTTTTACGACATCAGCACAAACCCCAGTTGTTAACCATTCTTAAAATAACAAAATTTTACAAAAATCCTCCAGATTCAACAATAATTTCATGTTGAAAATAGGCAATTTAGAACATACACAAGTTGTCAAATTTCACAGCAATTCGTTACCAATTACCTAGTTTAATACACACTCGAAATTATCAAATACTACAAAGTTGAATTAACAAATCAAAGATAGAAGAAAAGAGGTTCGAAACCCACACCTTATTTTGCAATAAAAAAGCCCCAACAATCAGTGAACCACAAAGCCTTTACTCGCCGCGCAATTATATCTCCCTTAAGAACCCAAAACCAAATCAAAACGACGGGACCGCAATGAAGAAAGAGAAAAAAAATAGAAGAGAAGAAGAGAGGAGAAAAGAGGAATGTACCAAAAAACATTAGGAAACCCCCAAAAAATACGTGGAAAGAAAACTCATCTTTCCCCTTTTTTTTCCATATCACAAAATAATAAATAAAAAAATAAAAATAAAATCTAACCTTTTAAAACTAGAACAAAGCTAAATTAAAATAATTCCCTCAAAGCACACTTGAGGACTCGAACCCGGGACCCCCAGGCTAAACTAACACACAACCAACCACTAGACCAGTAGGCCCATTTTGACACTTGAACGTCAAAACAAGCTCAAATGCCCGATCTAACCACTGAACCTACCTACAAATCCCAAAACTTCTAACCCCAAAAACTAGGGCGTTATAGAGACTCAAGTACTTGAAACTGAAGATTAAAATAGTAAAAATAAGATATATCGATAAGTTATATCAATTCGAGAAAATGTCGAACCGATAATAAAAGCGGTCGACAATGGTTTTACATGTAATATTATTGTTGAAATAATGAAATAAAAGGAGGATCTTGAATAAATTATTGAGAAATATAGATATGGAATAAATTGGTCTAAATAGACAGATGCAACTCAAGTACAATTAAATTCGTAGAGTTTTTGGACCAATAGTCCAAATATATAAAGGTATAAAGCCAGTAAGGGTACAAATGAAATAGTTTTACAAAAGAGGAATAAAAATATGAAGTTTTTCGCTAAGTCCTAACATTGATTATGAAAAGATATAATATTCTTTTGTGGTGGATGCAATATTCTTTAGATATATTATTAAACTAACAGTTCATAAAAGATTTAACTTGTGTCTAATGATTGTTGTTACAACCTTTATAAATCACTATATAATAAAGTTTATATTAAAATCCTTGAAGGATTTAAAATGCTAGAAGCATATTGAAATTCTCAGGAAATTGTTCATTTATATGAATTGATTGAACATATGTGGTAAATTTGACTACGTGAATAGTAGTTGAAGAAGGATTATCAAATGATTCAAAATACCTATTTGTGTTTTTATAGAAGAATCATGATTAAAGTGTACTATGATTATTGTAGAAACTCCTGAAGAGATCAAAATATATTTCCCCAAAATTTCCTTTACTCATAACTTTCAAAAGAATGGTGATATAAATGCTTAGCAAATACATTCAAATAGTCATTTGAGAGACTAGTATTCATGAGAAAGTATGTTATGTTTTCATGAGGGGAAGTAAATAAGCGTTGTACTCTTTTTCCCTTAACTGAGGTTCTGTCCTATTGGGTTTTCCTAATAAGGTTTTTAATGAGGCAGCATATTATGCATATTATAGATATGTGTACTCTTTTTCATTCATAGGATTTTTTTCCCACAGGGTTTTTATATTAGTAAGGTTTTAACGGGGCATATTATCTACCAATGGACATCCAATGAGGAGTGTTATGAATATTTTATTAAGTGGATGTCTATCAAGATCAAGATAAATTTTGAGGTACTTTAAATTCTAATAGTCATTAGAAGTAGATCTCTATTTCATTTATACTTCTTATGCCTATAAATAAAAACTTTAGAGAAGCTTTGTAAATATTTCGATTGATCAATAAAATACACTCTCTTTTTTGCTCTCCTATTCTATTTGTTATTTACTTTCTGTCTCTTTATTTTATAACATTATTAATATTATTTAAAAATTATATTTTAATTTAAAAATTATATTTCATTCTTAAAATAACAAAAAAAGATAAATAATATATTTTCCAATAAATGAAACTTTCATCCAACCTGTGATTTGTCAGTAATAAAAAAGGTAAGTACTACAAATAATGAATATTTTTGGAAAAAGTTTTTTTAACGTAAAAAAAGTAAGAGGAACAGTAAAATAGTTTTAACTAGATTATTTAATTAAGAAATAAATAATTTTATAATAATATATATTTTGAAGGCTGATTTACTCTAATAATAAAAAAATATATTTTCTTAAATGGGCTGTCAGTAGGATTATTTACGAAAATAATATGTTTAGGAGGGTGGTACATTTCTCATAGGCGGCACTACCAATTTTTTTAATAAATTTTATTTTTTAAAATATTATTTTATTAGTGGTGCCATGTACATAGGCGGCACCACTTTTATATCGGGTCAAAATACGGGTCCAAATACCCATGACAGCCGCGTGTGATGCCACTTGGACTGGCGACAACAGTCGCGCCTATTTGACAGGCGGCACTGGTGTAGTGCCCAATCCTATCACTGCACACTCATAAGGGAAAAATAATGAAAATAGGAGACCTTATAAGCATGGTCCCCCTTAAGATGAAGGGTGCGGAAGTGAGGAAAAAAAGAGGGAAAGAAAGGAGAAGAAGAAGAAGAAAGAAAGAAAGAAAGAAAGAAATGTATGTATTATTTTAATAAATAATAATTTTTTAATTTAAAGGGTTTAGTTATATTTTTTATGTTGTGAAATTTTATTGTTATTAATTATTATAAATTGTTTATGTTTAGTGTTTATGGTTTAATGTTTTTTATGAATGTAATTTTTTTATAATTATTTTAAAATTATTTTGTTAGTAATTTATGATTACGTTATAATTTGTTTGTGTTTTAGTTTAGTGTTTTGTGAATTTTTATTAATGTAAATTTTTGTTTTTTTAAAATTATTTTATAGTTATTTTGTTAATAACTTTTTATTACGTTATAAATTGTTGTGTTTGGTTTAGTATTTTTTTATTTTTTTATTAATGTAAAATTATTTTTTAAAATTATTTTATAGTTATTTTGTTAGTAATTTATGATTAGGTTATAAATTGTTAGTATTTAGTTTAGTGTTTTGTGATTTTTTATTGATGTAAATTTTTTATAATGTAATTTTATTTTATTTTTACTTATTTGAAAATTTGTATTGATTTATTGAAATGTTGATTAAATTTTTTTATATAAATTTATAGGTTGTTTGAAAGAAACTAAATAGGTAAGTTTCTATTTTTTTTATTTTTTTATTCGTATTTTTTTATGTTTAGATAGTTTTATTTATTTTAATTATATTATTATTATAAACTAACATAAATTTTTTTATTGTAGGTAATGAGAGATTTTTTATTTTTTTACTGTGTTTTTTGTTACTCACATGTTTACTGTGTTTTTCTGTTTCTCAAATTCCAAATTATTTACTGTATTTTTTGCAACAAATTAAATGAATTCATTTTTTTAATTGCAGATTTGCAACAAATGGGTTCTTTGATTAATAATGATAATCACATATCAAGTACTATTAATGAGATAGTAATGAAATTGTTATTTGTTACTTACGTCATTTGCAGAACTAAATTAGATTATATTAACTATTTTGCTAATTTAATAATGTCAGGGCCTGTATCTTGCATTGAGGGGTCGTGTTAATAGTGCAGGGTTTTTGCCAAATAAACGCCTAATGCCATACTTGGAGTTAGCTGGATTCAAATCAGCGACATTGATTTGAATCTTTGATCTGCAATACGACTTAATATCCACTTTAGTCGAGCGATGGCGTTCGGAGACCCACATATTTCATTTACCGTTCGGGGAGTGCACCATCACTTTACAGGATGTTGCATTGTAGCTCAGGCTCCCCATCGACGGGAATGCGGTCATGAGTGTAAGTTCGATCTCTAGGCCGATTGCCCTTTGCCATGACTTACTTTGATGCTCGCCCAATGAGGGAAAATTTACGGGTTCGAGGTTTTCATGGCTAAAGGCCAATTTCGAGCATTTTCCAAGTACTGCCGGTGAATGGGAGGTGATGCACACTGTTCAAGCTTACATTATGCAACTTCTAGGGGGTGTACTCATGCTGGATGCAAATGACAATAGGGTCCACTTGATGTACTTGCCCATATTATCTAATTTGCATAACATTCGTTCATATAGTTAGGCGTCCGCTGTGTTAGCCATGTTGTATCGTGAACTTTTTTGAATGATAGATCCTTCTGTGGTGGACATAGGTGGATGCCTCATATTGCTAGATTTGTGGGCGCTTTACCGAATGTCCTTCTTGGCATCAATTAGTCACCAATCACATGTATTTCTACTCGTTAATAGGTGATGAATTTTTAGTTGACTTTTTTTTCGGATTATATTATTTTAACAATTTTTTTTCGTAGATAGAGCACTAATCCAGGTATTGGGAGGTCATACACGGTTCTGATATACCGTTTAATGATTGAGAATCATACTAGAGAGGGGGTAAGTTTTTCCATTATTCATGGCATTTTATTATTTTCTCTCCCTCAACCTGAGTTAATATAACCATGTTATTAACTATGAAGTTCATTTGGATGCCATATTTTGTCCTAGAAATTATGGCAGTAATTTCCTCATCTGCCCATGTCCACTTAAACTTATGGTGCATTAACGCACCCGTTATCAATTTCTAGACAGTGGAGTGGTATCATAGTGATCGAGTACTCCAGCAGTTTGGTTGTATACAGTATATCCTGACACTTTCAGTACGATTGGGGGACATCCATGGGATTAACAAGAAGGGGAAACATGTAAATGATTGGGTAGAAGTGCATGAAGAATATATTGCAATGTGGAACAACTGGTTGGGGTAGGTACCTCAGATGGATTATGCTTTGCATCTGCAGCCATCGTTAGAGTACATACAGTGGCACTCTGAGATGGCGAAACCATTTTTGTTTGGTGGGCGGTTGATGGTAGTCCCCTCGCACATGGCAGGACTTGGGCAACCCTCTCATCCCCTTCCACATCTGCCTCCTATACCCGAGCCAAAGGCAAAGCCAGAGCTACACTCTAGAGATAGTTCTTATCATCTAGACTTAGAGGGTGATGGCTATTTCCCGGGCTCGGCAGGCCGCGGATAACATTCAGAGTTTGATATCTTTAGCCCACTACCACCGTAGTACTCCACTTCTCTCGGCCCATATCCACCTTAATACTCCACTCCTCCTGGCTCAAGTTCATCAATGGCGTTTGAGGCATATGATTTTTCATCTTGTATCGCACACCTCCACACGCGGGTGAAGAGAACATTGATCGTCACAATCACTCGCAAAAATGTCGACCTCCACAAAAATATACCCCTAGGACCATACCATCAAACCATCAATTTTAGGGGTTTTTGCAGTTTAAATTGTCAAGTTTGTATTTATTTAATGGCTTTTTTTACCATTTCAGTTATTAATTTAAAGGGGTTTTTGTATTATTTACGTAAAAAAGTGTTATTTAATTTAACAAAAATATAAACATAACAAAATTTAGACTAAATTTGTAATTCAAATTAGATTAATTGCAAAAAATTTTATACAAATTTTAGATCCAGTCTTCTCTACATGTAATGAATGTAATTAATAGGGGTTGAACAACATCTTAATTCTTACTCGATCGCGATGATTGTCTAATATGGTAGTTTTGGTGCGGGCATTTACTCTGATTATGACTGGTTAATCTGTATATGTCACACAGTTTCCCGTCAAATTTCTCTCTAATGTTCATTTCATTATGAATTCTGGATGATTGCGAATGACCTTTCAAATTCCTACGCAACCCTTTGTCTTGGACAAGCTCGAAAGTCATTAGAGGCACCTTCCATGTAGACAGGTCAGGCAGGATGGGGAACTTATTCTCTCATACATGCAACGTGCACTTGAGGGTGTACACCTCATCGATAAATTGTTCAACATTGAAAGAGATTTTAGCACAAGCTACCACGACATGTACACAAGGATAATGAAGTGTCTGGAACCTCCTGCAATCGTATCGTCTATTTCAGAGATCAACTCTGTAAGACCTAGGTGGTATATTGGATCGATGGCCGATGGTTTCTACAACTCAAAATGTCTTATTACATCATGAATATACTTCTACATTTATCGACCTCGCCATCCGACGGATTGCAACTATTGCATATCTAACATTTTCGACAAACATGTGCCCCGCATCCATCTAGTTACCTTGTTGCTGCCCCATTCTTGGCATCAAGGTAGCCAACTTGTAGAATGTAGTCGAGAAGACAAATGAAATCGAAAGATGTCATGTTTTCATTAACACGGAGTTAACCCCCTCCGCCAAATTAGTGGTCATATAACCATAGGAAAGCCCTCGTCGAAACTTTGAGCCCATTGCCATGCTCTATGGTACCCAACCATTGTCAGAAAGGTGTGTTCGTGTGACCCTGCATGTCACTCTCAAGTCGAGTCATCCCTTACTGGAAAATGTGTGGATCTAGCTCGCATGCTATGTATGTATTAAGAAAATATAAGTTACAATCTCACCCTAAAACATTAGGTAATATATTGAAAAGGTAAGATTATCCTTTACACATTTTCACAACTTGTCTCCGTCAGTTTGCATTCTTATAATCTCAGTGAAAGTTAGCCGCGATGTGCCGGATACAGTAAAAGGATCTCCATGACACATTGGAACGCCTAATGGTGGCAATTAATCCTTTCCCTCTATCGGAGATGATGCAAATATTATCGTTACCAATAACATACCTCTGCAAGTTCGTAAGGAAGAATTCCTACAACTCTATGTTCTCCTTATCTATGATGGCAAACGCTATCAGGAGCACGTTCTTATTCCTGTCTTGAGCAACCGCAAGAAGTAGGACCTGTGTATATTTTCTATATAGCTAGGTCCCATCTACTTGTACAAACGGCTTACAGTAGGGAAAGGCATGCATGCATGGATCAAACGTCCAAAACATCCATTGGAAAAATATTTTTCCCGATTGTAATTGGTCATCCAGGTCATAATAAGGTCATATTTGCAACTCAATACAATCCTCGACACGTATTACAGCATAGCCACTATCCATCCCTGTAGCTCATTGTACGACACATCGAAATCTCCGTACAATTGCTCCATTGCCATCTATTTAGCTATCCATGCCTTCTAGTATGATACTCGATATTAAAATTGTGCTTACATTTTGGCAGTCAGTACCGAAACTTTAATGGTCGGCATGTCTTTCACCATTGGCATGATGCATGTAAAGATAGTTCTAGAATCAAGTTTTCGATGATTTTTTGTTATACGTGTTGAAGTGCATGTGTAAGGCCTAACAAAGTTTTGTATCTCCCACATCTGCGACTTCTAAATAAATGCGTCTCGTATCCTCCAATTGCAGCCTTCTGCCGACCTCTAACAGTCCCCAATATATAATGTCGGTTTAGACACGACCACTTTGTAGTCCACTAATATATTCATGCTATATCGCTTAATGGCAAATACGCGCTCTTCCTTACTTTCAAATTTTTGGCCCACGAACAACTCCTCAGGATCTAAATTTACGACTAGTCAGGAAGCAGGTAGTATTTTAGGGTACTCTAGGAACTCGGCTGCGTGCGCCGTATCAGGGTCTATCTGCGACATGTGTGCCCCAGGATTATTGTGTATCATAATACGATAAATTTGGTTCCCAACTGAAGACGCGTTAATGTTTCCATAGCCATTCATGCCTTCGTCGTCAATATCATCCGGGACCTTGTCCACGCCAGGATCACAATCACTATCGACCTCCTGATCAGAAGTACCACTACTATTGTATACATCATCATTAACCATATCAGCCTCAGGTGCAACATTAAGATCGATGTTAATCTCGCATACAGTTGATTGATTATCAACGTATGATATCGGAACCACCATACACTACTCTTGAGCTCCATGTTCTTCACCTAATGAAGTGGGATCTTCAATTAGCTCCACACCAGCTAACTCAGCAAATAACTGAACCAGTACATTTTGGTTGCTCTGATTCCCACAATAAAGAGCGACCATTGTCTCCACGTTTTCATCATCTACAAGTTCCATTTGGGTGAAATTTATTGGATCTGTTGAAACTGGAAACTTGAAGAAAAGTTTCGAGATCCTTCGCCCACTATATCTATCAATTTTTGCACTAATCCTTTCCTTCATATCATCAAATGAGATATTTCTATTAAATCTCATTTCTATTTGTTGGCGACATTCAAATATACATCCCACAATTGTTTTCAAAACTACTCCATTGAAATAAACGCATACGAAAAATTGCTTATCCATATTCAATACTAAATCTATTAAAAAAACAAATCAAAATTCTCAAAGTAATTTCGAACAATAAAAAAATACTTACATAAAAATTTAATGAATAAAAAGATACCAAAATTATAACAATATGCACAATTTTTCATTCATAAGCTAACAAAATTAATAACCCAACAAAATAACTTTCAAATAACATAATAACAAAATTACTAACAAAACTCTCCATTCTATTTAAAAAAGAAATAAACAAAAATACTTATCCTTCTTTTTTTATTTTCCTTCCTTTCTTTCTTTCTTCTCCCTATCTTATTCCTTCTCTTCTACTAATTTTTTAAAAACTCTCCTACTCCTCTCATCTTCACCTGCAATTAAATAGGCCAAAAATTGGCCACTGATGTCAAGATAGGGGTCACCAGTGGCGCCTACCAGATAGGCACCACCCCTCTTATACCATTCCAGTATTTGTATACGGGCCATGTACCAGATTTAGAAAAATTGTATAAAGTGGTGCCACCAATGTACATGACACCACTAATAAAATAATATATTTAAAAAATAAAAAAATATTAAAAAATTGGTGGTGTCGCATATGAGAGAGGCACCGCCCGCCTAAACATACCAATTCCGTAAATAATCCTATTGATAGCCCATTTAAGAAAATAAATTTTATATTATTAGGGTAAATTGGTCTATTTTGAACAAAAAATAATCAAAAAACCATCATGTGACTTTTTATGATTGATGAAATTTTTTCTAATATCTGTTAGGGGTGAGTAAAACTCGATTTGATTCGAAAATATCGAAAAAAAATTGAAATTCGAGTTAGTCGAATTGAGTTATTTGAGTAAACTCAAATAAATAATTTGAGTTTTGAGTTTAAGTCAAGTTGAATTTTAAAATTTGAATTACTTGAATAATTCGAATAACAGATTGGTCTAAATACCTTTTTTATCTCTATAAATTATGAAAATAAGTAAATTTGTCTCTCTCAACAAAAATTAAAAAAATTCAAAATAATTTTTAAAATTTAAAATATTTATAAAAATTTCAAAAATTATATTTTTTAAAATATTATAAATTTTTAAAAAAAATTCTAAAAAATATATAAAGAAAGTTAAAAAATTTAAAATTTTCTAAAATAATAATTTTGGGACCTAAATAAGTTAATTGATGATTGAAGTTTATAATACTAAAGTATCTTTTTTTTTGAAAAAGTTTTAAAATATATATGGTTTTAAATTTATGTGCTCTAACATGGAATTAGGTTGATAACATTGCCATGGGTTTCGTTGACCTTGACAATGTTCAAACCGATTCCTACCATATTACTCTATTAGATATTCTAAGTAACTTTGATGCTCAAGATGTTTATTGTGCTTTAACTCATTTTAGAAATCAACTTTATAATCCAAAGACTTCTAAGGACTTATTGGTGCATGAACCTGCTTTGAGATATATTCATCAATTTTTACCTTTTAGTTTTTCAGGTCAAAATGATTCGTCATCTGTTTTAACTAAAACTGAATTGTTTTTTTTTGTGTGTGTGGTGTATGCATGCTAGTTTTAAAGTTAATTTAGGATATTGGTTTACACAAAACTTTCATGTTGTTTTGAGCTCTAATCGACCACTAATACTTGGGCCGTATATTACAAACTTAACCTCTCAACTTTTTCCTTCTAAAGTTGATTTCTCGTCCTTAACATGTGCATATACTATGGATAGTCTAGATAAATATTATTTGGATTCTATGGGTTTACTTGTCGGCAACCCTACTGCATATTATTTTGTTCCTCCAGGTACATGAATTACTCGTGGAAATAAGGTCTTTCTCCAACATCCACACTTCACTACTAGATAGCAAGAGGAGTAGCCTCCTTTATCTATAGAGGCACATTTAAGTCGGATCGAAACTCAACTCGAAGCAGTGGAAATCCAAGTCTCTACAATCCTCGACATCCTGCAAAGTCATTGCCCCCCAACACCAACAACATCGTTAAAAACACATGAGTAGTATTCTTAACCTTTCTCTTTACTTGTTATTTGGGTTAATGTACTTTATTGTATATAAAACATGCTTGAGGACAAGCATAGATTAAGTGGGGGGTTTGAAATGGCAAGTATGCATGATTGATCGATTTTTGTTGCATGCTTCTCTTTTGCATATGTTCAATCTTATGCTAGATTTATTCGATAGTTTATTTGACATTGAGCCTCTAATCTCATTACTTAGTTAATTTGGACAAATGGGTAGTTTTTGAATAAAGTGTTCAAGTATCTAGATTAATCGACATGTGTGTTTTAAAGTTGATATATGTAACTAGATTTTTCATAAAAATTGATTGTTTGGAAAAAAATATTTGCTTTTACATAAATAAATAAATGCTCAAGTTATGAGTGAAGGTTTCGAAAAAGTAACCAAATTTATTAATCAGGATGAAGTGCTGGGTTGTTATCTCATCTCGCGTAAAAGAGTTTGAGTGACAAATCGAAAACTTACAATAATTCTGCTAACTGAGATTTCAAAAAAACATGGAAGATTGTTTGAATTGAGTAACCGAGGTAGGATGCTTGGGTTGTCACCTTAGTTCATGTAAAAAGGTTTGACCACGTTTAAAATTAAAAAAAAAATAAAAAATTATTACTGCATGATTAATTGAGAATAATACATTGCAAATTTTGGTTCAAACTCAATTTAGTGAAATGATTTACTTCACATGTTTCAGTTTTATAACACTTGTTGATCAAACTAGGTATTTTAATATTTATTTATTTATTTATTGCCTATATTGTTTACATCGATTATGGATGCAAAAAAGAGACTTGATTTTTAATAAATTATTGAATAATTTCTAATGTATAAAAGTACAATATGCTTGAGGGTAAACATGAGCTAAGTAGGGGGGATTTGATAACATGTTAAATTTGCATGATTTCTTGTGTTTAAATTGATTAATTCTTGAATTGATCCCTGTTGAATTAGTGATTTTATGACCTGTCAAGAATGCAATTGGGATGATATGAATTAAAAAATGAGTAGAAAATAACTAATTTGTAGCACAGTCAGTAAAGTGGGGCCGAACCAAAAATGTGGAAATAGTCAAAGACTCATCAGATTTCTTTTGAATTTGTAAAAGCTAAAATTAGAAGAAAATATAAATTTATTCTTTTTAATTTTAATTTTGTAGTGGATAGTTAGGTCAAATTTAGTAAATCATATATATATAAATATGGCCTTTATGGTAGCTTGAAAATACACTTAATTTCACTTGGAATTAAATAAGAATTATTTTATTTCCTATCCAAATTCATGCGTCAGTGGCTTACTACAACCCCATTTCCATTTTCTTGTTTTTGCAAAATTTGTTTAATTCCTTTCCAAGTCCCTTCCCTTTCCAACTTTCATCATTTTCATTCAAATCCATTCCATAGCTAACCAAAGCATGATTAAATCCATGCTTTGCTAAATCCTAACTTAGCTTTAGGCTGGTATTCTTTCCGGTCAAGAATCGTGAGATACGTATCCGTACTAAAAATCCTTTCAATCGGTATTCACTATTTTTTCTAAGTATCAGGATTGACAAATTCATCCCTTAAAGTTGACTCGATTTCAAATCAAAAAGCGCATTGGGTTGGAGTCGTGTTTGCAGACAGTTAGAGAAACAAGTCGACCATGCTATATTCGGATCTCTGAGAACAAATTAAGGGGGAAGTGATCGGGTTTAAACGACCCACGCGGTTGAGGAAGTTAATCCGAGTTGGGTTTTTTAGAATGCAAGGTTGCCAGAATCTTGAATCGGGAACGCGTGTAACTCGGTTTGATAATCTGTAACGGTTGGTTTGCAAGTTGTATCGGGACCAACTACGAGAGGAAGAATTGGCGGTTAGGACGTTTTTAACTGCTATAACCAGCTTATTGTTTGGAGGAGAAAATTAATTTTTGAGGATCGATTCAAAATCTGGAATCCACCGAGTCTAAGGCTAAGGCTTATTATATCTGTTTACAAAATTTGAATTCATTTCCCAATTTAATTTAATTTCTAATTTATTTAATTATTTATTTATGTTGTTTCAATTATTTAATTTCTAAACATTTCAAAACTCTCCTGATTTATTTGTTTATTTTTCAGTAGGTTCGTTTGGAGTTGTTGGCAGAACTGTTGGCACGACTATTGCCACGATTATCGACACGACAGAAATTCTGATCACAAGTTAAACGCGAAAGTTAATTATAATACCAATCCCTGTGGACTAGACCCTACTACCACTCTTCACTACTATTTAGAGTTATTTTAATTGTAGAAATTATTTTTGGTGATTTCGACGCCCATCATAGGTATATTGTAACAATATTTTAATTTGACATGTTTTATTTTTAATTTAATTCGAACAATTTCACTCGATTTGACTCGACTTGAATTTCATTTCACTTGATTTGATTCAAAAAAAATTTCAAATCGAATTAGAATGATAAAATATAACTCGTCAACTCGAAATTTTTTCACTCGACTAGATTGAGCACTCACCTCTAACGTCCATTTAAGAATTAGATTAAAGAACATAACATAAAAATATTTTAAGTACCTAATTGAGTAAAAGAAATTAGATATCAAAGTGAGAAAACATATATACTTTAAGGGTCAAAATATGTATTAAGCCTAACATAAATTTAGCCACAATATATTTTAATATTAGTTTTATTGTAGATTATAGTAATTTATTATAATTATAGTAAAGATTATTTATAACTTTAAAATACATTTAAAATTTCTTCCCTCCATAAATCTTATGTTGTAAAGAGTAAATACATTTAAAAAAGAAAAGAAAAAGGAAAAGTTAAAAAGAAGGATAAGAATCAGATTGGCGCTAAAAAAGGTCATCAGGTTGGACGGTTCCGCTACCATCGCAGGACCGTACTTCCCGCCAAACTCATCTTTCCCGAACTCCCAAATATTTTCTTCAAAAATGGAAATAAATAAAAAGCAATTTTCTTAAAAAATAATAAAAAATAATTTTCAAATGAGATTAATTCAAACCAAATCCCAAATAATAACAAAAGAAAGAAAAAGCAACAGTCAAAATCCTTCACGCGCCGCTTCACGCGCAGCTGTTTTTTTTCTCGGAACGTTCTAAAAAAATGGAAAAAATGAAGAAGGAAACCGAGCCAAAGTCCAGCTCAACGCAATCTATGGCTCAAGAACCGAATGCCAAAGCGGACCCGAAAAACTCGGATCCCGAAATGGACGCGGAGGGCTTTGTTATTGTGCCAACAACAGAGCCAGAGAAAGAGAAAGAGAAAGAGAGTCAGATTCAAAACGAGCAATCACCGAACCAAGCACAATCGGGATTGAGGAACTCGGTTCATCCATTGGATAGTGGATCGCCTGCTGCGGATCGCGACGCTAACATGTCCGCTCCTAACAGATACAATCGTAACCTTGCTCAGGCTCCCGCTATGGATTCTTCTTCGGCTTCTTTCAAAGGCAAGTCTTCATGCATTTATTTCTAACAATATCTTTTGTTTTAAATTTATAACTATTTGTATTTCTTTCCTTAAAATTGTAAACAGAGAAGATGGATATAGTGAGGGATGCCTTTTGGAGATGGAAGAGGATAATGGGAGAAGCGACGAAGAAAGCCGAGGATCTTGCCGGAAACACGTGGCAACACTGTATGTTATTTATTATTTTTTATATAAAAAAATCAATTGCCTTTTGTCTTAGTATGTATTTTTAATTATTGGTAATTTTCCTGTTAATGAGAGATTAGATAGATTTGCTCGTATGTCTTAGGTTTCCATGATTGGAATTGATATTATTGTATGCTTGGTAATTTGATTTTGTTTTAGTTTGCAATGACATCATAATTGATTAATAATCAATTTTCGTTATCATTTATTTGTGATTGGGTTTAATAATCCACTTTTAAACATAATTTTAACATTTTTGATACGATGATTGGGCTTTCTTTTCTTCTCCTCCAGAAATAAGAAATCAAATCCGAGTCATGCTTTAAGAAATGAGAGATATTAGTTAGAATCATATACTATTTCTGATTTCTTATAATGCATGAACCCAATCCTCCCTCTTTCTTCTCAAAGCAGGTTCACATACATAAAATCACTTTAAATAACGTTTCCCTTATTTCTTAAATCAGTAAAAACAAGCCCAAGTCTTGCTGAGGCTGCCATGGGAAGAATTGCTCAGGGAACAAAGGTTTTGGCTGAAGGTGGCTATGAGAAGATTTTTAGACAAACTTTTGAAACAGTTCCTGAAGAGAAACTTCAGGATTGTTTTGCATGTTACTTATCTACATCAGCTGGTCCTGTCATGGGAGTTCTATATGTATCTACAGAAAAGCTTGCATATTGCAGTGACAGTCCTCTTTCATATAAAAATGGTACCCAGACTGAATGGAGCTATTATAAGGTTTTTTTTCTTCAACCCTTACATGCTTGCATTTAGAACATATTGGTTAGAGTGAGGTCCTTTTAGCTGTCTTCTCCATGATGTTACTGTTTTACGGTATAGAAACTTAATGTTGGGGACTGGACGGATAGGTTGAACCGATTGAATTAGGACAAGTGATTTGTTTAGTCTTGTGTCTATTAAACCAGAGAATCTAGAAAAACTGAAAGAAACCAGTTATGAATCCAGTAACTAGAGGTTTCACCGGTTTTACCACCGACATGATATTTTAAACCTTGTTACCGAGTTACGAATCTTGACATTCTTCTGTTTGATAAAACAGGTAATAATCCCATTACATCAACTAAAAGCAATTAATCCATCAACAAGCAAAGTGAATGCTTCTGAAAAGTACATCCAAGTTACCTCTGTTGATGCCCATGAATTTTGGTTCATGGGATTCTTAAACTACGAGGGTGCTGTTCAATGCCTACAGGAAGTTTTGCAACTCAATAGTTTGCAATCCGTCTGAATACCCTGTTCTATCTGATATAAGCATTTCACTTTGGTCGCATGATGTTTTGTCATAAAAAAGCATTTATATTTACTCCGCTGCCCGGAACCGTTTGATGATTTACATGCTCTTTGGGAAGCTATTCAATATAATTCTATGGAAATCAACATTAGTTAAATTGTAGAGTTGTTCTCCATTAAAGCTTATGTTGGAGCTTATGTTGGTTGTAAACTTTACTTGCTATAATTCATGAACTAAAAATCATATTGATTGTTTCAGTGAAACCTTTTGTATTCCTTCTCCCATTTGTTTTCCCTTTTTGCACCAGGGATTGGTATCAATATTTAAAATATTCTAGGATCAATTTTACTTAGTCATGAAGGTTTCAAAAATTTACCAACAACTATAAAATAATAATACAAAAAAACTTACCAAATAAATCTCATATTCGCACTTGTCCTATAAGTTTTAGAGCATCAGCTTCGGTTCAATCGTGCGTGCCTTATCAGGCACTTTGACGAAGCACTCTCGCTTAGTAAATATGTCATTAATGTCTTTTCAGGTCGCTTTTTAAGCATTCAACCTCTTAGAAAAATATGGAAACAATTTTCATCAAAGACAATATTGATATGTTGAGGGCCCGTCGGATCCTAGTAAAGCAAACGACACTTCATAGATTTTTTTCTCCTCTACAATATTATTTACAAAACGTACAAATACTAATATTTTAAAACAATGCATTTTAAAATACTTTAATTTTAAATTTCTTTAAATTTTATAGTTCTCGCTCCAAACGCATGGTTATAGCCACAGTTGTTTCAACTTATTTTAATTTTTGGCATGCAATTGCGTTGTTGAATGAGCGTGGAGATTTTATATCAAGAGTTGGATTGTATTTAATCATTTCTATTACAAAAATGGTAAATTAGTCTCTTACATTAGACCAGAGAGTAAAATTAGTCCTTTTATTAAAAATTCTATCCATTTATATTGTTAAGTGATGACATATTTGCCAGAGCAACTAGATAGCTACACATGGTGTCATCACTTAACAATATAACTAGATAGTTACGTATTTGTCCCTCATGCTGACGCATTTTACCATATAAACAAATATTTGGAAATAAAAAATAAAAAAATAAAATAAAAAACTTTTAATAATTATTAAAAATTATTAAAATTATTAAAAATACTAAAAATAATGTTTGGATTGAACTTGGACAAATAGTTGTCTAAGCTTGAATGAGAACAATCAATTGTCTACGTTCATTTTGTAGTGATTTCTTAAATAATTATTAAATAATTATAAAACTTATACAATATCATAGAAAATTATTTAATAATTATCAAGAACTATAAAAAATTATTAATTTTTAAAAATTAATAATAAAAATATTATAAAAGGTTACTATTATATATCTATATATATATTTGAATCATAAGAAATTATAAAAAAATAAAATAAAATTCATCAACTTGATTAACTAATAATATCAACTCAATTAAGAAAATACATTCGTGTGTTTTTGAAGTTTTTAAATATATTAGTTATTAAAAGGCAGAGAAATTTGTAAGAAATGTATAGATATACGTGGAACACAATTTGCATAGTGGATAACTCCATGTATACAATGTTGGCGCAACGTACCAGCATAGTACACCCCTTACTAGATACATTAGTTCTTATACCAAAACATGGGATCGTGGATTAATCCGAGAGAAACTTGGAGACCGATGGCTTCAAGAATTGAAAGACAAGAAGTTTCCTTTGCTTGAGAAACCTGCTCATTTCATCTGGAAACTAACCTTCAACGGAGAGTTCAACATGTTTAGTATTTGCAAATTTTATGGGATGAAACTTCTCATCAATAGGTTTGCATTAAACATACTGGATGCATTTACCATATTGATCGAGGTGTTATCATTGTTACTAGGGATATAAATGTTTCTTGGAAAATAGTCGTTAGCATCTCCATGAATAGAACCAGTGGATCCTATGGCGTTGCAGCAATAGGTCTTGCTATCAATGAAGAGCAGATGGTATTGTGGCACACAAGGTAGTGCAACTCTAAGCTCCACTGTAGTCTCTTTGAAGCTTAAACCTATTGCACATTATATTTTTCATCTATTACAGGGTATGAATTTTTAGAACAATGTTGCACCGGACCCCTGTTAACGACATGCGGTCCGTATGGCACGAGTGGCTGCTTATTATATGATTTTGTACCTGGCCTTAAGTATGCTTTGTTTACTTCGGTTGTTTGGTTAATTTGTTACATTATAAAAAATAATTTTTAAATAATTTTGTATAATTTTTTAATAATTATTTAAGAAATTCAAGTTGATTTGGATGTTATTTTTAATAATTTTAAATGATTTTTATAATTTTTTATAATTCTTAATAATTCTTAAATCATGTTCATCATAAACTTGGATGTGGTTTTAAAAAAATCATATCCAAGTTCATCTAGATTACCATTTGCTCAGGTTCATCTTGATGTGGTTTTTAAAAAATTATAGAAATTTTTTTTATTTTTTAGATTTTTAAATTTTTTTTAAATATTACTATGTCAACATGAGATACACGTTCACGTGTCATTATTTAGTTACTTCATTAGCCACATCATCACTTAATAGTAAGGATGAAAATTTTAACAAAAAGACCATTTTGCTCTTTTACCTAATGTATAGGAATTAATTTACTAATTTTTTGAATAGATAAAATAAAATACAATTTGACTCATAATATAAGTACTTCCATAATACTTTTACTATTTAATTTACAAGGCAAAGACTAGAGTATTATAAATGGAATATTTTTGCTAACATGCTACACCGATTCAATTTAGGAAGAAAAAACTTGAACTCTAGTAATTTACCCTATGTTTGGATTGAACAAAAGTAAGGGAAATAAAATAAGGGAAACACTTGTTTTGATAACTTTTTTTCTTTTACGCAAAGGAAAGTTGAGGGAGTTGAATATCCTTTACTTTCCTTTGAATTATTTATTTTTTATCTACCTTAATTTGGAGGAAAAACTAAGGAAAGGAAAGGAAGTTTCTTTTATGATGTGAAATATCATTTTTATCTTATTAATCTTTTATATAAAATATCTATAAGAAGGATATAATTGGAAAAAAAATCATTATAAACAATTGTTTTCTTTAACTTTCGCAGTTTAACCAAACAAAAGTCGTGAAAAATTTTTCACTTCCCTTTACTAATTTTAACTATCAAAACAAAATAAACATATACTATTTCTTTTCATTAACCTTCATTTCTATTTCTTTTACTTTCATTTCCTTTATAATTATAAAATTTTATTACACTCACAAAGTGGTAAACAAAATATTTTATATTTAAAAATATACCAAAAAATGATTATTAGTGGAATGACAAGGGTTTTTTTGATATAGATTTGTTGGTCTTATATTCAACTCCCAAATAATGTTTTTCAATTGTTTTATTTGAAAAATATATAAAAGTATGAAAATATGTAAATACCCTTATAATAATATTAATTACCTTTTAAAATAAAGGTATTTTAGTAATTTCACAACTGATTTGGTGTCAATTTGACTAGTAACAATAACTCAATCAATCACTTTATATATAATATAGATTTGCCTAGACATAGTGTAACACTCCATACCTAACTCGATCGCCGGGTCTAAGCTATGAGATGTCATATTCATTACGGAAGCAACTACAATCAACTATAACAAAATTTATGTTGATTCAATACATCATAACCACTAACATGATCCTTATATCATAATTTTATAATATATTACCCTATCCAGGGTTTATACGAGCTTACGAAAGCTCTTTCAATAACCTAAGACCAATGAAGGACCAAATTGTAAGGTTTTAAGACCTTTTAGGCTGGAGTTGCAACCCCCACGATACGGTGTTGCAACCTTGAGACAGTAGGCTAACTTGACACTTTTGAGGACTAAAATGTAAAGTTTCTAATACTTCATCAAGTTGACGTTGCGACATCAAATAGGGGAAGTTAAGATGATAATGGCTGGTGTCGCGAAAACCATAGGGCAGTGTTGTGATTGTAACACCCCTAACCCGTATCTGTTGCCGGAACAGGGTTACGAAGTATTATCTGAGCTTAGAGAGTAATTTCATGGAATTCATGTCATTTAATTTTCATATCCGAAATTAATCATATTGTCCCTTGAATGGACCCTTGAGGCCCAATTTAAATAGTAGAATCAAGTTGGGACTAAATCGGGAACTCAGAAAATTTTTCGTAAAATTTCAAAATTTTTCTTATATACAAGGGTCACACGCCCATGTGGGTAGGCCGTGTGTGTAACACCCCTAACTCGTATCCATCGCCAAACTAGGGTTATGAGACGTTACCGATCATACAATTGCTTAAATGAATATTTATTAACATAAATGTCTATACCGATTTCATTGATATATCAGGGTCATTTCATACAATAATATAAACTTTACACACGATTATCCCTATCAAAGTTTGAATCATTTTGAACATCTACAATAAAATGTAATAAAATAAAATGCACTTATACAATTAAATTACTTCAATTTTATTCAATCATTTTATACATCCATTAAAAGTCATTAATGCGACGATAAACTGTAATTTATACATATTTTTATCCCATGCTTAGCGCATTTATGGATGATTTCTCCTTAGAATTGGTGAATTCGATGCTCCTAATTCTTTAATTTCATGTTTTATACTTAGGTGAGCACAAAAGAGTAATGAGAAACGGGCCAAAAATTGAGAAAATGGGCCAACGTGGGAAATCAACACGGCCTGGACTTCCTTACACGAGTAGGCCACACGCACGTGTATTTTTGGTAGAATCGAGCATGACTTACACGGGTAGACCACACGCCCATGCCTATTTAACAGCCTATTTAAATAGTATAAATCGCAAACAGGCGTGTCACACGGGCGTGTCCACGTCGAGCCCAAGTTTAGTTCTATTTGGAAAAGGCCACTCTTGAGGGCTTTTAGGTATTCTAAAGCCTATTTAAACACCCGAGGAGGCACTTAGAAGTGACACATAGAGTAGGAGGCAAGGAGTTACTCAAGGAAAGCCGATTGATCCATCTTAGAAGCCGGATTCATCGTCAAGACTGAAGATCTCCCTTCAATTTCCTTCAGGAGTTTTGGGTTTTATTTATGCTTTGTTATCTTTATTCTTTTGAGATGTTTTCTTTCATAATTATGAACTAAACCCCCTAAATACCTAAGGGGAATGAAACCTAAGACGAATCTTGTTATTATTATCTGAATTGTATGATAAATATTTGACTTGATATTAATTATGTGTTCTTAATTCTTGTTTTAATATTCCAGGATATTGATTAAAGTTAATGCGCTTATTTAGAGGAGCAAAAGTCCTTGTCTAAGAGTAAATTTGTCGTAATTAAGCAGAGTTGATTGCACGCCTAGAGATAGGGTAACAAGATTTTTTCGGATTGGGGTGAAACCTAATAAGGGAGTCCATAGATCGAGTTAATACAATACTAGGGTGTTAATTAGAAAGAGATTTCAATTAATCAACCTAGGGTTAGACGTTATTAGTCTCGAGAGAGATAATAATATAACTTAGGGATTTCTACGGATCAAGTCAAATGAATAAATCATCTGATTTAGAGTCAATTAACAAGTGAAGTCTAGATGGATTTTTCCTTGGGTATTGACTTAATCAATCGAGTTTTCCCAAAAGCTTTTCCATAACTTTCTCTCTGTGCACCTTTAGTTTAGTTAATTAGTTTAGATAAACAAATCCCTTAATTTTTAGGCTAGATAATAAAAAGAAAGTAATTACTAGTACTCTTGGTTCCTTTGGGTTTGACAATCCGGTCTTGCTAAAGCTATACTACTGTTCGATAGGTACACTTGCCTTCATCGTGATAATATATAGTTTCAAGAACGATTAATTATAAATTTTTAAAACCTGTCGTGAATATCACGTATCAAGTTTTTGGTGCCGTTTTCGGGGAGCTAAGATATTAGGAACACTCGATTTTTATTACTTTAGCCATTTTACTTTATTTGCAATTTAAATTTTTATTTCCTTTTCTATTTTTCTCTTTTATTTGTTTCTGGCAGTTTTTTATAGTGTATGACTAGAAGAAACCCGTCGGGACCATTACTTTTTGATAGTGAGATCGATCGCACAGCTCGTAGAAACCGAAGAGAAATAAGGCGAAGCTTAAGATACACAGAGGAAGAGCAAGAGGATGATATTCAAACCACAACCGAGGAGATGATTGAAAATTAGGAAAATCCGCTACCACCTGTGATTGCTGCTGATCCAGTAAATCAGAATCCTACTTCGCACACTATATATGATTATGCTAAACCAAATTTAACAGGAATTGAGTCAAGTATAGTTAGGCCTGCTATTGCTATAAATAATTTTGAACTGAAACCTAACATGATTCAAATGATACAACAATTTCTTCAGTTTGATAATTTGCAGGATGAGGATCTAAACAATCACTTGGCGAATTTTCTGGAGTTTTGCGACACATTTAAAATCAATGGCGTTTCTGGTGACGTCATACACCTTTGGTTGTTTCCCTTTTCACTGAGGAACAAAGCTAAACAGTGGTTGAAGTCATTACCACGAGGGTCAATCACTACTTGGGAACAAATAACCGAAAAGTTTTTACTTAAATATTTTTCATTGGCTAAAACAGCTAAGTTGAGGAATGACATCTCTTCTTTTGTGCAGATGGATCTAGAAACGCTCTATGATGCATGAGAGAGATACAAGGATCTTTTGACAAGGTGCCCTCACCATGGGTTACCACTTTGGCTACAGGTTCAGACGTTCTACAATAGTGTGAACCCCTTAACGAGGGAACTCATCGACACAGCCGCCGGTGGAACTTTGAACAACAAAACACCTGAAGCAGCTTACAAATTTATTGAAGAAATGTCACTGAATAACTATCAGTGGCAAGTTATGAGGATAAAGCCGATGAAAGCGACTGATGTTTTCAACCTCGATGCGGTTACTATGCTATCTAACCAGGTAGAACTCTTAAATAAAAAGATTGACGGTTTGTGTGGTTCTATTTATGTACATCCAGTTATGAGGTGTGATTCAAATGGAGGAGGAACACACACGGAATATCAATCATTCAACCCCAACAACGAGGAGGAACAAGTCCAATACATGGGTAACAATAATTCTAGATCTCAAAATAATACATATAGTAATACCTATAATGCAGGTTGGAGGAACCATCCCAATTTCTCGTGGGGTGTTCAAGGAAATCAAAGGGCACAACATCCTCCGGCTTTTCAACAACCACCTTACCAACAAGAAAAGAAACCGAACCTTGAGGAGATGCTAACAAATTTTATCTCGGTGTCAGAAACTCGCTACCAAAATACTGAAACAACACTTAAGAGTCAACAGGCATTGATCCAAGGGCTCGACACTCAGATAGGCCAACTCGCCAAATTAATTTCTGAATGACCATAAGGTAGCCTGCCGAGTAACACTGAATCTAACCCAAGGGAAGAACCCAACGCAATTACTATCCAAGACGAGGAAGGGTTAGTTGAACCTGAACCAGAATTGAGGCAATGAATTGTGGTAAGTAAAGGTAATGGCGAGGTGGACCATAGTGAGCAGAAACTGGTAAGTAAAGAGTACAAACCACGAGTGCCATACCTCAATGCGACAAGGAAAGACCGCATAGATGAACAATTTGGTAAATTCCTTAAACTATTAAAGAAATTACATTAACTTACCATTTATTAAAGCTCTTTCGCAGATGCCAAACGCAGTCAAATTCTTAAAGGAGCTTTTAGCAAATAAACGGAAGTTGGATGAGGCGTCGCATGTGGAGTTAAATGCAGTTTGCTAAGCCATTCTACAGAACAAGCTAGCTAACAAATTGAAAGATCTAGGGAGTTTTACGATTCCTTGTTTAATTGGTAGCTTAAATGTTAAAAATACTTTGGCTGATTTAGGGGCTAGTATTAATGTCATGCCCTACAAAATGTTTAAACAACTAGGTCTTGAGAAACCCAAACAAACTAGGATGAGTATTCAGTTAGTCGATAAAACTATTAGATTTCCTAGAGGTATCATTGAAGATGTACTTGTAAAAATTGATAAATTTATATTCCTAATCGACTTTGTTGTTCTAGACATAGAAGAGGGTAGTGATGCACCTCTAATTCTAGTAAGGCCCTTTTTAGCAACTGCTAGAATCATTATTGATGTTGGTACAGGTGAACTCACACTTCGTGTGGGTGATGACTCAGTTACTCTTCAAGCTCATAATCCTATTAATGCTGACCATGTGATGCAACCTTCTTTACAGGAAACACATTCGAAGAACACACATGAGCCTTGTTCAAGTAACAACAAAAGAACTCATCTATGAAGAACGAAGGCTACAAATCGAGGAACTAGATGAATGGCGAACAGTAAACCAAGAACACATGATAAACCAAAACCACGCCATGACAAGTTCAATATTTCACCAAATAAACTTAAGGTTGGAGACAAAGTACTACTAGATGCAACAGACCCTCGTATTGCCACTTGTGAACCTAACGGAGCAATCCCTCTTACGGTACTCAGCATTTTTCCATATGGTACAGTCGAGGTAATTCATCCCAAATTCAGCCTTATTTTGATGAAATTGATAGCAGGGATGAGGAGTGTAAACTCCTCGCACCACTATGATCACGCAAAAGAGAGGTAACTCGAGCTTAGACTCTAAATAAGCGCTTCTCGGGAGGCAACCTGTAACACCCCATACCCGAGACCGTTGCCGGAGTCGGACACGAGGGGTTCACAGACTAAATTCGCTTACTATCGCAGTCCATTTTAAAAATTTCCAGGCAGTTGGCTAACTGCGTCACTGTCACCTTAAAAATCATATCTTGAGTTTCACAACTCGAAAATCAGTTTCGTAATTTTTCCCTGAAACTAGACTCATATGCCCATCTACATATTTTTTTCTAGAATTTTTGGTCGGGCCAATTAGTACAGTTTATTAGTCAAAGTCTTCCATGTTACAGGGATCAACTACACTGACCTTTGCGCATTACGACTTGGATATCTCCCTGCACAGAGCTTCAATACTGATGCCGTTTGTTTCTATAGAAACTAGACTCAGAGAGGAATCTATACATATATGGCATGACTCATAATTATCTCTGGTTAATTTATAATGAATTTCCAAAGTCGGAACAGGGAATCCAGAAACCGTTCTGGCCCTGTCTCACGAGAACCTGAATACCTCTTAACATACTGTCCATATGATCGTTTCGTTACTTTCCTATGAAAATAGATTCATCAAGATTCATTTACATAATTTATTCACTATTTAATTTCATTCCTACTATTTTTAGTGATTTTCCAAATATACATCACTGCTGCTGTCAGCATCTGCCTTTAAGGTAGACTTTACCTATTTCATAGTTTCCATGATTCAACTAGCCCTTTTAGCATAAATAGCACAAATTATGATAGTGATTAACCATTCCCATGGCCAATCCTTGTTAAGCATATCCACACCTCTCAATAACCATATCCATACCAAATGATTATAACATTATGCTCAAACATATATAAGCCATTTTCGCATGGCTATCCAAAATTATACAAATCCAAAGGGTCCATGACCCACAACAAAAAGGGTAGTCCTATACATGCCATTTCGAAGTTCAACCAAAATTGTACCAAAAGGGGGCTTTGATAGTGTGGGCGACTTCGACATCAAAATCCCGAGTCCGATAGCTGAAGAACCAAAATCTATAAAACAGAGAATCAAAGAAACGGAGTAAGCATTAAATGCTTAGTAAGTTTTGAGCAAAGAATTTAGACACAACCAAAGTATAGCATTCATGTAGCTAAACGGATAATTTCATATGCACAAATTTTCAATATCATACTTACTTCACATTACCAACCCTTATATTCATACACAAAGATCAACTTAGCCAAAGGCCGGTAGCTCATTTATCAACTGAGCGAATACTTATTTGTAAGGGCTCAACTAATTCAAAGCACATACGAAACATACCTCAATGTTGGGATGTTTCAAGCGTATTAACTGAAATTTTTTACAGCAAGATCATTCATTCTCAAATCACGTACCTTCGGAATTTAACCGGATATAGCTACTCGTTCAAATGCCTTCGGGACATAGCTCGGTTTTAGTAACTCGCACAAATGCCTTCGGGACTTAACCCGGATTTAGTAGCTCGCACCAATGCCTTCGGGCTTAGCCCGGAATTAGTAACTCGCACAAATGCCTTCGGATCTTAGTCCGGATATGGTCACTTAGCACAAAGCCTTCGGGACTTAGCCCGGACATCATTCGAATAACCATGCACATTTAACAATAAATCATGACACATTCGTATTTCATTTTCATTAGCAAAACTCAAACACAAGACACTTATCACTCTTGCCATTTCGGCTCAATAGCCACACACAAAGAGCACGATTTTGATTTGCTTAAAACATGATCTAATCAAATCATAATTTAAGCTCTATTACTCAAGAACTTACCTCGGATGTTGTCGACCGATTCCAATGGCTATTCGACCACTTTTTCCTTCCCTTTATCGGATTTAGTTCCCCTTTGCTCTTGAGCTTAATTTAACAAATAAATTGATTTAATCATTTGAGCATCGAAAAGAGGAACTCAAGATACTTAGCCCATATATATATACATTAGACATTAAAGTCACATACATATGAAATCATGAATCAACTCAACATATTAACCCACACTTCTTTTTAGCCGATTGTCTAAGCCAAGATAAAAGCATCAATATGCTTGCCTCTAACCGAATACATGCAACACCAATCTTCTTCCTATGGCCGAATATGCATGTCTATGTTGAGGCCGATTATATGCTTAATACTTCCTACAAGTATGGTTACTTGTATTGATTATATATCATCTTGTTTCAAGTTCAAAACTCGGCTAATACGCATATATACACTAGTAATCAAATACTAACATTTTGCACTTCACCTTACTACCATTTCACATCTATTTTCTACCATGGCCGAATGCATCAAGACACCATACCATTCAATTTTGGTCATGGGTTACACAAAGAACTTAATGTCTAACTCAAAAATGCCAAAAAGAAAATCCAAGAGTCATCAATCACCATCACATGTATCATTACAAAGCTTTACACTTAGCATGCAAATGACATCAACACAAATCCACCTTAGCCGAAACTTAACTCATCTTCATGCCTCATCACCACAACATCAAACATCAACCAAGAAGACAACACCCATGGCCGAATATCATCTCCATCTCATAGCAAAGATTTAAACCATGGGCTAGGTAGAACTCAAACTAACAACTAAAAACATGCATGAATCTCAAGGACAACATCAAACATACCTTAGTCTAGCAAACCACCATAGCCGATTTTCTCAAGCTCTTCCCCTTCCTTTCTTTCCTCTATTCGGCCAAAGATGTTCAAGAATGAACACTTTTTTTTGTTTTCTTTCTTCAATTCACGGCAATGGGGGGGGGGAACATGGATGAGACAATTTTTTTCATCATCATTTACCTTTCCATTATTATTTTATTACCCATACTCCTTATTTTATTTTATTGTTTCCTCCCATGATGCACCAACACAACATGTTTATGACATGTTTTGCCCATCTCCCTTTGTCCATCCTAATGTCATGGCCGGCCACTACTAGATAGGGGGGAAATTGACATGCAAGTCCCCCCTTTTTCAACATGCACTAATAGGTCCTTATGTTTTGATCTATCACATTTCAAAAATGTCACACATAAGTCCTATTGACTAAATTCACATGCAATTTACTAAATCGAAGCTTAAAAATTTTCACACATTTATTTTAGACAATAAATATCATATTCAAATAATTTGGTGACTCGGTTTAGCGGTCCCGAAACCGCTTTCCGACTAGGGTCACTTTAGGGCTGTCACACAACCCGAGCACTAACAGTATTGATTTCTTTAAAATTTTAGTTTTTAACATCTAATCACTAATTGAGTCCTTGAAACACAGGTTTTCTAATCCACACTGCCAAGCACACGGGTGTGCCTTAGGCCGTGCTTACACCACGGGTAGAGATACGGCTGTGCAATACGGCTATGTAAAAATAGGGCAAAATTTTTCCCCAACACGGGATACGATAAGTTGCCACGGCCGTGCGACGTGGCCGTGGGCGAGTCTGTCAAAACAACACGGGCGTGCAACACACCCGTGTCTAGAAACCGTGGTTGAAATTAAGAATTTAGCAGGGGCGTGTGCATTTGAACACGGGTGTGGGAGAAGCGAACGAAGTAAGACACGGCTGTGTGACACAGTCGTGTGAACCAACATGCCTAAAAGAACACGGGCGTGGGACGAATTTTAGACGCGTCCAAATTTAAAAATCATGAAACACATAGGCTAAAATTAGGGCACACGGGCGTGCCCCACGACCGCGTGCCCCAAAATCTATATAAACCCTTCACTATTCATCATCCGCTTCCCCAAAATCCCTAACCCAAGCCGCTGTAACTCCTTCACACGCTTTTCCTGCCACGCCCATGCGCCGACCACAAGACAACCATCGATGACCCAAGCTCCTCCCTCTACTAAGCTCTTGCGTTTGTTCATTATTTTCTCTTCATTTCATTTACTAATTTGATTTTTCATGTTTTGAGTGTTAATCTTCATAGTTCTAATAATAGCAATGCTTATACCCTTTGTTTCTTGCTAATCTAGTTGTTGAATTATGGTACATTCATTCTTGTATTACTATTGACTTCAATCTATTTCCCATATTATCATTCCCATATACATCCATTCACTAGGCATTATTCTCGTATTCCTATTTGTAGTAATGACTTAAAATATCTGATTGGGTTATCTTTCAGCATAATTGTTTTTAGTACATGACTCCTATGAAGTATCTCTACTTAGTTCTAACATGTATTGCATATTTGTTCATGCTATTGTTGGGGAGTAATTTTATGATTATTTCATCTTGCCATTGTAGATATCATGTCAAATTGTAGTAAGAAAACCGCTGTTCCCACTTCAAAGAAGAGGAAAGGAGCAGCGTCATCCTCAGGTCCTACCGCGGAGATCAGGCACCCCTTTATTCAGTTTCTCTTGGGACCCCATGAAAAACTCTTTCAGATACTTCAGCCTGACCCTTAGGTATGGGCCACTGCATTGACTGGGCCGCTCTTGAACAAGTCCAACTGGCTGACGCGGTCAGAGCCCTTATGTCGACTGATCCATGGAAGCTCTTCTTTGGGATCATTGAGCCAACGTACCTCGAGCTCAGATTGGAACTCTGTTCAACCTTTCACTTCCAAACTGTTATGACAGAGTTTGATGATCCAGGAATGGTCCAGTTCTGCCTCGATGGTTTAGTTCACCAGTTGAGCTTACCTGAGTTTGGAATCGCATTGGGACTGTACACGGAGGAGTTCATGGACGACAACGAACTCGACACCCTCTATCGCCTTATCCACTATTCTTCTTCAAAGTTTTGGAGTGTTTTAGTCCCTGACTCAGCCACCTATGATCTTAGCCGCTCTAAGGCATCAGCCCTCGCCCCATCCCTACGGTACCTACACGCCATCTTGGCCCACATTCTGACAGGACAGCGAGAGAGCACCGGTGTCATCAATACTCACGACGCCTATTTCTTATGGAGCATGGCGAACGGGCACGTCTTCGACCTTGCCTATTTCATTACCCTCACTATACGCCATCAAATGAAGTGGCATAGGAAGGGGGTCATCTCCATTGGCCCCTATGTGACTCACTTTGCACGGCACTTTGGGCTTCTCAACACGGCGGCGCAAGCATCCTCCCTCCCTCTCATCGGTCAGATGTCCCTACAGGGCATCTCGAGTATGCAACACATGAGGATGATAGAGTGACGACATGGAGTTGATCCTCCCCAGTACCGCCTCGTTCAGTTAGCCAAGCAGGAGGGCCCCGAGGAAATTATTGAAGTTGTCCCTCCATGACACGAGGGCCCACTGTCTCAGCCACCACCCACCCATCGTCTAGTTTATGTGGCGGCTTCATACTCTGACATCTCTGAGCGCCTCACTCAATTTGAGCAGCAGTTTTTCAGTGCTTTGATCATATTGATGCTACTCTAAATCAGATTTGTCAGCACCTTCACATCTCATCGCCACCACCACCCCGCGAACCATCCGGCGATGACGATGTTTAAAGCCTTTTTATTTATTATTTTTATTTTCACTTTTATCTTTATTTATCTTCTTAAAGTACTTTTTATTTTATTTTCCTTTAATACTATTTCATTTTTAGGTTTTATAATTTTTATTGAACAATTTATAGTTTCGGCTATTTCATTACGAGTAATTATGCCTCTTTATATTTCCTAAAGAGTTCTTGATTTTATCATAGTTATTAAGAGCTCCAAAGCTCACCATCGCTTAGGAACTTGAAACTCCACTAGAAAAGTTTCTCTATGACTACTATGTCCTGCCCGACCACCACGATAACCTTTTCGTTGGACACTGTGGTTATGGAACCCAACCTCTACCACCACCGAAGTATCATTTTCCAATCTTATCATTGCCTTGGCCGATTATTCTCCATAACTCCAATTCAAGGAGTCCATTCATCATTCAGGAAGTTTCACTTCTCTCCCTATCTTATGATCTTATATCTATATCATCGTAAATCTAACTTTGTACATTGAGGGCAATGTACATCTTAAGTGTGGGGGGGTTGTTTATATCTTTATCAGAAAAATCCCTGAATTTTGTCTTATTCTTATGTGATCTCCTCATATCAGTATTAGAATGAATTTTGATTAATTTATGATCTTTATTGATATGCCTTGAATTAAAACATAGGCATTCATGCATTGATGGTTTAAACTTTAAGGAATTAGAGAATCAAGCATGATAAGTTGATTTTTCCCCAAGTTCAGGTGTTATCTTGAGTTGAAATTCACAGGTTTAACATCAAAAAGCCATAATTTTTGTGAGATCTTGAACCTTTAAGAGCATCTATTATTTCTTTCATGCTCATTTTTATTGTTGCTTTGAGTGCGTCAATCTTGATTTGTTATTCTAGAACTTGCTTGTTTATGCATGTCAAGACCACACCATTTGATTTGATATGTCAAGATGATAAAGGCACTTAGGTTTAACCCACTCACTCCATAAAAGCCTACCTTCACAATTAACCCTTAGTGAACCCCCTTGAGCCCAATACCCTTAATATTAACCCATAACCCATTATTATTGAAATCCCCTAAATTAATTTGATCCCTATTTTTGTCGAGATTTGATTTGAATAAATTGGTTAGCTATGTTTTATTTTTGATACATAACCTATGTTATTTGACTTGTTCTAAAAAAAATTACAATACATACATATATATTAGTAGTAATTCATTATTTTTGAGCTTTAGTGTTTAATTCCATATTCTGAGAAGAAGCTCACTTGTATTCGATTGATAATTAGTTATTTTTCTAGTTAGGTAATTTTTCAATTCAATCTCGATTCTAACCTGTTCTTTCAGTTTGTGACCGCACCCCTTAACCAAAGCCACGTTACAACCCTCTAAAGACCTTTTGATTGATGTATCATATCAATTTATAGTGGTGGAGATTTGATTTTCATGCAAGCCTATGGTAATAACTTTTCATATTGACTAATGAGTGCTTCATTTATTGTCCTTAATCACCTTGAGTGATTTGAGTGAATGTTTAGTGAGGATGTTAAACTTTGTGATATTTTGAATCAAAGGTAATCACTGAGATGAGGGAAGACACATATGTTTTCGTGATAAAATGCTCAACTTGGAATGTTTGAAGCTTTGATGTTCTTCTAGTTGAATTCTCAATGTATGATTACTTATGGTTTATTTTGAGATATTATTGATAAGGGTTATAAGTTGAGAAGAATTTATTTTGATTGTGAGTTGATGATTTTGCTTGAGGACAAGCAAACGCTTAAGTGTGGGGGTATTTGATAAATTGTAATTTATACATATTTTTATCCCATGCTTAGCACATTTATGGATGATTTCTCCTTAGAATTGGTGAATTCAATGCTCTTATTTCTTTAATTTCATGTTTTATACTTAGGTGAGCACAGGAGAGTAAAAGGAACGAGAAACGGGCCGAAAACATAGAAAATGAGCCAAGTGGGAAATAAACACGGCCTGGAATTCCTTACACGGGTAGACCACATGCCCATGCCTATTTAACAGCCTTAAACACGGATTGCAGAAATCACATACGGGCGTGTCCCTATCGAGCCCAAGTTTAGTTCTATTTGAAAAAGGCCACTCTTAAGGGCTTTTTGTGACAGCCCTAAAGTGACCCTAGTCGGAAAGCGGTTTCGGGGCCGCTAAACCGAGTCACCAAATTATTTGAATGTGATATTTATTGTCTAAAATATGTGATTATGAATGTGTGAAAGTTTTAGCCTTCGATTTAGTAAATTGCATGTGAATTTAGTCAAAAGGACTTATGGGTGACATTTTTGAAATGGGATAGGCTAATCTACAATGACCTAATAGTGCATGTAATCAAAAGGGAGGACTTGCATGTCAATTTTCCCCCCCTAATATGTAGTGGCCGGCCATGAGCATGGGTGGACAAGATGTTATGGCTAAAAACATGTCATAAACATGTTGGGGTAATGCATTATGTAAGGATTAATAAAATAAAGAGCATGGGCAATAAAATATTAGTGTTAGTAGGATGAGAAACAAAAAAAAGAAAGGATGTGTGTGATTGTCCCCCATTGCCGTGAGTTGAAGGAAAAGAAAACAAAAAAAAAGTGTTCAACCTTTGGTTCATCCTTGGCCGAAAATTCTAAGGAAGAAGGAAGGAGTTCTTGCTTCATGTTTGGTTTGGAAGAGGATTAGGAGGAGGTTCGACCATACTTATATCTAGATTAAGGTATGTTGATGTTGTGCCATGAGATTCATGCATGTTTTTAGTTACTAGCTTGAGTTCTAATTAGCCATGGTTCAAATCTTTGCTATGTCATGGGGATGATATTCGACCAAGGTGGATTTTGTGTTAATGTCATTGCATGCTAAATGTGAAGCTTGTTAATGATACATGTGATGGTGGATTGATTAACTCTTGGATTTTCTTTTTAGCATTTTTGAGTGAGACATTAAGTTCTTTGTTTAACCATGATCAAAATTGAAATGGTAAGGTGTTGTGATGTATTCGGCCATGGTATATCCATAAGTATGATTTATGCTTATTGCATGGTAGGTAAGATTTGTGTTTTGGATTTATGTTTATGTTTGGTTATAATCAACCTTGTGATTCGGCTCTTACACACATATATATATATGTTTGCACATGATGTATTGGCATGACATATATAATATCTCAAGGTATATATTTTCATATGATGGTGTTTCGGTTATGGAGTAAATGATGGATGCATATTGAGTTATAATATGTAATGCATTAGTTAGTAAAATGTATGCCATTTGTGTGTGGTATTAAGTATATAATTGGCCTCAACATAAACATGCATATTCGGCCACATGAATGAGTACATAGGTTGATGTGTTTGTTTGGCCATAGGTAAGCATATTGAAGGATTTATCTTGACTTAGAAAATTCGGCTAAGGAGAATACTAACTAATATGTTGTGTTGATGCATGATTTCACATGTATGTGACTTTAATGTCTAATGTATAAATATGGGCTAAGTGCCTTGTGTTCCTCTTTTCGATGCTCAAATGATTAAATCAATTTATTTGTTTAATTAAGCTCAAGAGCAAAGGGGATCTAAATCCGATAAAGGGATGGAAAAAGTGGTCGAATAGCCATCGAAATTGTTTGACAACATCCGAGGTAAGTTCTTGAGTAATAGAGCTTAAATTATGATTTGATTAGATCATGTTTTAAGCAAATCAAAATCATGCTCTTTGTGTGTGGCTATTGAGCCGAAATTGCAAGAGTGATAAGTGTCTTGTGTTTGAGTTTTGCTAATGAAAATGAAATATGAATGTGTCATGATTTATTGTTAAATGTGCATGGTTATTCGAATGATGTCCGGGCTAAGTCCCGAAGGCTTTGTGCTAAGTGACCATATCCGGACTAAGATCCGAAGGTATTTGTGCGAGTTACTAATTCCGGGCTAAGCCCGAAGGCGTTGGTGCGAGCTACTAAATCCGGGTTAAGTCCCGAAGGCATTTGTGCGAGTTACTATAACCGGGCTATGTCCCGAAGGCATTTGAACGAGTAGCTATATCCGATTAAATTCCGAAGGTATGTGATTCGGGAATGAACGATCTTGCTGTAAAAATTTCAGTTAAAACGCTTGTAACATCCCAACATTGAGGTATGTTTCGTATGTGCTTTGAATTAGTTGAGCCCTTACAAATAAGTATTCGCTCAGTTGATAAATGAGCTACCGGCCTTTGGCTAAGTTGATCTTTGTGTATGAATATAAGGGTTGGTAATGTTAAGTAAGTATGATATTGAAAATTTGTGCATATGAAATTATCTGTTTAGCTACGTGAATACTATACTTTGGTTGTGTCTAAATTCTTTGCCCAAAACTTACTAAGCATTTAATGCTTACTCCGTTTCTTTGATTCTCTGTTTTATAGATTTTAGTTCTTCAGCTATCAGACTCGGGAATTTTGAAGTCGAAGTCGCCCACACTATCAAAGCTCCTTTTGGTATACTTTTGGTTGAACTTGAAATGGCATGTATAGGACTACCCTTTTTGTTGTGGGTCATGGACCCTTTGGATTTGTATAATTTTGGATAGCCATGCGAAAATGGCTTATATATGTTTGAGCATAATGTTATAATCATTTGGTATGGATATGGTTATTGAGAGGTGTGGATATGCTTAACAAGGATTGGCCATGGGGATGGTTAATCACTATCATAATTTGTGCTATTTATGCTAAAAGGGCTAGTTGAATCATGGAAACTATGAAATAGGTAAAGTCTACCTTAAAGGCAGATGCTGACAGCAGCACTGATGTAGATTTGGAAAACCACTAAAAATAGTAGGAATGGAATTAAATAGTGAATAAATTATGTAAACAAACCTTGATGAATCTATTTTCATAGGAAAGTAATGAAACGATCATATGAACAGTATGTTAAGAGATATTCAGGTTCTCGTGAGACAGGGCCAGAACGGTTTCTGGATTCCCTGTTCCGACTTTGGAAATTCAGTATAAATTAACCAGAGATAATTAGAAGTCATGACATATATTCATAGATTCCTTTTTGAGTCTAGTTTCTATAGAAACAAACGTCATAAGTATTGAATCCCTGTACAGGGAGATATGAAAGTCGTAATGCGCAAAGGTCAGTGTAGTCGATCCCTATAACATGGAAGACTTTGACTAATAAACTGTACTAATTGGCCCGACCAAAAATTCGAGAAAAAAATTTGTAGATGCATATACGAGTAATGTTTCAGGGAAAAATCACGAAACTGATTTTCGAGTTGTGAAACTCAAGATATGATTTTTAAGGTGACAGTGACGCAGTTAGCCAACTTGCCTGGAAAATTTAAAATGGATTGTGCAAAGAAGTGATTTAAGTCTACAAACCCCTCGTGTCCGACTCCGGCGACGGACTCGGGTACGGGGTGTTACAATTTTATTGGTATCAGAGCTACGGTTTAGTCGATTCTAGGACTACCGTAATGCGTTGGGTCTAGCTATACATGCCATTTTATGTGATTATTTGATAGTGTGGTGATTTCTGACATTTGCAAATGTGTTTATTTATAGTAATGGATCCCGACCCCGACCGAGCGGTAGCTGATGATCTTGAGAGTGTAGCGCCTGCTCCCGCACAAGGGACAGCTCCGGCGGACTCTCATCCTATTGCTAGTAATCCGAATGATGAGGCTAGACAAGCTTTTTATAGCGTGATGAATGATTGGTTCAACCAATACATTCGAACTAATACGGCTGTTCCACAACCTCCATTCCCGACAAATACCACCCCCGCAGCTACAATACCTCCGGTAACAGACCAAATAAGGTCAAATAAGCCCCCAGTTGACAGAATTCGAAAACACGGGGCTACTAAATTTAAAGCTACGGACAGCGATGATGCCGAGCAAGCTGAATTTTGGTTGGACAACACTATCCGGGTACTCGACGAGCTATCTTGCACACTCGATGAGTGCCTAAAGTGTACTATCTCCTTGCTACGTGATTCTGCCTACTATTGGTGGAATACATTGACTTCTGTTGAGCCTAGAGAGCAAGTAACTTGGGAATTCTTCCAAACCGAGTTTCGAAAGAAGTATATCAGTCAGAGATTCATTGACCAAAAACGAAAGGAATTTCTTGAACTCAAACAAGGTTCCATGTCGGTTACCGACTATGAACGAAAGTTTGTAAGGCTTAGCCGGTACGCACGAGAATGCATTTCCTCAGAAGCCGTAATGTGTAAACGTTTCGAGGATGGATTGAATGATGATATAAAGCTGTATGTTGGCATTTTGGAAATCCGAGAATTTGTGGCACTTGTCGAGCGAGCTTGCAAAGCCGAGGAGCTCAGTATGGAGAAAAGAAAAGCTGAGGTGGGAGCAAGGGATTTTCGTAAGAGGTCTTCGGGGAAGCCCTTCCCACAGTCATCGAAGAAATTTAGAGATGGCTTAGGCCGGTCTAGAGACACTTCGGGCTTTTCTAGACGAGATCGCGATCGACCCCTTTCGAGTGCACGAGTCACTTCGGTCGCCAGTGTGGGAAATGATCATCGAGATAGAACGGAGTGCCAGTATTGTGGCAAATGGCATTCTGGAAGTTGTAGATTCCATGACCGCTCCTGCTACAAGTGCGGGTCAGTTGACCACTTTATCAAAGATTGCCCGAGATTGTCTGAACAGAATGTAAATCAGAATGGGAAACCGAGTGCTACCACTACTCGAGGTAGACCATCTAGAAACACGGGAAATGCTAGTGGTGGTCAGAGAGGATCTAGAGATGCTGCGACCAGATCTGAGGCTCGTGCTCCTGCTAGGGCTTATGCTATACGCGCACGCGAGGATGCTTCCTCGCCAGATGTTATTACCGGTACTTTTACTCTCTTTGATACTAATGTGATTGCTTTGATTGACCCTGGTTCTACTCATTCTTATATATGTGAAACCTTAGCATCCAGTAAGACTTTACCTATTGAGTCTACTAAGTTCGTAATTCGGGTGTCAAATCCCTTGGGTCGTTACGTGCTTGTCGACAAAGTGTATAAGAAATGCCCCCTAGTAATTTGAGATTCCTGTTTTCCGGCGGACTTGATGCTTTTGCCGTTTGATAAATTTGATGTTATTCTTGGTTTGGATTGGTTGACTGTGCATGATGCGGTTGTGAATTGCAAAAGCAAGACTATTGATTTGAGGTGCGCAAATAACGAGATAATCCGAGTTGAGTCTACGGACTTAAAAGGGTTGCCAGCTGTAATATCAGCAATGTTGGCCCAGAAATATGTAAGAAAAGGGTATGAAGCATACCTTGCGTATGTACTTGATGACAAAGAATTAGAAAAGAAACCCGAATCTGTGCCGGTGGTTTGTGAATACCCAGATGTTTTTCCCGAAGAATTACCGGGTTTACCACCTGTTCGGGAGGTAGAGTTTGGTATTGAGCTTGTACCTGGAACTACGCCAATTTCGATAGCTCCGTATCGTATGGCACCAACCGAGTTAAAAGAATTGAAAGCTCAGTTTCAAGAGTTGACTGATAGAGGTTTTGCTCGACCAAGTTTCTCACCTTGGGGTGCACCAGTATTGTTTGTGAAGAAGAAGGACGGAACCATGAGGTTGTGCATCGACTATCGTCAGCTGAATAAAGTGACAATAAAGAATAAATATCCGATACCGCGTATTGATGATTTGTTTGATCAATTAAAGGGAGCCTCAGTGTTTTCAAAGATAGATTTGAGATCGGGTTATTATCAGTTGCGAATTCGAGATTTGGATATACCCAAAACTGCTTTCAGAACGAGATACGGCCACTACGAGTTCTTAGTGATGCCGTTTGGGCTCACTAATGCCCCTGCGGTATTTATGGATTTGATGAATCGGATCTTCAGACAGTATTTGGACCGGTTCGTAGTTGTGTTTATTGATGACATCTTTGTCTATTCAAGAGATGAGACCGAACATGCTGAGCACCTGAGATTAGTGTTACAAATTTTACGGGATAAGCAGTTATATGCTAAGTTCAGTAAGTGTGAGTTCTGGTTAAGAGAGGTTAGATTCTTGGGCCACGTGGTATCCGCATCGGGTATTCGAGTTGACCCGAACAAAATTTCAGTCATACTTAACTGGAAGCTTCCGAGAAATATTACTGAGGTTCGGAGCCTTTTGGGGCTTGCCGGTTACTACCAACGGTTTGTAAAAGGTTTCTCGATGATAGCCACACTGATGACGAAGCTACTTCAAAAAGATGTTAAGTTCGAATGGACGGAAAAATGTCAGAAAAGTTTTGATCAACTGAAAACTTATTTGACCGAAGCTCCAATTCTAGTGCAGCCCGAATCAGGCAAAGAGTTTGTCATTTATAGTGATGCGTCCCTACTTGGGTTAGGTTGCGTATTGATGCAAGAAGGTCAAGTTGTGGCCTATGCGTCGAGACAATTAAAGCCACATGAGAAAAATTATCCGACCCATGATCTCGAATTAGCTGCCATCGTATTCGCCTTGAAAATATGGCGACATTACTTATTTGGTGAGAAGTGCCATGTATTTTCGAATCACAAAAGAATCAAATATTTGATGACTCAAAGAGACTTAAATCTGCGACAAAGACGTTGGCTTGAGTTGTTGAAAGATTATGAGCTTGTCATTGATTACCACCCGGGAAAGGCTAATGTGGTTGCGGACGCCTTAAGCCGGAAATCACTGTTTGCTTTACGAGCGATGAATGTACACTTGTCTGTTCTACCCGACAATATGTTAGTAGCTGAATTAAAGGCCAAACCATTATTGATTCATCAAATTCGTGAAGCTCAGAAAGTCGACGATGAATTGGTTGCAAAACGGGCTGAATGTGTTCCGAATATGGAATCTGAATTTCAAATTGATGATGACGATTGTTTGAGGTTCAGAAGTCGTTTGTGTGTTCCAAGAAATTCAGAACTCATTTCGATGATTCTGAACGAAGCCCATTGTAGCCGAATGTCAATTCACCCGGGGAGTACAAAAATGTACAACGATCTGAGACGTCAGTTTTTGTGGCATGGTATGAAACGAGACATTTCCGATTGTGTTTCGAAGTGTTTAATATGTCAGCAAGTAAAGGCGAAACATCAAGTGCCTACGGGTTTACTCCAGCCAATCATGGTACCTGAATGGAAATGGGATCGAGTCACGGTGGATTTCGTATTTGGGTTGCCAGTATCGGCAAGTAAGAAAGATGCGATTTGGGTTGTTGTGGATAGACTGACTAAGTCGGCTCACTTTATCCCCGTACGTACGGATTTTTCATTCGATAAACTAGCTGAATTGTATATTTCTCAGATTGTGAGATTACACGGGGTACCTATTTCTATCGTGTCGGATAGAGATCCGAGATTCACCTCGCGATTTTGGAAGAAATTGCAAGAAGCTTTGGGTACCAAGCTGCATTTTAGCACCGCTTTTCATCCACAAACCGATGGTCAATCCGAGCGGATAATTCAGATACTTGAGGATATGTTGAGATGTTGCATCCTCGAGTTTAGTGGTTCATGGGAACGGTATTTACCTTTGATTGAATTCGCTTACAACAATAGTTTTCAATCAAGTATTAAGATGGCACCTTACGAGGCCTTGTACGAGCGTAAATGCCGTACACCATTGTTTTGGACCGAGCTCGGTGAAAGTAAAATTTTCGGAGTGGATTTGATTAAAGATGCTGAACAGAAAGTAAGAATAATTTGTGAAAGTCTGAAGGCAGCATCAGATCGTCAGAAGTCGTATGCGGATTTAAAACAAAGAGATATTGAGTATCAAGTGGGAGACAAAGTGTTTCTTAAGGTCTCGCCTTGGAAAAAGATACTCAGATTTGGCCGTAAGGGCAAATTGAGTCCGAGATTCATTGGGCCGTATGAGATCTCCGAACGAGTTGGCCCAGTTGCATATAGGTTGCTTTTACCCCCTGAAATTGAAAGAATCCACAACGTTTTTCATGTTTCGATGCTTCGACGTTACAGATCCGATCCTTCGCACGTAATAAACCCCTCCGAGGTCGAAATTCAAGCCGATATGAGTTATGAAGAAGAACCGATTCGTATCCTAGCTCGTGAAGTGAAAGAGTTGCGAAACAAAAGGGTTCCGATAGTGAAAGTGTTATGGCTCAAACACGGGATCGAAGAAGCTACTTGGGAACCCGAGAACTCTATGAAAGAGCGATACCCAAACCTATTTACCGGAAAGATTTTCGGGGACGAAAATTTCTTAAGTGGGGGAGAGTTGTGACAGCCCTAAAGTGACCCTAGTCGGAAAGCGGTTTCGGGGCCACTAAACCGAGTCACCAAATTATTTGAATGTGATATTTATTGTCTAAAATATGTGATTATGAATGTGTGAAAGTTTTAGGCTTCGATTTAGTAAATTGCATGTGAATTTAGTCAAAAGGACTTATGGGTGACATTTTTGAAATGGGATAGGCTAATCTACAAGGACCTAATAGTGCATGTAATCAAAAGGGAGGACTTGCATGTCAATTTTTCCCCCCTAATATGTAGTGGCCGGCCATGAGCATGGGTGGACAAGATGTTATGGCTAAAAACATGTCATAAACATGTTGGGGTAATGCATTATGTAAGGATTAATAAAATAAAGAGCATGGGCAATAAAATATTAGTGTTAGTAGGATGAGAAACAAAAAAAAAGAAAGGATGTGTGTGATTGTCCCCCCATTGCCGTGAGTTGAAGGAAAAGACAAAAAAAGTGTTCATCCTTTGGTTCATCATTGGCCGAAAATTCTAAGGAAGAAGGAAGGAGTTCTTGCTTCATGTTTAGTTTGGAAGAGGATTAGGAGGAGGTTCGGCCATACTTGTATCTAAATTAAGGTATGTTGATGTTGTGCCATGAGATTCATGCATGTTTTTAGTTACTAGCTTGAGTTCTAATTAGCCATGGTTCAAATCTTTGCTATGTCATGGGGATGATATTCGGCCAAGGTGGATTTTGTGTTAATGTCATTGCATGCTAAATGTGAAGCTTGTTAATGATACATGTGATGGTGGATTGATTAACTCTTGGATTTTCTTTTTAGCATTTTTGAGTGAGACATTAAGTTCTCTGTTTAACCATGATCAAAATTGAAATGGTAAGGTGTTGTGATGTATTCGGCCATGGTATATCCATAAGTATGATTTATGCTTATTGCATGGTAGGTAAGATTTGTGTTTTGGATTTATGTTTATGTTTGGTTATAATCAACCTTGTGATTCGGCTCTTACACACATATATATATGTTTGCACATGATGTATTGGCATGACATATATAATATCTCAAGGTATATATTTTCATATGATGGTGTTTCGGTTATGGAGTAAATGATGGATGCGTATTGAATTATAATATGTAATGCATTAGTTAGTAAAATGTATGCCATTTGTGTGTAGTATTAAGTATATAATTGGCCTCAACATAAACATGCATATTCGGCCACATGAATGAGTACATAGGTTGATGTGTTTGTTCGGCCATAGGTAAGCGTATTGAAGGATTTATCTTGACTTAGAAAATTCGGCTAAGGAGAATACTAACTAATATGTTGAGTTGATGCATGATTTCACATGTATGTGACTTTAATGTCTAATGTATAAATATGGGCTAAGTGCCTTGTGTTCCTCTTTTCGATGCTCAAATGATTAAATCAATTTATTTGTTAAATTAAGCTCAAGAGCAAAGGGGATCTAAATCCGATAAAGGGAAGGAAAAAGTGGTCGAATAGCCATCGGAATCGTTCGACAACATCCGAGGTAAGTTCTTGAGTAAGAGAGCTTAAATTATGATTTGATTAGATCATGTTTTAAGCAAATCAAAATCGTGCTCTTTGTGTGTGGCTATTGAGCCGAAATGGCAAGAGTGATAAGTGTCTTGTGTTTGAGTTTTGCTAATGAAAATGAAATACGAATGTGTCATGATTTATTGTTAAATGTGCATGGTTATTCGAATGATGTCCGGGCTAAGTCCCGAAGGCTTTGTGCTAAGTGACCATATCCGGACTAAGATCCGAAGGCATTTGTGCGAGTTACTAATTCCGGGCTAAGCCCGAAGGCATTGGTGCGAGCTACTAAATCCGGGTTAAGTCCCGAAGGCATTTGTGCGAGTTACTATAACCGGGCTATGTCCCGAAGGCATTTGAACGAGTAGCTATATCCGGTTAAATTCCGAAGGTACGTGATTCGGGAATGAACGATCTTGCTGTAAAAATTTCAGTTAATACGCTTGTAACATCCCAACATTGAGGTATGTTTCGTATGTGCTTTGAATTAGTTGAGCCCTTACAAATAAGTATTTGCTCAATTGATAAATGAGCTACCGGCCTTTGGCTAAGTTGATCTTTGTGTATGAATATAAGGGTTGGTAATGTGAAGTAAGTATGATATTGAAAATTTGTGCATATGAAATTATCTGTTTAGCTACGTGAATACTATACTTTGGTTGTGTCTAAATTCTTTGCCCAAAACTTACTAAGCATTTAATGCTTACTCCGTTTCTTTGATTCTCTGTTTTATAGATTTTAGTTCTTCCGCTATCGGACTCGGGAATTTTGAAGTCGAAGTCGCCCACACTATCAAAGCTCCTTTTGGTATACTTTTGGTTGAACTTGAAATGGCATGTATAGGACTACCCTTTTTGTTGTGGGTCATGGACCCTTTGGATTTGTATAATTTTGGATAGCCATGCGAAAATGGCTTATATATGTTTGAGCATAATGTTATAATCATTTGGTATGGATATGGTTATTGAGAGGTGTGGATATGCTTAACAAGGATTGGCCATGGGAATGGTTAATCACTATCATAATTTGTGCTATTTATGCTAAAAGGGCTAGTTGAATCATGGAAACTATGAAATAGGTAAAGTCTACCTTAAAGGCAGATGCTGACAGCAGTAGTGATGTAGATTTGGAAAATCACTAAAAATAGTAAGAATGGAATTAAATAGTGAATAAATTATGTAAACAAACCTTGATGAATCTATTTTCATAGGAAAGTAATGAAACGATCATATGAACAGTATGTTAAGAGATATTCAGGTTCTCGTGAGACAGGGCCAGAACGGTTTCTGGATTCCCTGTTCCGACTTTGGAAATTCATTATAAATTAACCAGAGATAATTAGAAGTCATGCCATATATTCATAGATTCCTTTTTGAGTCTAGTTTCTATAGAAACAAACGACATCAGTATTGAATCCCTGTACAGGGAGATATCTAAGTCTTAATGCACAAAGGTCCGTGTAGTCGATCCCTGTGACATGGGAGACTTTGAATAATAAACTGTACTAATTGGCCAGACCAAAAATTCTAGAAAAAAATTTGTAGATGTATATATGAGTCTAGTTTCAGGGAAAAATCACGAAAATTATTTTCGAGTTGTGAAACTCAAGATATGATTTTTAAGGTGACAGTGACGCAGTTAGCCAGCTTGCTTGGAAAATTTAAAATGGATTGTGCAAAGAAGTGATTTAAGTCTGCAAACCCCTCGTGTCCGACTCCGGTGACGGACTCGGGTATGGGGTGTTACACTTTTAGGCATTCTAAAGCCTATTTAAATACCTGAGGAGGCACTTAGAAGGGACACACAGAGTAGGAGGCAAGGAATTACTCAAAGAAAACCGATTGATCCATCTCAGAAGCCGGATTCATTGTCAAGACTGAAGATCTCCCTTCAATTTCCTTCAGGAGTTTTGGGTTTTCTTTATGTTTTGTTATCTTTATTCTTTTGAGATGTTTTCTTTCATAATTATGAACTAAACCCCCTAAATACCTAAGGGGAATGAAACCTAAGATGAATCTTGTTATTATTATCTGAATTGTATGATAAATATTTGACTTGTTCTTAATTATGTGTTCTTAATTCTTTTTTTAATATTCCAGGATATTGATTAAAGTTAATACGCTTATTTAGATGTGCAAAAGTCCCTGTCTAAGAGTAAATTTGTCGTAATTAAGCGCAGTTGATTGCATGCCTAGAGATAGGGTGACAAGATTTTTTCGGATTAGGGTGAAACCTAATAAGGGAGTCCATAGATCGAGTTAATGCAACACTAGGGTGTTAATTAGAATGAGATTTCTATTAATCAACCAACGGTTAGACGTTATTAGTATCGAGAGAGATAATAATATAACTGAGGGATTTCTACGGATCAAGTCAAATGAATAAATCGTCTGATTCAGAGTCAAATAACAAGTGAAGTCTAGGTGGATTTTTCCTTGGGTATTGTCTTAATCAATCGAGTTTTCCCAAAATCTTTTCCCCAGTTTTCTCTCTGTGCACCCTTAGTTTAGTTAATTAGTTTAGATAAACAAATCCCTTAATTTTTAGGCTAGTTAATAAAAAGAAAGTAATTACTAGTACTCTTGGTTCCTTTGGGTTTGACAATCCGGTCTTGCTAAAGCTATACTATTGTTCGATAGGTACACTTGCCTTCATCATGATAATAGTTAGTTTCAAGAACGATTAATTATAAATTTTTAAAACCTGTCGCGAATATCACGTATCGTGCGACTTTTATGCCTAAGTTTATATCAACTTTGCATGTTATGCATAATTATACAAACTAAAGACAAACATTTGGTAATGTACAAAAATCCATTCCATTCTATAGCTATTCGGCTATCACAACTCAATTGCATAATTTTGCAACTTTATAAAAATCAACGAATCAATATAATCATGCACATTTGCAAACCAATCAAATATAAACATCTATAAATATATAACAAGACATATAAGAACTCATCCATATATCATGGTCGAATACTCAATCTCATATGATCATTGATATTACCCAACTATTTTAAACTTTTAACCACCTATTATCAAGGTTGATTTAACCTATACGGAAACATCATAAATACTCAATATATACATGCAAACATATTAATTTATCTAAATAACATTCTTATATATATACATTACCATACAATATATCAAGGCCGAACCAATAACATAGGGTACACATGTATTATATGTATCTTACCTGCAGTAAAGACCTTATTTAACATAAAGTACATACCATTTAAACACCTCAAATGTCCACAAAGTATATGCGCTATTTGCCATCAATCAAACTTAGTGAAAATTCAATCCAATAGGCATAAACCGAATAGGAACATAGCAAAATTCATTTTTCAGCGCACGCAATACCTAATACAAGTTCATGCATACATGACACATAACTATAAAGCAGAGTGGACAATGATCAAACTTAACACAGTTAAATTTTTAAGGATAATAGCTTAGCCATTTTTGCATGGCTTTATACACAACAAAAAATTCAACATTTCCAAAACATACTTTAGCCTATACATGCTATAATCTTTAATTTAACTTATAAAAGTACCCAAAATAGAGGATAGTGTGATGAGCTTTGCAGACGATCCCGGAGGTTGTAACTTGACTTCCAAAATCTATAAAACAAAAACAAATATTTACACGATAAGCTATTATAACTTAGTAAGCTATAAGCAAATAAACAAGCTAATAATGTAACTATCTCATAATAAATTTAACCGAATTATACTAATATAAGTATGCATAGTCTCCACCTACCACATTTGTTCATGATATTTCGTTCTTATACAGAATCCTCACCTTGACCGAATGCTTGTGTAATCAACATAAGTGATTCGTATTTCATTTACAAAGCCAAAATATCATTAAACAATTGAATTCACATATATTCATAACTTCTACTCAAGCATCATAATATATATATCATCATATATACATTATCCAAATGACCGAATATACTTGGTACCATTAATAAACATATCACATATCATTCGAAGACAAACACAGTACATTTATGTATATCCTTATCAATTTCGATTATTATAATATAATTTCACCATCCACACTTATTCAATAAGTCATTGTATCAAATACTAATTACTTACTTACCTTGTCTTGACTTGGTAACAAATTAATTCATACTTGGCACATAACTCGTTTTACATATTCAAATATAGCTTATCATTGCCCGATGAACCATTCGGAATTGGATAGGACACTTTGATAATCTCATAAACCATATAATACCAACGTCCCAGACGTGGTCTTACATGTAACCACATATCGATGCCACTGTCCCAGACAAGGTCTTACTCGTAAACACATATCGAAATAAAAAATCGATGCCATAGACTTACTCGCTCACATATATCAGAATCCTATGTCATGACATATGTATTCTAGCTATTCCTAAGGTTCATATCGGGCTTTCGGATGTCGTATCTCGGTTGAATCGGACTCGGAAGTGTAGTAGCCACATTTATTCATATTCGACCACAATATATTTAGTTTCTAACATTTCATAGCAGCAAGTAATTATAAAATTAAACTATCAATAAACACGTCTATTTGCTTATAAACTTACCTCGAACGTAGTAAAATGGGACGGGGCTGCTAGTCGACAACTTTTATTTTTTCCCGGTCCAAATCTGATTTCTTTGGTTCTTGATCTAAACATATTCAAATTAAGCTCATTCAAATATATTTTCATTCAATTTAGTCCAAAAACACATAAATAGGAAGATTACCATTTTACCCCTGACAATTACAATTTTTACAATTTAGTCCCTATTACATAAAACACAAAATACACAACATTTCAAAACACCCATGTTAGGCTGAATGGTACCCATGCCTATACAAGTCATATATTTTATCAATTTTACATTTTAGTCCCTCAAATTATTATTTTTGCAATTAAGTCCTAATTACTCAAAATCATCAAAAACTCCAATACAAAATATGTTAATCTAAAACATATATTTCATTTTTCATCATCAAAAAACAAAAGTCACAAGCTATCAACTATAGCACAACTCAAAATATTCATCAAAATAAAAAATTAAAGGATGGATCTTGGAGATTACTAAACAACGATCTCAAAAACGTAGAAATTATCAAAAACCGAACTAAACTCATACCTTAATTAAGCTCCAAATTGGTCAAACCCTAGCCTTTTATTCTTTCTTTTTCTTTTTAGCTTATATTCAGTGCAAGAAAAAAGATAAAAAAATGTTTTTATGACTTATTTTCTTATGATATATAACATCTATATTAAATCATTATTATTTTACCTAATTACCCTTAATGAAATAATAATATTTTATAACCCATGTCCAATGCCGTCCAATATTATGTTAATAGGTTAATTTCATCATAAAGACTCCAAATTAGTAAACCACTAGCAATTCGGCCCTTATTCAAATTACCACTAAATTTTTATTTTACGCGATTAAGTCCTTTTATTTAATCGGACACCTAAACGACGAAATTAAATCACGAAAATTTCAAAAATATAAATTCACACAAAATAAACACAAAAAATAATTTTTAAATATTTTTCTGACTTAGATTCATGGTCCCAAAACCACCGTTCTGATTAGGGTCTAAATTGGGCTGTTACAGTGTGAGCCATGTGACATGCCCATGTTTCAGGCGTGTGGGCATTCGATGTGAGGCACACAGCCGTGTCTTAGCCCGTGTCCTTACTCGTGTAACTCCTTGACTTGTGCCACATGGCTTGCCATGTGCCCATGTACTAGGCCGTGTGGTTAATTTAATTTTCATAAATTAGGTGCAGGTTTCACACGGCCAAGACATAGGCCCGTGTTCTAGGCTGTATAGTACAAACGGCTGAGACACACGGCCGTGTCTCCGCCCGTGTGTCCAATTTTAAGAATTTTGTTTCTCAATTTTAAGATGCAGGGGACACACGACCAAATCACATATTCATGTGCCAGGCCGTGTGTCACACACGATCAAGACACACACCTGTGTGTCTACCTGTGTGGACAAAATAAGGCCATTTCCTAGCCCTATTTCTCACCCAAATTTAACCTTCAACCTACAACAACATTTGCATATATTTTCCAACCAATTCAAGTCATATAAATCAAGTAAACATCATTAATATATATGAAATAGTATCACATATTCATATAATGAAGTTTGCCTTATTGTGATGATTTATATTTTACTCTAAATCAATTTAACCAAACCTTATACATGTATGTATTAAACATGATATAACTTTATATTATCATACCAAAATATATCATTACTGGCCATTCCAATGGCTAGATTACAAAAATCCATTTACATATTATCATTGGTAAAATTAGCTTATAAATGCCATTATGTCAAAGTAAATTTTCTATTTATACCAAAACAACCTGGAGGATAGTGTGATGATACTTTTACTGATCTCCAACCTTTACGAGCTTCCGAGCACTATAAATGTAACACCCTACACCCGTACCATATGCCGGGATGGAATACAAGGCGTTACCTACCTTGATTACATGCCTTCCTACGTTTTTGAATCATCAAGACCTGGTCAATTTTAAAACTTTATCTAATCTTCTTCAATATGGCCTACAAGTCTCCAAACATTCATATAAAAACCAATCAGGACCAATTTGTGTCTTCCAATAAACCTTGAAAAATAAAACTAGACACAGGGGCACACGCCTGTGTTACCAATTCAACATGGTCGTGCTCTTGGCCCATGTGGCTCACATGGCCTAAGCATATAGGGGCACGCCAATGTCCTTTACTCGTGTGGAATTAATTTCAAATTCAAACCTATAGAGGTTTTCAAGCGGCCTGGTACACACCCGTGTCCATGGCCAGTGTCCCTCACACGGTCATGACACGCCCGTGTCTTAGCCTGTGTGAAAAAACCTGGACATTCTATTTCTGACGTCAGCAATTCTTAAGGGTCACACGGCCAAAGCACACACCCGTGTGCTAGGCTGTATCCTTCACACGGCTGAGACACACGACCGTGTCTCTGCCCATGTGTTTAATACCATGTATATTGACTTGCAAATTTAACGTACAGGGGACACACAGCCAAACATCATGCCCGTGGGGCTAACCGTGTGTCACACACGGCCTAGAAACACTCCCGTGTGGACAATATAGGGCTATCTACCAAGCCCTTTTGCCACCCTGAAACAAAACGTAACAACAACCAACATATCAAGGTTTAACTTAATATAATTTTCACAACCAAAAAACCATAATCAAGACCTATATACATTACATATATTCAACCATGCCACAATTTCACATTCTTGTAAGATTAACTTACATTCACATAATAACTTTCAATATTAGCCATCTTTCCATGGCCTTATAGAAAATGAATCAAAAGCTAAAGTAAGCCAACATATTTGGCCAATTAACAATGACACAAAACTTAAAAGTCAGGGTCCTATACATGCCATAATCAAAATAAAAGATCTAATTATACCAAGCGCTTTGGTTGATAGTGTGACTGGTGTCTCTGACGTAGAGATGATCCTCGAACTACTATGGCGGCACTATAAGAAAATGGAAAGAAATAGGGTAAGCATGAAGCTTAGTAAGTTGCATGAAAATAAATATAACGAAATCTTTACCATTCATTATCATTCTCATAACACTAAAATAGGCATAAGCACAACTTGCTCATCACTATCCAACACAATTCACATAGCATATACTAAGCTCACATCTCATGCATTTTATTTAGGTGCCTGTAACACTCACAACATGGTTATGCTTTTCTCGTTTAACTTAAACTATAACTCTCACCGTTGAACCATTTGAAATGCTATCAGATATTCACTACGCCTCAAACATAGGGTATAATGTCAATGCCATGTCCCAAACATGGTCTTACACTGGCTCTCACGTTAAGTCGATGCCATGTCCCAGACATGGTCTTACACTGACTCCCACGCATCCGTGTTGATGCCATGTTCCAGACATGGTCTTATACTGACACATCATGTAGCCAATTCATGTCCCAGACATGTCTCACACTAGCTTATATCAAGAGGCTGTTGCATGTCCCAGACATGTCTTACACTAGCTCTCGTCTCAATGCCGATCCCATGTGTAACACCCTTCGCCCATATTTGACGCCGGGACATGGTTCGAGGTGTTACCTGACTTAACTCAGTCAACTATACAAAACTGGGTGGTAAAATTTTGATAAATTTTAAAACTTTTACTTTCATAAGCAATTAGTTTCTTGAATGGGCTTACAAGGCCCAAAACATAAATTCGAGACGATTTAGACTTAACTGAGAAATTAAGAAAAACTCGGTGAAATTCATGCTTTAGGGTTCCACACGCCCGTGTGACTCGGGACATGCCCACGTCCTCAACACGTATGCGACGCTGACTTTAGGGCACGGCCATGACACGCGCCCGTGTGGCCTACCCATGGACAATACTGATTTAAAAGTTTAAGTGCAGGGGGACACACGACAATAACACACACCCATGGGGGTGAGCCGTGTGTCACACATGGTCTAAACACACGCCCGTGTGTCTTGCCCGTATGGACAAGTTAGGCTATCTTCCAAGCCAATTTGTTACCCAATTTGCACAACCTACACAAGATCATTTCAATATGCTAATTCCATTCCAAAAGACATCAATTCATCCATAGAAGGAACATCACATATATTTGCCAAAAATGAATAATAGCCATTATCTATGCTTAATACAAAATGAAGGGCTTTTATCTTAAGCCAATATACATAAACAATTCTCAATAATACAACTCCCTAGTCTAGCTCGATACATGCCATAATAAAAAATATAAATCCAACTATACCGAGTATTACGGCTGATAGTGTGATCGATATCTTTGACTTCAAGGGATCCTCGAGCAAAATGGTAGTACTGAAAGAAAAAGGAAAGGAAAGAGAGTGAGCATAAAGCTTAGTAAGTTGCATATAAATATATATACAACAACAACTTCACCATTTATCAATTATGCTCATAGCTCAAAGGTAAGTATAAACTGGACTTGCTCATTACCATAAACTCAAATCATATTTTCTAATCGAGCTCATTACTCATGCCTACCAAATAGGTACCTGTAACACTTACAACATTATCATACTTTTCTTATTAAATCTCTTTCTTAACTCTTAAAGTTGAACCTTTTGGAATACTACCGGATATTATATAAGCCTCAAACATGGGTTAAGTTACCGTTGCCATGTCCTAGACAAGGTCTTATGCTGGCTGTCTCCATCGAGGCCGATGCTATGTCCCAAACATGGTCTTACACTAGCTCTCGTGCATACGTGCTGATGCATGTCCCAGACATATCTTACACTAACACAAAACTTAGCCAATGCATGCCCCAGACGCGTCTTACACTGGCTAATATCATCGAGGTTGATGCATGTCCCAGACATGTCTTACACTGGTATTCACCTCTATGTCGCCATGTCCCAGACGTGGTCTTACACGGGCTATCATGATGCGGTTGATGCATGTCCCAAACATGTCTTACACTAGCCCTCGTCTCAATTTCGATGCCATGTCTCAGACATGGTCTTATACTGGCTCTCACATAACCCAATGTCATGGCATGAATATCCGGTTTGTTTCTTGGGGTTCTTACTGGATCTTTCGACTTTCTCAATCATAAATACATATACTTAGTTCCAATTCTATAAATTTATGCTATATCAGATCAATAACAATTGAATACATGCATTAATAGTATAGTTGTATTATTTACATACAACTTACCTCGGTTTACAAAAAGTACTTGACTAGTCGGCTTAATCGGATTGCTTGGCTTTGCCCCGATCTAAGTTTGGACTTGGTAAATCTTGATCTATAATAACAATATACACCCATTTAGTAACTAATTACAACTAGGTAATCATAAATTTACGTCTTTGGTAAAATGACTATTTTACCCCTAGACTTTGACAAAATGACCATTTTACCCCTATGCTCGAAAGTCAATTTTTATCGAATTTCTTTGTATCTCGGGCCTAACTGAACTATTTTCACTCTTATAGCAACTTCAAATTCTCACTATGTCATATTTATCAACCAATTTACAACTTATGCAACATAGTCTATTTTAGGTGTTTTCCATGAAAACTCCTTCACCAAAGTTGTTCATGACACAAATAGGACTCATTTTCTTCCATAAAAACTCAAAAAATATCACAAATCCTTTCATGGCAACACCCTAAACTTTCAATCATTTTGCAAAATAGACCCCTCATTTGAAAGCCCATGAAACAAGCATACTAAAAATGTAAAAATCACCAATAAAATCATCAAGATCACTTACATTATGAGAGGAATAAGTTGCTGCAAGTTTTCAGCTTTCAAAACTCCATTTTTGCTGATAATTTCGGTGAAGAAAGAAGTTGGAGAAGAAGGAAATGATAGCAAGGCTTTTAGGCATTATTTTATCACCAAATCATGACATTATCTACCTAATACTCTGACTATTTGTTTAAAATCCATCACATGGCCGACCAACACTATTAAAAAGGGTTTAATTTCCCTTTAAAAGCCCTTAATTTTTATTCTCTAGCTGTTTAACACATTTTGGTACTAAAATGTAACTTTTTCCTTTTATGCGATTTAGTCCTTTTTCACAATCGGGCTTGAAAATATTAAAATTAACTCACCAAATTTTTCATGCACTAATATAATCGTACTATAACCTCATAAAAATAATAAAAATATTTTTTTGTCTTCGAATTTGTTGTCCTGAGACCACTATTTTGACTAGGCCCTAAATCGGGCTATGACATTTCTTTCCCCTTAGGGATTTTCGTCCTCGAAAATCTTACTGGTGAATAAGTTCGGGTACTGTTCTCTCAGAGACTCCTCGGGTTCCCACGTGACTTCCTCGACTCCATGTCTATGCCACAAAACCTTCACAAGTGGTATATTTTTATTTCTTAGTTGTTTGACTTCTCGAGCTGAAATCTTGACAGGCTTTTCACTATAAGTCATGTCTGGGAGAATCTCAATTTCAGTTGGTGCAATTATATGCGAAGGGTCTAATCTGTATCGGCGTAACATAGACACGTGAAACACATCGTGAATCTTTTCTAACTCTGGTGGCAATTCCAAACGGTATGCAACAGGCCCTACTCTCTCGGTAATCTCATAAGGCCCTATGAAACGAGGACTTAACTTGCCCTTTTTACCAAATCTGAGGACTTTCCTCTACGGGGAAACTTTCAAAAATACCTTATCCTCGACTTTAAATTTAATCTCCCTTCATTTCAAATCCGCATAGGATTTTTGTCTATCCGAGGCGGCTTTCAAACAGTCACAAATCACCTTAACTTTTTCCTCAGCCTCTTTAATCAAATCTACCCCGTGAATTTGATTCTCTCTCAACTCTGTAACACCCCTCTGCCGTATCCGATGCTAGGATAAGGTTCGTGGTGCTACCTGGCTTAAACTTAACCAACTGTATAAAACTGGGCCATGAAATCTCAAACAACTTAAAAACTTCTCTTTACACAAGCAATCAGTCTCATTACGGGCTTACGAGGCCCAAAACATACATCCGGAGTGGTTCAGAACTCAATCGAGAACTCATGAAGAACTTAGAAAATTTCATGCATCAAGGCTCCACACGCCCGTATGGGTATAGAGCACACGATCATGTGTTAGGGACACGCCTATATCCCGATCCCGAGTCTAAACACCTGGGCATTCTGCCATGGCCCAAGCACACACCCGTTCCCTATAACCGTGTCCTTCACATGGCCGAGACACACAGCCGTGTCTCTTGCCCGTGTACCACTAGCATGTATACTGAATTTATGACACGGCATTGGCACATGCCCGTGTGGCTTGCCCGTGTACTAAAATGACTTTAAAGTTTTAAGTGCAGGGGACGCACGACCATAACACACACCCATGGGCGTGAGCCGTGTGTCACACACGGCCTAGACACACGCTCGTGTGTCTTACTCGTGTGGACAAACTAGGCTATTTCCCAAGCCATTTTGTCACCCATTTTGGACAACCTAAGTAAGATCAAGTCAATATACAAATTTCATCACAATGGACGCCAATTCATCCATAGACAGAACATTATATGCATTCATCAAAATGAATAATAGCTATTATTCCAGACTTGATACAAAGTGAATGGCCTTTGACTTAAGCCAAAAATACATGAATAATTCTCTTAATAATACAACTTCCTAGTCTAGCCCTATACATGCCATAATAAAAAAAATTTAAATCCAACTATACCGAGTATTACGGCTGATAATGTGATCGATATCTCTGATTTCAAAGGATCCTCGAGCAAAATGGCAATACTGGAAGAAAAGGGAAAGGAAAGAGAGTAAGCATAAAGCTTAGTAAGTTGCATATAAATATACACATATACAACAACGACTTCACCATTTATCAATTATGCTCATAACTCAAAGGTAAGTATAAACTCGACTTACTCATTACCATTAACTCAAATCATATTTTCTAATCAAGCTCATTACTCATGCATACCAAATAGGTATCTGTAACACTTACAACATCATCATACTTTCTTTATTAAAACTCATTCTTAACTCTTAAAGTTGAACCTTTTTGGAATACTACCGGATATTCTATAAGCCTCAAACATAGGTTAAATTTCTGCTGCCATATCCCAGACATGGTTTTACGCTGGCTATCTCCATCGAGGCCGATGCCATGTCGCAGACATGGTCTTACACTAGCTCTTGTGTATACGTGCTGATGCATGTCCCAGACATGTCTTATACTAGCACGAAAATTAGCCGAGGCATGTCCCAGACACGTCTTACACTAGCTATCATCATCGAGGCCGATGCATGTCCCAAACATGTCTTACACTGGCACTCATCTCTACGCCGATGCCATGTCCCAGACATGGCCTTACACTGGCTATCTTAATGTGGATGATGCATGTCCCAGATATGTCTTACACTAGCCCTCGTCTCAATGCCGATGCCATGTCCCAAACATGGTATTATACTCACATAACCCAATGTCATGGCATGAATATCCGGTTTGTTTCCTAGGGTTCTTGCTGGATCTTTCGACTTTGTCAATCATAAATACATGTACTTAGTTCCAATTCAAGAAATTTATGCCATATCAAATCAATAACAATCAAATACATGCATTAATAATATAGTTGTATTATTTACATACAACTTACCTCGGTTTACAAAAAGTTCTTGACTAGTCGGCTTATTCGGATTGCTAGGCTTTGCCTCGGTCTAAGCTCGGTTTTGGAAAATATTGATCTATAATAACAATATGCATCCATTTAGCCACTAAACACAATTAGGCATTCATAAATTCACAACTTTGATAAAATGATCATTTTGCCCCTAGGCCTTGGCAAAATGACCATTTTACCCTTATGCCCGAAAATTGATTTTTATCAAATTTCTTCGTATTTCAAGCCTAGATAAACTCTTTTTACTACTAGAACAATCCAAAATTCTCACTATTTCACAAACTAACCACCCATTTTGCAACTTATGCAAAATAGTCCCTTTATGTGTTTTCATGCTAACACCTTTCACAAAAGTTATTTATAACACAACTAGGACTCATATTCTTCCATAAAAACTTAGCATATATCACAAATACATCCATGGAAAAATCCTAAACTCTTGACTAATTTGTAAGATATCACCCTCATTTGAAAGCTCATGCTTCAAGGGTCTCAAAAATGTGAAAATCTTAAAGCAATCTCATTAAATCACCTACTTATGAGTGCTTCAAGTTGCTGTAGATTTTTAAGCTTTCAAACCTCTTCTATGGCTGGTAAAAAAATTAGTAGAGAAGAAGAAAATAAAGAAGAAATGGCCTTTGTTTTGTTTAATATAAAACTAGTCAAAATTGATGACCTAATCCTCACCTAACTTTGACCTTCTTCTACAATTTGTCTCCCCATGGTCGGCCAAGCCATTGTACAAAGGTATAATTTCCCTTTTTGGACCTCCAATTTAAGTTCTCTATCTATCTAACACATTTGGGTACTAAAATGCAACTTTTGCCTTTATGCGATTTAGTCCTTTTTCGCAATCGGGCTTGAAAACATTAAAATTAACTCCTCAAATTTTTCATGCACTAATATAATCGTACTATAACCTCGTAAAAATAATAAAAAATAATTTTTATATCTTTTAATTTGTGGCCTCGAGACCACTGTTCTGACTAGGCCCCAAATCTGGGTGTTACAAACTCGGTCCAAAATAAGGGTGTTCGGCACTTTCGCCCATACAAAGCTTCATAAGGTGCAATTTTCAGACTCGAATGATAGCTGTTGTTGTAGGTGAATTCAACCAATGGTAAGTATTTTTCCCAACTTCCTTGAAATTCAAGAATGCAACACCTTAACATGTCTTCTAAGATCTGTATTACTCTTTTCGACTGTCCGTCAGTTTGCGAATGAAATGCCGTACTGAAACTCAACTTGGTTCCTAGAGCCTATTGTAACTTTTTTCCAAAACCTCGAGGTGAACCTCGGGTCTCAATCAGACATAATCGATAATGGCACACCATGAAGCCTCACAATCTCAGAAACATACAAGTTGACTAACTTTTCAAGGGAGTAGTCGACACGCACTGGTATCAAGTGTGCTGACTTAGTGAGTCTATCGACAATAACCCATACTGCATCTCTCTTTTTCAGGGTTAGAGGCAAACTGGTTAAGAAATCCATAGTGATACGACCCTATTTCCACTCGGGAATCATAATAGGCTGAAGTAAACTCGAAGGAACTTGATGTTCAGCCTTTACTTGTTGACACACTAGGCACTTGGAAACGAACTCTGAAATGTCTCTTTTCATACCCGACCACTAATATATTTTCTTAAGGTCGTGGTACATTTTCACGCTACCCGGGTGAACTGACGAACAACCACTGTATGCCTCTCCTAAAATCTTCTGAATGAGCTCACTATCTTTGGGTACACAAACTCTATCTTTGAACATTATACACCCATCAGTACTAATACGAAAATCTGACTTAATCTCTGATTCACACTGAGTTCTCTTGGCTTGTAGTTTCTCGTCATCTTTCTGAGCTTCGCGGATTTCATGAAGAAAAGTTGGTTTGGCTCTCAACTCTGCTAGGACCGATCCATCATTAGATGTAGTCAATTGAGCGCTCAAGGCTCTCAAGGCAAACAACGACTTCCTACTCAAAGCGTCAGCGACTATGTTAGCCTTTCCTGGATGATAGTCGATAATCAACTCATAATATTTTATTAGCTCTAACCATCGTCGTTGCCTCAAATTCAACTCTTTCTGAGTCATTAGATATTTTAAACTCTTGTGATCAGTAAATACTCGGCATCTCTCACCATACAAATGGTGTCGCCAAATTTTCAGTGTGAACACCACAGCTGCTAGCTCTAAATCATAGGTCGGATAATTCCTCTCATGAGGCTTTAGCTATCTTGAGGCAGAGGCTAGAACCTTGCCTTCTTGCATTAGCATACACCCTAAACCGTTCAGGGAGGCGTCACTAAAAACTAAAAATTCCTTGCCCGACTCAGGTTGCACCAAAATTGGGGCTTTGGTCAACAAAGCCTTTAATTTCTCGAAGCTCTATTGGCACTCTTCTATCCATTTGAACTTGACATCTTTCTGCAGTAGCCTTGTTATCGGTGTAGCTATCCTGGAGAATCCATTTACAAATTGTCTATAGTATCCCACTAGCCCCAAAAAACTGCAAACCTCTGTCACATTCCTCGGCCGTTTCCACTCCACAATGGCAGAGATCTTATTTGGATCAACTCGGATTCCATCACCCGACACTATATGTCCTAGAAACCCGACCTCCTTAAGCCAAAACTCACTCTTACTAAACTTGGCATAAAGTTGTTTATCCCTCAAGATTTGCAACACAGTTCCCAAATGCTTTGCGTGCTCATTCTCATTACACAAATAAACCAAGATGTCATCAATAAAAACGACGACGAACCAATCCAAATACGGACGGAAGATGCGGTGCATCAAGTCCATAAATACCGCTGGGGCATTTTTCAATCCAAAAGGCATAACAAGAAACTCGTAATACCCGTATCTCGTCCGAAAAGCAGTCTTCGGCACATCTTGTTCCTTGACTCTTAACTGGTAGTAACCCGACCTCAAATCTATTTTAAAAAATATAGTGGTTCCTCTCAATTGATTGAAGAGATCATCGATCCTCAGTAAAGGATACTTGTTCTTCACTGTCACCTTGTTAAGTTGTCTATAGTCGATACATAACCTCATCGACCCGTCCTTGTTTTTCAGAAAAAGCACTGGAGCACCCCATGGTGAGTAACTCGGTCTAGCAAAACCTTTATCTGTTAATTCTTGCAACTGTACCTTCAACTTCTTTAACTTGATGGAGGCCATTCTATAAGGTGCAATCGAGTTTGGCGTCGTACCAGGAGCCAACTCGATACCAAACTCAACCTCTCTCTCTGGGGGTAACCCAGGCAACTCTTCTACAAAAACATCTATAAACTCACAAACCACTGGTACTGACTTAATCTTCGACTAGGACACTTGGGTATTCAGCACAAAAGCTAAATAAGCTTCATAACCCTTTCTCAAATATTTTTTGGTGACTAAAACTGATATTACCACAGGCAGGTTATCTGATCCAACTTGAAGAACATCACCATTCTTACACCTTAACTGAATTTGTTTTCTTCCACAGTCTACTACAACACCATGAGAGGTTAGCCAATCCATCCCAAGAATTACATCGAATTCATTAAACGAAAATAACATCAAGTTGACCAGAAAGCAATGACCTTTAATCGTCAAAGGACAGTTTCTATATACTTGGTCTACTAATACATGCTTGCCTAACGGGTTAGACACTTTTATTACAAACTTAGTGGGCTCTACTAACATGTTTATATGGGGTATCAAATCCATACATATATAGGAGTGGGTAGGCCCCGAGTCAATCAAAGCAATAACATAAAATGTCATGAATAGAAAAAGTACCCGTAATCACGTCAGGAGATTTTGCCTCCTCACGGGCACGGATAGTATAAGTCCTCGCAGGCACTCTGCCCTCGGACCTTGCCACTGCATCTCTAGTCGCGCCTCTACTGTTAGCTCCACTGCCCGTACTCTTTTGGGATCTGCCCCTCAAAGGAGCACTACTCGCCCTCACCTCTTTATTTTTCTCTTTGTCATTTATTTGGGGACAATCTCGGATGAAGTGATCTAACGACCCACACTTGAAACAGCCCCTCTCATTTACTCGGCATTCGCCCAAGTGGCGTCTCCCACATTGTAGACACTCTTGCCATTTGGCCGTATACTGTTGACACTAGCAACCGAAGTGGTCTGGGCTTCAGACCTCTTGGAGAAGGATTGATGCCTCTTCCCCATCTGTCTTCTCTTTAAATCTCGCGACTCAATGGCTGCCTTCCTCCTCTCTTTCACCAGCTCTTCTGCTTTACATGCTCTCTCAACGAGCACCAAAAATCCTCTTACACATAGTAGCTTCAGTGGATACGCATTCTCGCACATATTTGCTGAGCTTCACAAACTCACGCTCATACTTCGTCACAGTCTTACTACCTTGCTTCAACTCTAGAAATTCTATAACAGCCCGATTTTGGGCCTAGTCGGAACAGTAGTTTCGGGACCACTATTCCGAGGCCAGAGAAAATTATTTTAGTATTATTTTGTGTTATAATATAATTTTATAAGTGCATGTAAATTTTGGTAAGTTAATTTTAGCGATTTCTAGTCCAATTTCGAAAAAGGACTAAATCGCGTAAAAGGTAAAAGTTATGTTTTAATACCTAAAGGTGTTAAATTGCCTTGTATCTTAAATTGGGGGTATTTAAAGTGAAATTAGGCCATTGAAAGTGTGATGGCTGGCCATGGGAGACAAAATTGTTGAAAAGTCAAAATTAGGTGAAATTTGGTCACCAATTTTGACTAGTTTTATTATTAACAAATCAAAAAGAAAAAGCTATCATTTTTCTCTTCTCCTTCACCGAAATATGCAGCAAAGAAAGGGTTTTGAAGCTGGAAAATTTCAGCAACATATTTCCCTTGCTTGTAAGTGATTTTAATGTCTTTGCTTGATGATTTTTACATTTTTGGAACCCCTAAAGCATGAGCTTTCATAAGAGGAGACTATTTTGCAAAATGATGAAGAGTCTAGGGTTTTGCCATGAGAGTAAATGTGTTGTTTGCTGTGTTTTTATGGAAGATTATGAGTCCTAGTTGTCTAATAAACAACTTTTGTGAAAGAAATTGCATGAAAACACCTTAAAAAAGGGCTAGATTGCTAAGTTGTAAAATGAGTTATAATGTGTAAAATAGTTAAAATTATGAGTTGCTATAGTTATGAAAATGGTTCATCTAGACTCAAGGAGTAAAGAAATGTGATAAAAATTATTTTACGAGCATTGGGGCAAAAGTGCAAATATGCAAAAGTCTAGGGGTCAAAATGAAAATTTGTAAAAATATGATTTTTAGACCCATATGAATATTGTGACTGATTGGTAGGCTAAATGTGGTATTATAGATCAAGGAAATCGAGATTTGGACCTAGAACGGAAAGAAATCGATTAAGGGATGATTATGTCCTTTTCACCTTTGTGGTATCGAGGTAAGTTCATATGTAAATGTTGGTAACATAGTTATTATTTTAAATGTTTTGATGTTATTTAAATGATATGATAATTATTATGAGATATTATACTTGTGATTATTTGTTTGATAATATGTCAAATTATATGATATACTTGGAAAATGTGAAATACTACCGAGTATTGGTATCGGCATTCCGTAGAAGATGGTTGAGACACATGATTGGGAAAAAGGTCCCGTTGAACCTTAGGAATAGATTAGGATACAAGTGACATGTCACTGGGATATTTGGGCATCCGAGCTCGTTGAGTTGAGTCTGAGTTCACTTATGGATGCGAACATCCGAGCTCGTTGAGTTGAGTCCGAGTTCACTTATGGGCGGGTTACATGGTAGCTTGGCTACATATGTGACACTTATGTGCAAACTTTCCATGTATCCGAATTATATTCCGATGTGTTCAATGGGTAAAATTCTACTCAAATGGAGGAATACTCGAGATGAAAGGGACGTATTGATAAATGTTGTGAAATGGATACTTTGAACAGGTATGTACTTAACCCTCGGGTTGAAAACTCGACATAACAACAAAATTGTAAGATGGTAAATGAAAATGTGATATGAATGTCTCGGTGATGATTATACAAATGATGTATTAATTTTGTGAACAATGATCATGAATGAGTAATTTAGCCTTGACATATTTGAGTTACTGCAGTAGTGTAACTTTGAAAATACACTAAAAATAGTGGAAAATGAGTTAGAGGTAGAATAAAATATGGGATTAAATCTTAATGAGTCTATTTTCACATGAAAGAAACAGGGGAAGAAAAAGAATTCCATATTGTGTGATATTTGAATTCTTGTGAAACAGGGTCTGAATGAATTCGAGATCCCCTATTCTGACTTTAGCAATTCACCAAAAATTGTAAAAAAATTATTAAGAGTCATACCTTATATTCATGGATTCCTTATTGAGTCCATTTTTAGGGGAAATAAATGGCATGGTAGTTGGAATTCCTTACAGAGAGAAATTTAGTTCGTAGTGCATAGGGGTCGGAGTGGTCATAATCTAAAATAGGGGAGACTTTAACTAATAAAGTGTACTAATTGGCCCAACCAAAATTTCTATAAAAAAATTATTAAGTATAAATATGAGTCTAGTTTCAAGAGAAATAGACGATAACATTATTCGAGTCTTGTACTATGAGATAATTGAACTTTAGTACAGAAGGGTCGGAACTGTCAGATAGTGAATCAGGGGTAAATTTGAGGAATAAACTATACTATTTTGCTTAACCAAAAATTCTGAAAATTTTATGGAAGAAAGGAAAATAAGTCTAGTTTAATGGAAAATTAACAAAACTTAATTTGGACTTTCGTAGCTCCAGAGATAAATAATTTAGTGACTGTTGCGCAGGAAGACAGCTTGTCGTGAACTTGAGAATATGTTGTAAACATTGATAAAACAAGTTAATGAGTTGCTTATTGTTTTCATATGAACTTACTAAGCGAAAGCTTACCCCCCTTCTTTCCCATGTTTTCTAGAGTTTCCAGGTTAGCTCGGGTTGGAGGCCGTCAGAGATATTATCACACTGTCGAGTTAACACTATCGGCGTAAGTAAACTCAAGTGATTCTAGTCTATGGCATGTATAGGGTTTTAATGTGAGTATGTAATATTATAATTTAGCCAAAGGCATTGGATTGTTATTAAGGTAGTATTAGTCATGTAAATTGGCCTATGTCGGCTAATATCATTATGGGCCCATATGATTATTCTTATGCATGTATGCTATTATCTCTTGTGATGAGGCTTACAACATGTATGCCTAGAGATTGAATTGAGATTCATTGATGAGCTAATAACTAATTCAGGATTAAGTGATTGGTAAATACTTAATAATGCTTCATGAATGGTTTGTGGATATGATTATGCATGCTTTGTGATGGACATGAGGTTTGATGACATGTTGATAGCTATAGCATTAATATGGTAAAGATGAAAGAAAAACTTGTTGTAATGGTTGCATGTGAAATTACCGTGGTCATGTCATGTTAGGAAGATTTAAGTGCCTAATTTTGCCATGTTGTATGCTATTGTATAAGTATGCGTGCATGTGTTCTGAGTGTGACAAAATGGCTTGGAAAATAGCCTTGTATTTGTCCAGGTTTTGGACATGGGTTCGGGACACGGGCGTGTCCTTAGCACCCGGGCGTGTGTTCTATACCTATACGGGCGTGTGGAGCCTTGATACAAGAGATTTCCTAAGTTTTTCATGAGTTATCGGTTGGGTCCCGAACCACCCCGAATGCATGTATTGGGCCTCGTAAGCTCGCATAAAGGACATATTGCATGTGAAAAGAAAAGTTTTTAATTATTTGAGATTTCATGGCCCTATTTAGTACGGAAGTGTTAGTAAAAGTCAGGTAGTACCTCGAACCCCGTCCCGGCGTCGGATGCGGGCGAGGGGTGTTACAAATTCCTTCCTTTTCTGATCCACAAACCTCTGGCTAATTTACTTCTTTCGAAACTCTTCTTGGAAAAATTTCGAAGTGATCTTTTCTCTCTATATAATAGACACGAGAGTGTTCCACCACTGATAAGCTGAGTCTCGTAGGAGTGACATGGCACACTTCATGCACTCATCGGGTGTGCATAATAGCTCATCAAATACCCTCATGATATTTTCTATCCAGAACTCCTCTCTCTCTGGGTCATCATCTACACTAGCTCGAAATTCCTCGGCCCCTTGCTTCTGGATCTTGTCTACCAGAGGCTTTTCCCTCCTGAACATATCAGCACCTTGTGGAGCCACTGGGGCATAATGAGGAATCGAAGGAGGTGGGGGAGGTGGAGTGTTCGGGTGCGCACGAACGAACTCTGTGTAGCAAGCATCCATCATTTGGAGGTAGGCTTCCCTAGCCCCTCCACCTTGGCCCATACTTACGGGCTCACTCTCTATCGGCGCAGTCCTTTATGCGGGAGCCGGCGCATTACTTTCTACGCCATCTGCTGTGGTTCTATCAGGATCCATTTACTAAATAAGAAAAACACAATTTATGATTGTCAGGAATCGTCACACTATAAATATATGTATGGCATGTATTGCTAGACTCATACTTTAGTTAGGTTAGTCCTAGAACCAACTAAACCATACTCTGATACCACTAAATGTAACACCCCTTGCCCATATCCGACTCCGGGACATGGTTTGAGGTGTTACCGGACTTAACTCAATCAACTATACAAAATCGGGCGGTAAAATTTTGATAAATTTTAAAACTTTAACTTTCATAAGCAATTAGTTTCTTGAATGGGCTTACGAGGCCCAAAACATACATTCAAGACGATTTAAACTTAACTGAGAATTTAAGAAAAACTTGGTGAAATTCATGCTTTAGGGTTCCACACGCCCGTGTGACTCGGGACACGCCCACGTCCTTAGCCCTTGTGCGAAATTGACTTTAGGGCACGGCCATGAGACACGCTCGTGTGGCCTAACCGTGGACAATACTGATTTAAAAGTTTAAGTGCAGGGGGACACACGACCATAACACACACCCATAGGGGTGAGCCGTGTGTCACACACGGTCTAAACACATGTACGTGTGTCTTACCCATATGGACAAACTAGGCTATCTTCCAAGCCATTTTGTTACCCAATTTGCACAACCTACACAAGATCATTTCAATATGCTAATTCCATCCCAAAAGACATCAATTCATCCATAGAAGGAACATCATTTACATTTTCCAAAATGAATAATAGCCATTATCTAGGCTTAATACAAAATGAAAGGCTTTTATCTTAAGCCAATATACATAAACAATTCTCAATAATACAACTCCCTAGTCTAGCCCTATACATGCCATAATAAAAAATATAAATCCAGCTATACCGAGTATTACGGCTGATAGTGTGATCGATATCTCTGACTTCAAGGGATCCTCGAGCAAAATGGCAGTACTAAAAGAAAAGGGAAAGGAAAGAGAGTAAGCATAAAGCTTAGTAAGTTGCGTATAAATATATATACAACAACAACTTCACCATTTATCAATTATTCTCATAGCTCAAAGGTAAGTATAAACTGGACTTACTCATTACCATCAACTCAAATCATATTTTCTAATCGAGCTCATTACCCATGCCTACCAAATAGGTACCTATAACACTTACAACATTATCATACTTTCCTTATTAAATCTCTTTCTTAACTCTTAAAGTTAAACCTTTTGGAATACTACCGGATATTTTATAAGCCTCAAACATAGGTTATGTTGCCGCTGCCATGGCCCAGACATGGTCTTATACTGGCTCTCGTGCATACATGCTGATGCATGTCCCAGACATGTCTTACACTAGCACGAAACTTAGCCGATGCATGTCCCAAGCACGTCTTACACTGGCTAACATCATCGAGGCTGATGCATGTCCCAAACATGTCTTACACTGTCGCTCACATCTACGCCGATGCCATGCCCCAAACGTGGTCTTAGACGAGTTATCATGATGCAACTGATGCATGTCCTAGACACGTCTTACACTAGCCCTTGTCTCAATGCTGATGCCATGTCCCAGACATGGTCTTATACTGGCTCTCACATAACCCAATGTCATGGCATGAATATCCTGTTTGTTTCTTGGGGTTCTTACTGGATCTTTCAACTTTCTCAATCATAAATACATATACTTAGTTCCAATTCTAGAAATTTATGCTATATCAAATCAATAACAATCAAATACATGCATTAATAATATAGTTGTATTATTTACATACAACTTACCTCGGTTTACAAAAAGTACTTGACTAGTCGGCTTAATCGGATTGCTTGACTTTGCCCCTATCTAGGTTCGGACTTGGTAAATTTTGATCTATAATAACAATATACACCCATTTAGTCACTAATTACAACTAGATAATCATAAATTTATGTCTTTGGTAAAATGACCATTTTACCCCTACGCTCGAAAGTCTATTTTATCGAATTTCTTTGTATCTCAAGACTAATTGAACTATTTTTACTCTTATAGCAACTTCAAATTCTCACTATTTCACATATTTATCAACCAATTTACTATTTATGCAACATAGTCTATTTTAGGTGTTTTCTATGAAAACTCCTTCACCAAAGTTGTTCATGACACAACTAAGACTCATTTTCTTCCATAAAAACTCAGCAAAAATCACAAATCCTTTCATGGTAACACCCTAAACTCTCAATCATTTTGCAAAATAGACCCCTCATTTGAAAGCCCATGAAACAAGCATACTAAAAATGTAAAAATCACCAAGAAAATAATCAAGATCACTTACATTATGAGAGGAATAAGTTGCTGCAAGTTTTTAGCTTTCAAAACTCCATTTTTGCTGATAATTTTGGTGAAGAAAGAAGATGGAGAAGAAGGAAATGATAGCTAGGTTTTTAGGCATTATTTTATGACCAAATAATGACATCATCTACCTAATACTTTGACTATTTGTTTAAAATCCATCACATGGCCAGCCAACAGTATTAAAAAGGGTGTAATTACCCTTTAAAAGCCCTCAATTTTGATTCTCTAGCTATTTAACACATTTGGGTACTAAAATGTTACTTTTGCCTTTTATGCGATTTAGTCCTTTTTCGCAATCAGGCTTGAAAATATTAAAATTAAGTCACCAAAATTTTCATGCATTAATATAATCGTACTATAACCTCGTAAAAATAATAAAAATTATTTTTCTATTTCGAATTTGTGGTCCCGAGACCACTGTTCCGACTAGGCGCTAAATCAGGCTGTTACACCATGTCCCAGACATGGCCTTACACTAGCTCTCATAATGTGGGTGATGCATGTCCTACACATTTCTTACACTAGCACACAAACATTCCGAATGTCATGGCCTGAATATCCGATTTATTTCCTAAGGTTCAAACGGGAGTCCTACTATCTCAATATTCATCATACACAATTATTTCCACAAACAAGTAATTCATGCTATCTCAATTCAAGCATATATAATAACAATGTAGTTGTATTATTTACATACAACTTACCTTAGATTGCAAAATGTAGACGGCTAGTTCAGCTTAGTCCACTTGCTTCGTTTTTCCCCTGTCTGGGCCTGGATTTTGTAGTTCTTAATCTAGAATGATAAAAACTTACAAATTTAATCATTTTATTAATCTAGATACTCAACAACTTAAAATTGGGAAAAATGACCATTTTACCCCTAGGTCCAAAAATTAATTTTTATCGAATTTCTTCATATCTTAAGCCTAGTCGATTACTTTTTACACTAGAAGTAGTCCAAAATTCTCAATATTTCACACCTTTATCACCTATTTTATAACTTATGCAAAATGGTCCTTTTTAGGGTTTTCAAGAGAAATCTCTTAACAGAAGTTGTTTATTTCACAACCATGGTTCATTTTCTTCCATAAAATTTTGGAAAACAACATGTCTACTAATATGGAAGAACCCTATACTTTCAACCATTTTGCAAGATAGTCCCCTTGTTAGAAAGCTCATGCTACAAGGACCTCAAAAGTACAAAAATATTTAAGAAAAACCCTCAAATCACTTACTTGCCAAGGCTTTTAGTTGCTGAAAATTTTTTCAAGCTTCTATGGCCACTTTCTTGGAGAAAAATCGGTGGAGAAGAAAGAGAGAGATAAAAAAAATGACAACTTTTACTATTTGTTTTATTTTATTCAATTTCAACACCTAACTTCACCAAATTTTTGACTTTTGACCACCTTTGTCTCCTATGGCCGGCCATGCTATTCTAAAGGGTTTAATTGCCCTTTAAAGACCTCCAATTTAGGTTCTCTAGTTATTTTACACCCTTAGCTATCAAAATAGGACTTTTATATTTTATACGATTTAGTCCTTTTTCGTAATTAAGCTCATAAACGCTAAAATTACTTCACCAAATTTTCTTGCACTAATATAAACATTTTATAATCTTAAAATAATAATAAAATACTTTCTCCAACCTGGATTAGTGGTCTCAAAACCACTGTTTCGACTAGGCCCAAAATCGAGCTGTTACAGTAAAACAGAGAAAAGAAAACCTAGTAAGCATTTAATGCTTAGTAAGTTCGTATAACAAGAATTTAACTTACCATATATTTACATTTAAGATAATCATACAATAATGCATCAAACAATTTGGCTTATAGCCTAAAACACAATTTCACCAAATCATGTTAGTCAAGTAATTCACATAATACCAAGAACATGGATGAGCTCATCATTTAATGTCTTTCATATTCATATGCTTTCCATAATATTATTTTATATTACATGTACACTTTGATGAAAAATTATTTCAAATTCAATTTAGCCATGTCAGAACTTTACCTGTTGAATTTATTAGAAATATCGATGGATATGCACTTTAGTGTGCACTACTATAATTCGTCAATTCATTTTCAAGGGTGCACAATTAGGGCACATAATCGGGAAGCAATATCTCGAGCATTGTAGTGGGAAGCTCACACAGAGCCATTTCAGGAAGCTTATCCGGGCTATGTAACGGGAAGCTCATAAGAGCCATAATGGGGAAGTTCACAAAGAACCATATCGGGAAGCTTACAAAGAGCCATAAAACGGTAGCTTCGAATTGCCGTACATCAGGAAGTTTAAGTGAGCACTATCGGGAAGCTCGCGAAGATCCTATAATCAGGATGCTAATAAGAGCTAAGGTGTGTCCACAACAAATATAGGATCACAACCTATCGGGATACTCCGAAGAGCTATAACAAGTAGCTCACAAGAATTGTATAATGGGAAGCTCGAGAGAGCTTATAACGGGACGCTCGTAAGAGCTGTGGTGTGTTTGCAACATATGCAAAACTACAACCAATACGGGAAATTTGCATCCATCGATTTTCATTTGTCCAAATGGAACTTAACATTTGCCGAGCATTATCAGATATTTAGTCAATTTCATATACATGGAAATAATATAATTCACATATACAACATTTAATTTAAACATATAAATGTACATAATTTAATTACATGAACTTACCTCATCACTTGCTTGTTTATGCTTTTCTACTAATCCGATACTTTTTGTTTTTCTCAATCCAACTCAGTATTAGGTTTTTCAAGATCTATATAAATAAATTTAACATCAATTCAATCCATTTCATACTCAATTTAATTCAATTCACATCATAGGTAAAATTACTATTTTACCCTATACTTTTTGCAAATTACGATTTTGTCCTTTAGCTCTAACAATGAAATTCATGCAATTTAATCCTTATTCTAAGCCTAACCGAAATTTTCATATAAATTTTACACAAAATCTAAAATTTTTCCATAAATTTTACATCTTTTCAATTTAATCCCTAAATCATATTTTTATAAAAATTCACTTTGTAAAACTTGTTTATGTATCAACAACCTTTCATTTTGTACCATAAATTTTAAAATTTCAGCATATTCATCAATGACAGAACTTTGATACTTTGATATATTTTCAAATTAATCCCCAAAATAGATAGATTAAGCTATCTGTAACGCCCCAATTTTCGAGAATTCTGTGAGTGTTGGCAAATTTTAAATTATGGTGTTCTGTCTGCTTGGCGTAGATTTAATCAGGTTAGTGGGTCTCTAGAAGGCCCAAGTTTAAGTTAAAATCTGGTAATTTTAGTTAATTTTAATTCTATAGAAGAAGGGGTTCTGGTTAGCTGGGCTTTAAGGTATTAACTAGGTAAAATAAGACACAAGCAAGCTCGTGGAAAGTTGGCTTGTGGCGTCACTTGGGGGCTTGAGAGGTGGCGTTTGGATGACCAAGGAAAGCAAAGGTTCGAGTCTCAAGGTAAGCAAATTGGTGATATTAATTTTTATGTATAGAAAAGGTAAGCAGTGGAACTAAAGTGAAAGGCTGTCAGGAGAAGATTTAGGAGCTGATAAGGGAGAGGATTTAGGAGCTGATAAAGGAGAAGATTTAGGAGCTGATCAAGGAGCAGGAGTTGGCTGGCCAAGGGCCTCTAGCATGGGAAATTTCGGCTAGGTTGAGTGCCAGTATAAATTCGGCATGAGGGAGAAAGTTGTGCCGTTTGTTGACCATGCTCCTCTTCTCTTCAACTTTTTCTTTTTCTTTTTTTCCTCCATAGCCAAATCTCTCTAACCACCTGTGCATCTCCATCTTTTTCTTCAGACGTTTCTAAAACCTTCATAACCATTGTCATAAAAAGCCGAAATCCCGAAAACTATACTTTCTTCTGTGCCGATTTCTCCTAGCCAATTTTATTATCTTTTCCATCATTCTTGACCGATTCTCTAGTTCTCTAAACCTCGAGGTTCTATCGACAAGACCATAGAAAAACCCTCCTATTTCATCTTTCTTTACACAGCTTCAACAAAAGCCGAAAAACCCACTCTCTTAAGGACTTGGCCGAATAGTGAGATCACTGAAGGCTCGACTTTTGTTATCATTTGAGGGCTTAGATCGGCATCAGAATTGATTAGAAATTAATTAGGATCATTGACCGAAGGAACCGGTGGTAAGTCTTTTCAATCTAGTCTTTATTTCGTATTTTAGAAAAATTGAAACCCCTAAAGGTTAGGGAGGCTGTCGACTTGGACTTGTAGCCCTAAGGGGTTGTGATAACTATTTTTGTGATCTAGAGGCTGCTGATCAAAGGCTTGGACAAGTGGAGCAACGGGACCTAAGTTTAGTCGCAAACTTGGGCAAAGGTAGGATTGCTAGTGTCTAAGTTGTTATGGCCGAATAAGGTAAGGAGTTATTATGTAGTTCGTTTCGGTAGTAGATTAACTTGGTAGTAATATAACTGTAGGTAGTTAAAGCGTGGATCTCATCAATGAATCGTCATAAAATAGGTGTGTAACTGACACCCTTTCTTAGTCTAGATCGGCAAAAGCCGAAAAGCCGAAATGCTGAAAACTGGTATTTTGTAGATTTACGAGTGTGCGAATGATCGTGTGGTAAATCGATTAATGTTTTTGGTAAGCTGCAATGTTTGGACTACAATGTGCATGATTTCCGTGCCCTCGATATTTTTGGGCTTATTGGGCCAAAATTGGAATAAAGGGCCAACGGGCCCAATTTGGTAAGAACCTTCGGTAAGTGATTCTGTTAGTACGTGAAAGGTAGTCCGTTAGGTCACTCAGTTAAAGTAGAGAAACTCTTTAGGGAGGTGCCTTTAGAGACTCAAGGTAGGATTTTCTGTGGAGACTTAATGGAGTTACCATTCGGAGAATTCGATTTGATTTTAGGGATGGATTGGCTGACTAGGCATAGGTTAACGCTGGATTGTGCAGGTAAGAGGATGGTGTTAAGGACTATTGAGGATAAGGAGGTAATGATTATTGGGGAACGAAGAGATTATTTGTCCAATGTGGTATCGACTTTAAGGGCTGAGAAATTGATGCGTAAGGGATGCGAGGCGTACTTGGCCTTTGTAAATCAAGTTGAAACTGGGGATCTGGAAGTGGATAAGGTTAGGACCGTAAAGGAGTTCCAAGATGTTTTTCTGGAGGAGCTTCCTGGATTGCCTCCGAATCGGGAAGTGGAGTTTGGAATCGAATTGTCACCTGGAACAGCTCCAGTATCCATTGCACCCTATAGAATGGCACCGAAGGAGTTAGTGGAACTGAAAGCTCAAATCCAAGAGTTGTTAGATAGAGGCTTCATTAGACCTAGTATGTCTCCATGGGGAGCACCAGTCCTGTTTGTGAAGAAAAAGGACGAGACAATACGCATGTGCATCGATTACAGCTAGTTGAACAAACTGACGATAAAGAACAAATACCCACTTCCAAGGATTGATGATTTATTTGACCAACTTAGAGGAGCTTCAGTATTTTCCATGATTGACCTTCGATCTGGATACCATCAGTTAAGGGTAAAGGAAGTGGATATTCATAAGATAGCATTTAGGACTCGATATGGTCATTACGAGTTCCTGGTTATGCCATTTGGGTTGACGAACGCACCTGCCGCTTTCATGGATCTGATGAATCGAGTGTTCCAACCTTACTTGGACCGATTCGTGGTAGTTTTCATCGATGATATTCTGGTATACTCGGAAATCGCGGAGAAACATGAGGAGCATCTACGTATTGTCCTGCAAGTGCTGAAAGAGAAGCAACTGTATGAAAAGTTTAGTAAGTGTGAATTTTGGTTGCGAGAAGTGGCTTTTCTAAGTCATGTGGTTTTTGCTGAAGGAATTAGAGTGGATCCTCGAAAAGTTAAGGCAGTTCTGGGATGGAAGCCACCAAAATCAGTATCGAAAATTCAGAGTTTTCTGGGTTTGGCAGGCTATTACCGAAGGTTCGTAGAAGGATTTTCTCTGATTGCTGCACCATTGACAAATCTGTTAAGGAAAGGGGTAGCATTTGTCTGGACTGAGAATTAGCAAAAAGATTTTGACCATTTGAGAAAGGTATTGACTGAAGCACCAGTGTTGATTCAACCGGAGTCTGGGAAGGACTTCACTGTGTACAGCGATGCGTCGCATGTGGGGTTAGGATGTGTATTGATGTAAGAGGGTAAGGTGGTCGCTTATGCTTCGCGACAGCTTAAGCCTCATGAAGTGAACTACCCTATGCACGATTTAGAGCTAGCAGCAGTGATCTTCGCATTGAAAATCTGGAGACATTACTTATATGGAGAAAAGTGTATCTTATACATAGACCATAGGAGCCTAAAGACTCCTACAGGAAGGACTCGCTTTCTCTTTCTGTCTTGAGGGAATCAATAATAATAATAAATAAATAAAAAAATGCCTCAATTGGATAAATTGACTTATTTTTCACAATTCTTCTGGTTATGCCTTTTCCTCTTTATTTTCTATATTCCAATATGCAATGATGGAGATGGAGTACTTGGGATCAGCAGAATTCTAAAACTATGGAACCAACTGCTTTCACACTGGGGGAACAACATCCGGAGTAAGGACCCCAAGGAGTTAAACCTTAGGCAACGAAGATGGGTAGAGTTGCTTAAGGATTACGACTGTTCGATTGAGTACCACCCAGGTAAGGCTAATATGGTGGCTGATGCGTTGAGTCGAAGGGTTGTTTCTGATTTGAGAGCCTTGTTTGCACGTTTGAGTCTGTTTGACGATGGAAGTCTGTTAGCAGAATTGCAAGTGAGGCCTACTTGGACTGAGCAGATTAAAGAAAAATAGTTGAAGGATGATTCATTGGTTCTTCAGTTTTAGCAAGTTGAGAAGGGTGAGAATGAGGATTTTGGACTGAATATTGAAGGAGTTTTATGCTTCCGAGGAAGAATTTGTGTTCAGAAGGACTTTGACTTGAGATAGTCAATATTGAAGGAAGCTCATGGGGGACTTTGTGCCATGCATTCTGGAGGGAATAAGTTGTATCACGACTTGCGAGAGCTGTACTGGTGGCCTAGGCTTAAATGAGAAGTAACGGAATTCGTGGGGAAATGTCTAACATGCCAGCAAGTGAAAGCTGAGCATCAATTTTCTTTTGAATTACTGCAACCGTTGAAAATTCCATTGTGGAAGTGGGAGAGAGTCACTATGGACTTTGTGAGTGGGCTACCTTTGACACCCGCCAAGAAAGATTCTCTGTGGGTAGTGATGGATAGGTTAACAAAATCTGCCCATTTCATACCAATTTGTACTGATCACTCCCTGCAAAAGTTGGCTAGGTTGTATGTGGCAGAGATAGTACGACTACATAGAGTGCCAGTGTCGATTATTTCTGACCGAGACCCTAGGTTTACATCTCGATTCTAGAAGAAGTTGCAGGAGGCATTGGGTACACGCTTGGATTTCAGTACTGCCTTTCACCCACAGACAGATGGACAGTCAGAGAGGGTTATTCAGATTTTGGAGGATATGTTAAGGGGTTGTATCATCGATTTTCGTGGGAGTTGGGAGGACTATTTGCCATTGGCGGAGTTTGCATACAATAAAAACTACCAAGCAAGTATTCAGATGGCTCTATATGAGGCACTTTATGGGCGGAGATATCGTACGCCTACTTATTGGACAGAGTTGGGTGAATGACAAGTGCTTGGACCGGAGTTGGTGACAGATACCGAGAGTAAGGTTAAGTTGATAAGAGATCGATTAAAAGAGGCATCTGATAGACAAAAGTCGTATGCGGATCTAAAGCCCAAAGAGATAGAGTTCACTGTTGGGGATATGGTTTTCTTGAAGGTTTCACCTTGGAAGAAGATCTTGAGATTCGGCAAGAACGGCAAATTGAGTCCGCGGTTTATAGGGCCTTATTGGGTTCTTAAGCGGGTAGGGCCAGTAGCGTATCAGTTAGAGTTACCACCAGAGTTGGACAGAATCCATGACGTCTTTCATGTGTCTATGTTAAGATGATATCGATCGGATCCCTCACATGTTGTGCCAGTGGAGGAGATTGAAGTAATGACTGATTTGACCTTTGAGGAGGAGCCTGTGTAGATATTGGCACGAGATGTTAAGGTTCTCAAAAGGAAATCTATTCCGTTAGTGAATGTGCTTTGGCGTAATCATGGAAGGGAAGAAACTACTTGGGAGTCAGAAGAGACTATGCGTCAACAATACCCTCAACTATTTGGATCAGGTAAATTTCGAGGCTGAAATTTCTTTTAGGGGGTAAAGTTGTAACGCCCCAATTTTCGAGAATTTTGTGAGTGTTGGCAAATTTTAAATTTTGGTGTTCTGTCTGCTTGGTGTAGATTTAATCAGGTTAGTGGGTCTCTAAAAGGCCCAAGTTTAAGTTAAAATCCGGTAATTTTAGTTAATTTTAATTCTATAGAAGAAGGGGTTCTGGTTAGTTGGGCTTTAAGGTATTAACTGGGTAAAATAAAACACAAGAAAGCCTGTGGTAAGTTGGCTTGTGGCGTCACTTGGGGGCTTGAGAGGTGGCGTGTGGATGACCAAGGAGAGCAAAGGTTCGAGTCGCAAGGTAAGCAAATTGGTGATATTAATTTTTATGCAGAGAAAAGGTAAGCAGTGGAACTAAAGTGAAAGGCTGTTAGGAGAAGATTTAGGAGCTGATAAGGGAGAGGATTTAGGAGCTGATAAGGGAGAGGATTTAGGAGCTGATAAAGGAGAAGATTTAGGAGCTGATCAAGGAACAGGAGTTGGCCGGCCAAGGGCCTCTAGCATGGGAAAATTCGGCTACGTTGAGTGCCAGTATAAATTCGGCATGAGGGGGAAGTTGTGCCTTTTGCTGACCATTCTCCTCTTCTTTCTTCTCTCCTCTTCTCTTCAACTTTTTCTTTTTCTTCTTTTCCTCCATAACCGAATCTCTCTAACCACCTGTGCATCTCCATCTTTTTCTTCAAACGTTTCTAAAACCTTCATAGCCATTGTCATAAAAAGCTGAAATCCCGAAAACTATACTTTCTTCTGTGCCAATTTCTCCTAGCCAATTTTATTATCTTTTCCATCATTCTTGACCGATTCTCTAGTTCTCTAAACCTCAAGGTTCTATCGACAAGACCATATCAAAACCCTCCGATTTCATCTTTCTTTACACAGCTTCAACAAAAGCCGAAAACCCCACTCTCTTAGGGACTTGGCCGAATAGTGATATCACTGAAGGCTTGACTTTTGTTATGATTTGAAGGCTTAGATCGACATCAGAATTGATTAAAAATTAATTGGGATCATTGACCGAAGGAACTGGTGGTAAGTCCTTTCAATCTAGTCTTTATTTCATATTTTAGAAAAACTGAAACCCCTAAAGGTTAGGGAGGCTGTCGACTTAGACTTGTAGCCCTAAGGGGTTGTGATAACTGTTTTGTCTTGATAATAATGTGATCTAGAGGCTGCTGATCAAGGGCTTGGACAAGTGGAGCAACGGGACCTAAGTTTAGTCGCAAACTTGGGCAAAGGTAAGGAGTTATTATGTAGTTCGTTTTGGTAGTAGATTAACATGGTAGTAATATAATTGTAGGTAGTTCGAGCGTGGATCTCGTCAACAAATCGTCATAAAATAGGTGTGTAACTGACACCCTTTCTTAGTCTAGATCGGCAAAAGCCAAAAAGCCGAAATGCCGAAAACTGATATTTTGTAGATTTACGAGTGTGCGAATGCTTGTGTGGTAAATCGATTAATGTTTTTGGTAAGCTGCAATGCTTGGACTGCAAAGTGCATGATTTTCGTGCCCTCGATATTTTTGGGCTTATTGGGCCAAAATTGGAATAAAGGGCCAACGGGCCCAATTCAGTAAGAACCCTCGGTAAGTGATTCTGTTAGTACGTGAAAGGTAGGAGTATGCATAAAAAACCCTAAAATAGATAAATTACTGAAATACCTTTAAAAAGAAAAAAATTTATAGTTTTACCCCTAGGAGATAAAGTACCGAAATACCCTTAGGAGTAAATTGACCTAAATGCATGTTTGACTGTTGTTATTTACTGCATCCTATGTTGTTATTATCTGATGCATGGGACTGGGATATTGATGGAGGAAATACTGAAAGTGGCTTGTCCACGTACTAGGGGCTTTGCCTCAATTTACTGTTAACTAAGCAACAAGGCTGTAACTGTGGAGTGTAAGGCTGGGTGGGTTGAGTTATCCCCCACATGGAGTGTAGGGCTGGTACGGGTGGAGTGTAGCGGTTGGTGGGTTGAGTAGTCTCCCCAAATGGGCTTGCATATGTTTATTGATGTTGCATGTATTTTGAAATGGGCCTATGGGCCGTACTGTTATCTGAATAAGGGGCTAAGGCCCAGTTTAATGTAATATGAAAAGGGCTCTGGCTCAGTATCACTGTTATCTGAATGGGCTTAGGCCCGATGGGCTTGAGCTGACTTGGGATTTGAATGGGTTTTCCTTACACACTGAGTTTCCAAACTCACCTATTCTTTAACCTTGCAGGTGGGCCTTGATGTGAGTGTCTTGGAGCCGGAGGGGATTCAGAGTGGCCATGGTGAACACCTTTGGGTTTGAAAAAGAGACTGGTTTTCCAAAGCTATTTTTAATTACTATTTAATTTTTGGGTTGTAATAAGGCCATTTTAACTTTATTTTCTTCTTTGATTTTCTGGGATTATATTATTTTAAATAACTTTAAATTGATGTTTAATAATTCAAATGGGCTAGACTTAGGGTGCAATTTCAAAATGGTACTTGTTTTTAAAATAACACGACGTCACGAATATTCGATTTACCAAAGATGACCACTCAAGGAAATTTTCAATTTGTTATAATCAAGTGTGGCAATAGATGTGGGCGTGTCTAGGATTGGATCCAATCGAAGAGCTTGGTACTTAAGTAGCCTTCATGGCTCACCTCCTCTGTTATGGATACCTACCTGTTGCCCAGATTCCGTTCACTTGGTTAGCTTAACAAAAGTCGGCTTTTAAAACACTTAAAAGGGAACATGGGTTTTTAACTTCAATGTGGCACGTCAGATTCGGCCATAACGTCTGGGCCGGGTTTGGGGTGCTACACTATCCCGATCTCAAAAATATAAAAATTACTAAAAATAGGACAATAAAACATACCTAATTAAGCTTGATTAGTTTCTTTTCGCTCTCCTAGGGTTTCCATGAAATTTTTGGGGATGAAGATGGTATAAAATGATATTATTTCTATTTAATTATTTATCATCCATTAATTTTTCCACTTTCCATTTTAGTCCTTGCCTTTTTCTAATTTTCCATGGATGATTCATCAAAAATATCTACTGAATTTTCTTTAATAGTCTAATTACCATATAAGGACCTCAAGTTTTGAATTCCATAACTATTTGATACTTATAGCTATTAGAATTCAACTTTTTCATTTTATGCAATTTGGTTCTTTCCCTAATTAAACACATAATTGGTAAAACTTTCTTATCAGAATTTTCATATGACATTCCTATCATAATGCAGACCATCCAATAATATTAAAATAAATTTTCTTTTCGGCTCGAATTTGTGGTCTCGAAACCACTGTTCCTATTTCATTGAAAATGGGTTGTTATAGTGACTCCATAGGTAGAATACAATAATCCCATTTCCTTTTGGTTTCAACCTAACATATAATAACATATGTATTATACCAAGACTCAAATTGATAATTCAACACAACAAAAAATTTCAATATACAACTTAAACTCAATAAAGACCTTTTCTATGCATGATATATTACCATTTTCATTCATGCACAACTCAAATACACAAATTTACCATTTGCAACTTAGTAACCATTTGACATGTATACATATGCATATAAGTCACAATCATTGCAACATCTCATGCACTTCAACTATGTGCCAACTTAATTATACAAACCAACCATTTGACCATTTCCAATTTACCATTTTTGGCTTCAAATATTGCTATGTTCACATGTTATCAAAAAATCGACTCAACCTAGGAACATGCCATATATTAAATAAAAAGGGGCTATACAAACACTATCGAGTTAAGGACCACAGATTGGATGCTGAAATAACCTCTTGAAACTTCAAATTCTACTATACCTACGCACAGAATAAACAAACTATACGTTGAGTGATAAAGCTTAATGGTACTTTTATGATTCAAGATAATATAACTTTAGCATTGGTAAATTATCACAAGGAATTCGTGCTTAATGTCTAACCAATTTACATCCTATCATGCCAAGTAATTCCATTATCATATATATAGTGTGTGTGTGTTCATACATATGGCAAATAGAAAAAATAAAACCATTCAACATTTGCAGTAGAATTTACCAATACATTCTATCTTTTAAGTGCCAAACTTTATGCCATTTAAACATTCAACATAACACCCCTTACCCGTATTCAACACCGGAACAGGGTACGAGGCATTACCAGACTTATCACACAAAATTTCATACAAATCTGAGCCATCAATTTGCGTCCAAATGAAAACTTTTTGCATTCTATCTACGAGGCCCAAAACATGCTTTGGAAGTGGTTCGGGACAAAATTGAGAACTTTAGAAATTTTTACAACACTTAAAAACTTTTCACTAAACAGGGGTCACATGCCAGTATAGATATAGGACATGCCTGTGTGGGCAGGCTATGTGGTCACACACACCCACGTCCTGACCCCGTGTAACTCTCTTTTTGTCACCCAAGAACAAATCGAAGACACACACCAAGTCACACGCCCGTGTGCTAGGCTGTGTGGTCGAATTAAAATTTATGATTTTTTATAAAATAGGTGCAGACTACACACACCCAGGACACACACCCGTGCCTGAGGTCGTGTCATCCACACGGCTGAGACACACGACCGTGTGGACAAAAATAAGGCTATTTACCAAGCCATTTTGCCCCCCTTTGATGCACACACCTATACAACACAACATAGCACCAATTAAAGCATTTACATACAACCAAATCAGCCATAATCAAGACATCCATACGTCAATTACATGCTATCATCTTTTATACCCAAACATCACATACTCATCAACTCAAATCATGCAAGTTTCTACATTCATGAAGGGCATCATCATATAAACTACTTATGCCAATAGCAGCCAATTTCAAGTGGCCTTATACAAAATGAACTTTCAACCAACATAAGCCAACACATTTGGCCAAATCAATTATGACACATAGCAAAATGACCAAGTCCCCTATACATGCCATAACTCAAAATATTAAGATCACACAAGTAGTAGTACATTCAAGGTGTATGGGTCTATGATCAAGGATGAACATTCTCACTAAGTAATTTCGATATACAAATATCATCTTCTTGTATTTCATGCAATAATCTTTTCATGTCATATTTCCTTATCATAATGTATCATTCCATGTCAATTTGTTTTAAATTCATCTTTGCCCTTATCAAAACTTTACCCGTTGAACTTATTCGAAATATCGATGGATACATAGGTAGTACACCTAAGGTGTACAAATCAGAATCTCTCAATTCATGGCCAAAAGTGCCCTTAAGATACAATTTTCAGAAAGTACAGTCTCGAGCTACATATGTATACAACAGGATTACCAGTCCAGGCTAAATCCTTTTTATGTCTCTAAAGAGCTTGATCTGGATTACTTGTCTGGGCTGAATCCAGTCCATAACATATGCTCAAGAGGACTTATATCAATTTACCCATCTGGGATAAATCCTTTCATAAATGAGGTCAATAGGATTACTCATCCGAGCTAAATCCCGTCAGCAACAAATGTAGGACCTCATTCATTTCGAGAAATCACGTATCCATCGATTTTCCATTTATTCAATCAAGATTTAAACACTTTGCAAGCATTCTCAGGCAAGTGGTCAATCTCATATATTCATGCATTTATGCAACTCAAACATTCACATTCAACTCAAGCATAAAATTTAACATTTTTATCGTTTATCGAGCATTATAATTGATCAGCACTTTCATTTATCGAGCTTTAACGAGTATGTGATCATTTTATATTTTTATGGAATTTATACAATTCACAACACAACATTTAATTCAAACATAAAAACATATACAATTCAGTTACACGAACTTACCTCGACAATTGTTCGTTTACGAAAAATCCACTAGTCCAACTTTTTCCTCTATTCTTGTTCTAACTCAGAATTTGGTCTATTCGGATCTATATGAGTAAATTTAACATCAATTTACCACATTTCATATTCATGTGAACTATATTTTCATCCTAGGAAAAATTACCATTTTGCCCCTAACTTTTCCATAAATTTCCATTTCATCCCTAGGCTCGGAAAATAAAATTCATGAAATCTGACCCTCTACCCAAGTGTAGCCGATATATATATACAACTTTTACAGCACATACATTTCAAAAATTTTAGCATTTTCCATGGATTTTCACCAATTTTCATTTTAGTCCCTAAATCAAGTTTTCATGAAAAATCACTTTGTAAAAGTTGTTTTTCTGTCATGAATCTTTCATTTTCTACCATAAATTTCAAATTTCCAGCATATACATCCTTGACTCAATTTTTATACCTTGATAACTTTTCAAATTAGTCCCCCAAATAGATAGATTAAACTATGTCAGTTTCAAAAATGTCAAAATTACTAAAAACGGGCCAATGAAACTTACCCAATTTGGCCACGAAAGTTTCTTCTCTCTCTGTTAGAGTTTCCATGTTTATTTTGGGGAAGATGATGAGAAAATATGATGATATTTTCTTTTCATCTTTTTAATTAATTAATTCAATAGAATTCCAATTTAGTCCCTAGCCTTTTTCTCATTTTCCATGGATGAATCATCCAAAAATATCTACATACTTTTTATTAATGGTCTAATTACCATATAGGGACCATAAGTTTTGAATTCCATAGCTATTTGATCCTTCTAGCTAATAGAATACAACTTTCACATTTTATGCGATTTACTCCTCGTAATTAAGCACATAATCGATAAAATTTCCTTATCAAAACTTTCACGTGACATTTCTAGTATAATATAGATCATTTAATAAAATATAAATAAATAATATTTTTTGGCTCGAATTTGTGGTCCCGAGACCACTGTTCCGATTTCACCGAAATTGGGCTGTTACAACTCCCCCTCCTGAAGAAATTTTCCTCGAAAATTTTACCAGTAAAGAGATTCCAACTTTACTTTCTCATGTTTCCACCTAGTTTTTTTCCAGGCAGCTTTCTCTACATCATATCATTTTCAAAGAACTTTCAGTAAAGCTATCTTTATATTTTTCGTTTCTTTCACTTTACATGCCAAAATTTCAACCAATCACTCATTGTAAGTCATTGCAAGCTGAATTTCAATCTCTATCAGAGAAGTAACAGATGACGGGTCTGATCGATATTGTCATAACACATATACACAGAAAACATTGTGAATACTACAGAACTCTAATAATAATGCCAATTAATACGCAACAGGTCTAACTCTTTTCAATAATCTCATATGACCCGATAAATCATAGATTTAGTTTGCGTTTACGGCTAAATTGGAGAATTTTCTTCCTTGGCGAAACTTTCATAAATATTTTATTGCCAATTTGAAACACTATTTCTTTTCATTTTAGATTCGCATTAGATTTCTGACGATCAAATACTATTTTTATACTGTCTCAGATGACTTTCACCTTCCTTTGGTTTCAATGAATCAAATCAACTACATGTATCGTTTCTCACTGAGCTCAGTCCAAAACACCGGAGTTTTACATTATAACCATATAAAGCCTCGTACGGTAAAATTTTATATTTGATTGTTAACTGTTATAAGTAATTTCAACCTAAGCCAAATACTTTTCTCAATTACTTTCAAATTCAAGTACACAACATCGAACCACATCTTTCGAAATCTGAATCATATGTTTAGATTGATCATCCATATGAGGATGAAATACCGTACTAAAATGTAACCATGTACCTAGAGTTTCTTGTAACTTATTAAAGAATCAGAATATAAATCGTAGATCTCTATCAGAAATAACAGAAACTAGCATATCATATAATCTGTCAATCTCAAAAATAGGTAATTCAAGTAATCTATCAAGCGAGAAATCCATTCATGTCAGAATAAAATGTGCAGGCTTTGTCAAACAATCAACAATTACTCAAATAGTATCTTTCTTTTTAATAGATAGGGATAATCCCAACATAAAGTTCATAGTAACTTTGTCCCATTTCCACTCCGATATTTTCTCTGACTATAACCATCTTGAAATTTAATCCTTATCTTGTTGGTGCATCCATCATTTAAATACAGTTCAAGAAATACCTTATTTCATTTTCGAGCTACTATTACATATTTTTTGAATCATTATGTGTTTTATCATTCTCCTGATAAACAGGCATAGTACCACTTTGATCATTCATGTAAAATTTTCAGTACAAGCTCTAATTTCTTCAGCACACAGACTTTGTCTCTGAAGAACAGACATTTATCGAATCTATTCTGAAATTTTGATTTAGAAATTATTTCACACTATACTCATTTAACTCAAAACTCATTATCACTTTTCTTAGTTTCCCTTATCTGTTGTAGCGACATCGGTTTAGCTCTATACTCAACTATAATTAAGTTATTATCAAACAATCATATTCGATATCCATGGCTTGCAAAATATACAGAGATTTTCTACTCAGAACATATGTAACCACATTCATTCTTCCTAGTGATATACAATTATCAAGTCATAATCTTTCAACATTTCAAACCATATACGCTATCTCAGATTTAAATCTTTTAGCAACATCAGATACTTTAAAATTTTAAAATTGCTGAGTATACAAAATTTTTCAGCAAACAAGTAACGTTATCAGATTTCAATACAAAATCAATAGCTATCAATTTTAGATCATATATTGGGTAATTCTTTCCATGTGGTTTTAACTATTTGGAAGCATAGGCTATTACCTTGCCTTACTGCATCAAAACATAATCTAATCACATTCAATAATACATCAGTGTAATAACAAATTCCTTACTCAATTCAGGCTGAACAAGAATCAATACTTTGATCAACATAGTTCCCAACTGGTCAAAACTTTATTGAAATTTATCAGTCCATTCAACTTTTACATCTTTTTGTAATAACTATGTCATCAATGTATCTATTTCAATTATTAATAGTGAAGCTATGAGTCTTTTCCAAAACCACAACCATCAAGTAGATTTATGACTATAGTGCATTAACATGACCGACATTTCAATCGTATAGATAAAGCAACATTTCAATATCAATAGTGTACCTCAAATTAGAATAGGGAGAGCCGAAAGTGGCCACAATAATAACCAAGGAGTAAAACAGTTTCTATGTTTTGTGATCTCTATCACCATACCTCATGATCGAGTCAATATTTATAACGGTATTAAATGTAAGTACTTCTGATCAAAGAATATCTTCCATAGGTAATCTATGTTTACATAATAAAGAGATCATTGATATCTAAGAGAAAATTCAGTAGAGTAATGTCATGCATACTCAGTAGAAACAACTGTGATAAAGACAATATATCTTGCACATTCGCAATTCAGTGCTTCAATCAGTAGAAATAGAAAACATCATCATATGAACCTTATCATCAAATCTTATATCAATCATGATAAATTAGAAAGCCCAAGTGCGATAAAGCAATACCACTCATTAATCAACCATATTTCAGTAGTTCCATCTATCATAATTTACTAGCCTTTCAATACGATAATTATTGCATCTGAACATGCACAATTTCACATGCATCTGAGAATAACAGTACATATAGAATACCCATATAAAATATCCAGAAGGGATTGCAGTAACATATATACCCGATTATAATAGCAGTATTCAATATTTTTTTTTGCAATTTCATCACTATTCCACTAACATATATAGTCATTAATAATCTCACATTATTCAGTTCACTAGAAAAGCTTATTCGAAAGAAATTTTTTTTTAGTTAACCCATTCTGTAGATACCATACCTGAATAAATCAATTTCTCATAAGTAACTTCTTTCTTTAATAGGCATTGTGTATCCTAAACAGTTTTCAGAAAAATTCGACATCTCTTTTCAGAACCCATCTTTATTTACTAACCTATTATCGATTCTAACTATATCATTAATTATTCAGCCTTTGAACTCTTTAGTTTCATATTCATGAGTTTAATCCATATAAATCTTATTAATTTCATTGTATAAAATTGTACCGGCAAGGGGGGTGGAGATCGTTAGCCTCAAAATTTAACTTTCGTATATATATGCTTATACTCATATAACATAACATTCATCATTCTCATGTACCATAAATCATTTGTCCGTACCTTTTTGAATTCTATTTCATCGTAAGTAACATTTTTACTTAGGCACATGAATATCACTTTCAGCAGTATCAGAATTATCTCGGTTGGAAAGCATTTCTATCTATTTGTAAGACAATTTTCATCAGAGTCGGGAGATATCACACTATCACAAGTTATATAATTGCATGTATTATAGACTCCATATATGCTACGTTTAGTCTGAGAATTGACTAAACGATAGCTTTGATACCACTAAATGTAACACCCCTAACCCGTATCCGTCACTAGAATAGGGTTACGAAGCTTTACCAAAAATTTTTAGAACATTTATAGGAATTTCATGCTAGTCACTATTCATTAATCAAGATTATTTCAAACATCCCTTAAATGGACCCTCGAGGCCCAATACGAGCTTTAGAAACGAGTTGAGACTTAATCGAGACCTCTAAGAATTTTTCGCGACTTTTCAAAATTTTTCCAGGGCGTAGGGCTCACACGCCCGTGTGGTCCAAGGGACACGCCCGTGTGACTCTAGGACATGCCCGTGTTGAAGGCCGTGTTCGACCCTGTGTAACTTTCTGACTTGCACAACGACCATGCCACACACTTGTATACTAGCCACACGGCTGAGACACACGCCCGTGTCTCTGTCCGTGTGCTCAATTCTAAGCATTCTGTTTCTCAAAATTAAGGTGCGGGGGACATACGACCTAACCACATGCCTGTTTTACCAGGCCGTGTGTCACACACAGTCTAGACACACACCCGTGTGGACAAAATAAAGCCATTTATAGCTATATTACTCGCCCAAAATTTCACTTATGACCTGCACTTGAATCACACATACTAATACCAACCATTTCAAGCATTCAAGATAAGAAAACTCTATCATTTAACATTATATCATCACAAGCATTCATATTTACAATCTTACTCTTTAATAAGCATACTTGTTTCCCCTTTCTTAATCAAACAATAAATAGTACCTATGTTATCACCATAACATGAAGTTAAATACATATATACATGTACCAAAACATAATCATCACTAGCCATTGCAATGGCTAGATTACAATAATCATTTACATTTTCATGCTACTATGGCCAACATAACCTATACTTGCCATTACAACCATAATTGATTTACCATATATATATCGCCATAGGCCGATGGATAGTGTGAGTGTTCTCCGCCAAACTTCCAATTCAACAAGCTTCTGATTTACTCTAAAACAAGGGAAAATAGAATAGAGTAAGCATAAAATGCTTAGTAAGTTTGTATAACATGGTATTAACTTACCATTCATCCTATTTGAGGTAACTAAGTAATGCATATTCAACCACTTTGATCTCAAGTCCTACACATCTCCTCATTTCCCTTGTTAGTCAAATATTCCATAGTAACATCAAGACATGTATGTGCTCAACAACAATTAGGTTCCCGTGCACGTATGCTTTCCACAACATGTATTCATTTAACATGTATAGACTATCTTATATTATTACAAGTATAGCTTCGTAGTAGTTCATTTTAAGTTTAGATCATTTCATGTCAAGACTTTACTCATTTTATTCTAGTATTAAGATCACACAAGTAATAGTACAATTAAGGTGTATCGGTCTATGTTGAATTATGAACATTCTCGCCTAGTAATTTCCATATACAAATATCATCTTCTTGTATTTCATGTGATATTCTTTTCTTGTCATATTTCCTTATCATATGTATCATTCCATGTCAATTTGTTTTAAATTCATCTTTGCCCTTGTCATAACTTTACCCGTTGAATTTATTCAAAATATCGATGGATACACAGGTAGTACACCCAAGGTGTACAAATCAGAATCCATCAATTCATGTCCAATAGTACCCTTAAGGTATAATTTTTAGAGAGTACACTCTCGAGCTACATATGTATACAATAGGATTACCAGTTCAGACTAAATCCTTTTTCTGTCATATGCTCCAAAGAGCTTGATCTAGATTACCCGTCCAGGCTGAATCCAGTCCATAACATATGCTCAAGAGGACTTATGTAACACACCTATCCCGTAACCGTTGTCGGAATAGGAAAGAGGTATTACCAGACTTGTAACTCATGTCAGAACAGTAAATTTTTTTTTTTACTTTTTCTTCAAATAAAGATCATTCATTTAGATAAATGCTAAATACAGCCAGGGATAAAATTAAACTTCTATAAGTACACATTCAAAAGATGCCATTTTCGCATGGCTTAAATACATTAACCAGAATATTATTCCGCTACTAGTTTATTCTATACATGCCATAAAATAATCCAAAATATAGCAGTACCGAACAGTGGATAGTGATAGTGTGATGAGTTGTTGACGATCCCCGAGCAAAGGCCAAATTTGATAATCTATAAAACAGAGAAACGTAACAACAGAGTAAGCTTTCAAGGCTTAGTAAGTCTTAAGTAAAACAATTAACTTTGATGGATTAAATACATTTATAACTTACACAAAATCCAAGTGAAGTCTCGATGGGCTTAATAAGCCTACACAAGTACATAATACATACCTGGCCAACTTAATGTGCTGATCATCCGTAATTGTTGATTTATTACTAAGTCGCTTAAGATTAGGCCTTACACAAATCACGTTTTGAAATGTCAGGATATATCACCATTCGGTCAAATAGATTAAACCCTATGTATGCACATGCAATTCATCTATTTCATCCAAATTTAAGAGTATATACTCTTTCGCATTTAAAACATCAATGCTACTTTTAGTTTAATTAGTCGAACTAAAACATAACACTATAATCACATTCGGTTTCCATATTTGGAAGCACATATTCATGTTTTCATCTTACATAAACAATTTGATAGAGTCAATACTCGTTGAACATAACTTATAACCATCTCATAAGTGATTCCCCAAGTGCATTTGTAATACAAACGAAATCGAGTTCACATAGCAAGTAAGTATCACTTACCATATACTTAACCTTTGTACACTTACCGTTTCCATAGTTACCAATTACCAATTCAATCTTTCAATACCTCTAACCACTTAATCATATGCACTCATTTCGTGCACATACATAATTGTATATATGTATTTACGAGCTTAGTTCTTTAGATCATATTCACATTAATATTTCAAATAATCAAATCATGACAAGTATTAAAGTTTCGTATACATATACAAAGGGCCAAACATATTCCTTATCACATATACATAAATGACCAAACGCAATCCATACCTTGTATTTGCACATCCTGCCGAATACGACTCAAATTAGTAAATTTTTATGAAACTAATTAAATCCTTATCTTAAAAGATATACAAATGGTCTTCGGTTTGAAATAATTCAAAGCATTTAGCCATGGCCTGCTAGGTTTTAAAAAAAAATCCGAATCCAGTTACCAGTACCAAGCCTGCGGGACTTTAAGCCCAGATATATCATCATAGTTAATTCACAAAGTTGTATACACATCAATTCACATACCTTCGATTTTTCCAACACGGAAACACATTAATAAGGTATCACTTCATTCGAACTTATTCGTATCTCAATATAGCTAGTGTCATTTCACAAGAGCCATTAGGCCACATCACGTAGTCAGCGAGTCTTAACCCGGATACTTTCCAAATTCCATGTATATTTAATCACATGTTACCACATTTCACACAAACTATCACCATTGTAATTCATTAACCTCATTCGAATATAAGCATATAGCATGTACCTTAACTTCATGTCACAATATCATTTGACTTTAACACACACACACACACATATATATATCCTTTTCAATAAACTTCCAACTAAATAAGAAAATACACACATGACTTACATTCTTCTCATGACAACCATTCGGCTAAACAACATATAAGTCACCACACCTTCAATTTATAAAACTATCAACACATATTACATATACATTGCTTACGTTTATAAAATAGCCATTCGGATAACTTGCACACATTTAAATTTTAGCCATTTTGGCCTCACCACCTATATATTTATCTTGTACATCAATTCAGCAATAGCTTATAAGCACTCAATTAGTTTCATCAATGTTTACAACAAAATCACAGATTCACTACAAGCTGTTTTCTTGAGCAACAATCATTAAATTATTTGTAACTGGAGCTAAAAAACTCCAAATGAAGTACCGTAAATTTTCCCCGAAATTAGACTCGTATATCTTCTATCCATAAAATTTTCAGGATTTTTGGTTTGGCCAATGAAAACCAGAATTTTCTTAAAGTTTCCCCTATTTCACTGTTTGACTATACTGACCACTCTTCACTACGAATCAAATTTCTCATTGTAAAGATTTCAAAATATGCTCTTGTTTATTTCATTTGAAACTAGACTCATTAAGGAGTCTAAGAATATAAATTTTATCTTATAACAAATTTTGTACTATTTATAATTATTTTCTAAAAACAGAACAGGGATTTCAGATTCATTCTGACACTGTCACACACAACTTTAAATATCTCTCTATAGGAAATTCCTTTGCTTGCACTGTTTATTTTATACGAAACTAGACTCATTGATCTTTGATTTCATATTTTATTCAGTCTCTAATTCCACTCCAACAATTTATGGTGATTTTCAATAAGCACGCTACTGCTGCTGTCCTAAGCAGATTATTACAATTTGTTCTAAAATTTCCAAGTCCAAACACTTAAAGAGCTTACCATTTGAGTTTAAAACATATCATCATATATAAGTACTTCTTATTATCACATACAAATCATAATTTAAATATCACTTTTCTAATAACCAATCAGCTAAGGCTCATAGAAGTAACTTATTCCTTATCATTTTACTATAGGTAATTACACCAATTCATAGTCCCATCTTTACCCGTATTCCATATCATTCTTCATTATAACTAAACTTATATGCTAGAAACTTATTTATTTCAATATGTAATTCAAGTAGAACCATTGGGTCACATTTTATTTATTATGTTCATATAAATATATATCATCGTTTATCAAATCTTAAGCTAAGTTCCATTACTCAAAGACTTACCTCGGATTTATTTGAACAACTGCGGATAGGCTACTCGATTGCTTTCTCCTTTCGCTTATCTGATTTAGATCCTCTTTGCTCATGAGCTTAATTAAAACAAATGAATTTGTTTAATTACTTATTCAACATTACTTCTTTAATAGTCACATTTGACAATCATATAACTTCAATGCATAATATGTTTATAAAATATGCCATGACTAACTTTTATGCTTATTATACCAATACCTAATTCGCATGCACAAACAAAAATTCACATTACTTACCACGCTTTCATATACACAAATTTAACTATATATATATATATATAGCATACCATTAACTTATAAACCCTATTCGGCCCTAACCAAACAAATTTATCCTCCAATTAAAATTTTCATTCCAAGATCAAAGTAGCAATTTCATAATGGTTTCACCTATGCCAAACAATGACCGAATCACTCTAATACCTAAATAGCCGATTCTATCTTGGTCCTATAAGATCACAACTCACTTACCCTAATTCCTAATCTTATACATTATTATAATAAATGACGAATGCTTTAACATTTGCTAAACTAAAATTTCCCCAACAACATCTTAATTAACCATTCACTATCCTTCAAAAAGCATCTAACACAAGGCAATTTACAACTATACAATATACCAAATTTGCTAGCACACATAATACTTAACCGAATGTTATAACCCCAATTACTGATTTTATTCATTAAAACATTCGGCACCTCCCTCTAAACATACACTAATCTCAACCTTCAAGTTAAAAAAAACAATTTATCACTCATCATATCCTATAATACCATCCATTTTAATGACATAAAAAAAATTATCAAGAGTTTCAAACTACTTGGCCGAATATCAAACCTCCAAACAACCAAAATTTAATCCATGGAATGAATAGAATTTGAACAAATCACCTAAATTATACTTAAATTTTCAAGAATTTCAAAGTACTTACCTCTTTCTAAACATTATCCAAGCCGAATATCAAACAAGGATTTTTTTCTTCTTCCTCACCTCAAGTTTCGGCAAATGGTGGAGCAAGGATGAACCAACTTTGGTTTCTCCTCCCACTCACCCAATATTTTATTACTCTTTATTCAATAATACAATTTGTAAACTAAAATGTTAATAGAAAAATACATATTATCATTATTAATCTATATCATGGCCGGCCACTATCCAAAAAGGGTATTTTGGCATGCAAGTCCACATTTTTTGAATATATGCATTAATGGACCACTTTTAAAATTACCTATCACATTTCACAATTGTCTCACATAAGTCCTATTAAATAAATTCACATTCAAATGAACAAATTAAAGATTGAAATCTTCACACATGCATGTTTCTGCACAATAAGCATAGAAAATAACGGTTAATTATTTTTATGACTCGGTTTTGTGGTCCCGAAACCACTTTCCAACTAGGGTCAATTTAGGGATGTCACAACTCTCCTCCTCTTTAGGGATTTTCGTCCCTGAAAATCTTACTAGCGACTACGTTAGGATAACGTCCTCTTGTTTTAAAACAAATACATAACATCAACTCAGATATTCATAACCCACATTTTCATTCATATATATATAAGCCGTAACATGGCCGGAAGTATGCATGCTAATGAATATCCTTTATAACATTATCATATCTAAATATTCAACTTAACTTATTTCCAAAAGAAGATCAACTTCCACGTACCTGAACATTTAGTTCATTCAATACATCCAATCATATTTAAAGTTACCCGTATACAGTCGAATAGGCATAAAGCTTAACACAAGTGATGCCGGTGTACTAAACACGGTCTTACACACTATCACAAATCAATGCCGTCGTCCTAGACGAGATCTTACATGAAATGAAATCCGCACACACAGTGCCCACTGACCGATCTCGCACACATAGTGCTCGGTTAAAGAATTCACACACACAGTGCCTCAATTCATTCGCACACATAGTGCCTATATTCATTCGTTATTACACTTTAAATGTGTCCTTTCATTTAACTTTGAATTCATATAGTAATGAACACTTAATCTTTGCTCGAATCACCGGCATTAAGCTTGCTAGGCACGAAGACCCAAATACACATCATCGGCACGAAGCCTGCTAGGAACGAAGGCCCGAATACATATCACCAGCTCAAAGCCTGCTAGGCATGAAGGCCTGATTTCACATCACCGGCACGAATGCCCTTCAGGACTTAGCCCGGATGTAACACCAGCACGAATGCTCTTCGGGACTTAGCCCGGATATAACACCAACATGAATGCTCTTCGGGACTTAGCCCGGATATAACTCTCAATTCTAATGCACACACATATATATATAACATAACATATTAGTATATCATTTAAATTACTCGAATACAAGCACTACATGCTTATCAACCATTCAAATTTCGGTTCAATAGCCATATACAAAGATCACATTTTCGTTTCACTATCCAACTTAATTTCTATAATTTCAATGATCGAATCACATGGGTGCCACATACACTTCTATGAATATAAATTTCTATGGAAACTGAACACATAGATATATCATCATTTCCCATACGCATTTCGTAAATAACACTCACATACCTGAACAAACTTAATTTAGTGAACGAATTCGGATACCGTATAGCATAAGCTTCATAGTTCTAGTCTCTTTAATAGTTTTCCAACATTCAGCCCACTAGGTATAACCTGAACTCGTCACTGGCACAAGCCTGTTGAACTTTGAGTCTGAAACGCATTACCAGCCATCATGCTTGTTACAGCTCGATAGGGATAGAGATTCATTACAATATGAAAAATACATTTTTTTCTGTCAGAAATCATCACACTATCTTTTTATCATTATATGCAATGTATAACTAGACTCGCACGTGCTACGTTAGTGCTAGAATCGACTAAACCGTAGCTCTGACACCAAAATAAAATATAACACCCCTATCCCGTAACCGTTGTCGGAATAGGAAAGGGGTATTACCAGACTTGTAACTCATATCAGAACAGTAAAATTTTTTTTACTTTTTCTTCAAATAAAGATCATTCATTTAGATAAATGCTAAATACAGCCAGGGATAAAATTAAACTTCTATAAGTACACATTCAAAAGATGCCATTTTCGCATGGCTTAAATACATTAACCAGAATATTATTCTGCTACTAGTTTATTCTATACATGCCATAAAATAATCCAAAATATAGCAGTCCCAAACAGTGGATAGTGATAGTGTGACAAGTTGTTGACGATCCCAGAGCAAAGGCCAAATTTGATAATCTATAAAACAGAGAAACATAACAACAGAGTAAGCTTTCAAGGCTTAGTAAGTCTTAAGTAAAACAATTAACTTTGCTGGATTAAATACATTTATAACTTACACAAAATCCAAGTGAAGTCTCGATGGGCTTAATAAGCCTACACAAGTACATAATACATACATGGCCAACTTAATGTGCTGATCATCCGTAATTGTTGATTTATTACTAAGTCGCTTAAGATTAGGCCTTACACAAATCACGTTTTGAAATGTCAAGATATATCACCATTCGGTCAAATAGATTAAACCCTATGTATGCACATGCAATTCATCTATTTCATCCAAATTTAAGAGTATATACTCTTTCGCATTTAAAACATCAATACTACTTTTAGTTTAATCAGTCGAACTAAAACATAACACTATAATCACATTCAGTTTCCATATTTGGAAGCACATATTCATGTTTTCATCTTACATAAACAATTTGATAGAGTCAATACTCGTTGAATATAACTTATAACCATCTCATAAGTGATTCCCCAAGTGCATTTGTAATACAAATCACATAGCAAGTAAGTATCACTTACCATATACTTAACCTTTGTACACTTACCGTTTCCATAATTACCAATTACCAATTGAATCTTTCAATACCTCTAACCACTTAATCATATGCACTCATTTCGAGCAGATACATAATTGTATATATGTATTTAGGAGCTTAGTTCTTTAGTTCATATTCACATTAATATTTCAAATAATCAAATCATGACAAGTATTAAAGTTTCGTATACGTATATAAAGGGCCAAACATATTCCTTATCACATATACATAAATGACCAAACGCAATCCATACAATGTATTTGCACATCCTGCCGAATACAACTAAAATTAGTAAATTTTTATGAAACTAATTAAATCCTTATCTAAAAGATATACAAATGGTCTTCGGTTTGAAATAATTCAAGGCACTTAGCCATGGCCTGCTAGGTTTTCAAAAAAAATCCGAATCCAGTTACCAGTACCAAGCCTGCGGGACTTTAAGCCCGGATATATAATCATAGTTACTTCATAAAGTTGTATACACATCAATTCGCATACCTTCGATTTTTCCAACACGGAAACACATTAATAAGGTATCACTTCATTCGAACTTATTCGTATCTCAATATAGCTAGTCTCATTTCACAAGAGCCATTAGGCCACATCACGTAGTCAGCGAGTCTGAACCCGGATACTTTCCAAATTCCATGTATATTTAATCACATGTTACCATATTTCACACAAACTATCACCATTGTAATTTATTAACCTCATTTGAATAGAAGCATATAGCATGTACCTTAACTTCATGTCATAATATCATTTGACTTTAACACACACATATACATATATATATCCTTTTCAATAAACTTCCAACTAAATAAGAAAATACACACATGACTTACATTCTTCTCATGACAACCATTCGACTAAACAACATATAAGTCACCACACCTTCAATTTATAAAACTATCAACACATATTACATATACATTGCTTACGTTTATAAATTAGCCATTCGGATAACTTGCACACATTTAAATTTTAGCCATTTTGGCCTCACCACCTATATATTTATCTTGTACATCAATTCAGCAATAGCTTATAAGCAACTCAATTAGTTTCATCAATGTTTACAACAAAATCATAGATTCACTACAAGTTGTTTTCTTGAGCAACAATCATTAAATTATTTGTAACTGGAGCTAAAAAACTCCAAATGAAGTGGCGTAAATTTTCCCCGAAATTAGACTCATATATCTTCTATCCATAAAATTTTCAGGATTTTTCGTTTGGCCAATCAAAACCAGAATTTTCTTAAAGTTTCCCCTATTACACTGTTTGACTATACTGACCACTCTTCACTACGAATCAAATTTCTCATTGTAAAGATTTCAAAATATGTTCTTGTTTATTTCATTTGAAACTAGACTTATTAAGGAGTCTAAGAATATAAATTTTATTTTATAACAATTTTTGTACTATTTATAATTATTTTCTAAAAACAGAACAGGGGATTTCAGATTCATTCTGACACTGTCACACACAACTTTAAATATCTCTCTATAGGAAATTCCTTTGTTTGCACTGTTTATTTTATAAGAAACTAGACTCATTGATCTTTGATTTCATATTTTATTCAGTCTCTAATTCCACTCCAACAATTTATGGTGATTTTCAATAATCACGCTACTGCTGCTGTCCTAAGCAGATTATTACAATTTGCTCTAAAATTTCCAAGTCCAAACACTTAAAGAGCTAACCATTTGAGTTTAAAACATATCATCATATATAAGTACTTCTTATTATCACATACAAATCATAATTTAAATATCACTTTTCTAATAACCAATCGGCTAAGGCTCATAGAAGTAACTTATTTCTTATCATTTTACTATAGGTAATTACACCAATTCATAGTCCCATCTTTACCCGTATTCCATATCATTCTTCATTATAACTAAACTTATATACTAGAAACTTATTTATTTCAATATGTAATTCAAGTAGAACCATTGGGTCACATTTTATTTATTATGTTCATATAAATATATATCATCGTTTATCAAATCTTAAGCTAAGTTCCATTACTCAAAGACTTACCTCGGATTTATTTGAACAACTGCGGATAGGCTACTCGATTGCTTTCTCCTTTCGCTTATCTGATTTAGATCCTCTTTGCTCATGAGCTTAATTAAAACAAATGAATTTGTTTAATTACTTATTCAACATTACTTCTTTAATAGTCACATTTGACAATCATATAACTTCAATGCATAATATGTTTATAAAATATGCCATGACTAACTTTTATGCTTATTATACCAATACCTAATTCGCATGCACAAACAAAAATTCACATTACTTACCACGCTTTCATATACACAAATTTAACTATATATATATATATAGCATACCATTAACTTATAAACCCTATTCGGCCCTAACCAAACAAATTTAACCTCCAATTAAAATTTTCATTCCAAGATCAAAGTAGCAATTTCATAATGGTTTCACCTATGCCAAACAATGACCGAATCACTCCAATACCTAAATAGCCGGTTCTATCTTGGTCCTATAAGATCACAACTCACTTACCCTAATTCCTAATCTTATACATTATTATAATAAATGACGAATGCTTTAACATTTGCTAAACTAAAATTTCCCCAACAACATCTTAATTAACCATTCACTATCCTTCAAAAAGCATCTAACACAAGGCAATTTACAACTATACAATATACCAAATTTGCTAGCACACATAATACTTAACCGAATGTTATAACCTCAATTACTGATTTTATTCATTAAAACATTCGGCACCTCCCTCTAAACATACACTAATCTCAACCTTCAAGTTAAAAAAAACAATTTATCACTCATCATATCCTATAATACCATCCATTTTAATGACATAAAAAAAATTATCAAGAGTTTCAAACTACTTGGCCGAATATCAAACCTCCAAACAACCAAAAATTTAATCCATGGAATGAATAGAATTTGAACAAATCACCTAAATTATACATAAAGTTTCAAGAATTTCAAAGTACTTACCTCTTTCTAAACATTATCCAAGCCGAATATCAAACAAGGATTTTTTTCTTCTTCCTCACCTCAAGTTTCGTCAAATGGTGGAGCAAGGATGAACCAACTTCGGTTTCTCCTCCCACTCACCCAATATTTTATTACTCTTTATTCAATAATACAATTTGTAAACTAAAAATGTTAATAGAAAAATACATATTATCATTATTAATCTATATCATGGCCGGCCACTATCCCAAAAAGGGTATTTTGGCATGCAAGTCCACATTTTTTTGAATATATGCATTAATGGACCACTTTTAAAATTACCTATCACATTTCACAATTGTCTCACATAAGTCCTATTAAATAAATTCACATTCAAATGAACAAATTAAAGATTGAAATTTTCACACATGCATGTTCATGCACAATAAGCATAGAAAATAACGGTTAATTATTTTATGACACAGTTTTGTGGTCCCGAAACCACTTTCCAACTAGGGTCAATTTAGGGATGTCACAACTCTCCCCCTCTTTAGGGATTTTTGTCCCTGAAAATCTTACTAGCGACTATGTTAGGATAACGTCCTCTTGTTTTAAAACAAATACATAACATCAACTCAGATATTCATAACCCACATTTTCATTCATATATATATAAGCCGTAACATGGCCGGAAGTATGCATGCTAATGAATATCCTTTATAACATTATCATATCTAAATATTCAACTTAACTTATTTCCAAAAGAAGATCAACTTCCACGTACTTGAACATTTAGTTCATTCAATACATCCAATCATATTTAAAGTTACCCGTATACAGTCGAATAGGCATAAAGTTTAACACAAGTGATGCCAGTGTACTAAACACAGTCTTACACACTATCACAAATCAATGCCGTCGTCCTAGACGAGATCTTACATGAAACGAAATCCGCACACACAGTGCCCACTGACCGATCTCGCACACATAGTGCTCGGTTAAAGAATTCTCACACATAGTGCCTATGTTCATTCGTTATTACACATTGAAATAACTTAACCAAGTCTATAAAACATCATATAAGTACACTTTAAAGGTGTCCTTTCATTTAACCTTGAATTCATATAGTAATGAACACTTAAACTTTGCTCGAATCACCGGCATTAAGCTTGCTAGGCACGAAGACCCAAATACACATCACCGGCACGAAGCCTGCTAGGAACGAAGGCCCGAATACATATCACCAGCACAAAGCCTGCTAGGCATGAAGGCCTGATTTCACATCACTGGCACGAATGCCCTTCAGGACTTAGCCCGGATGTAACACCAGCACGAATGCTCTTCGGGACTTAGCCCAGATATAACACCAGCATGAATGCTCTTCGGGACTTAGCCCGGATATAACTCTCAATTCTAATGCACACACACATATATATAACATGACACATTAGTATATCATTTACATTACACGAATACAAGCACTACATGCTTATTAACCATTCAAATTTAGGTTCAATAGCCACATACAAAGATCACATTTTCGTTTCACTATCCAACTTAATTTCTATAATTTCAATGATCGAATCACATGGGTGCCACATACACTTCTATGAATATAAATTTCTATGGAAACTGAACACATAGATATATCATCATTTCCCATACGCATTTCGTAAATAACACTCACATACCTGAACAAACTTAATTTAGTGAACGAATTCAGATACCGTATAGCATAAGCTTCATAGTTCTAGTCTCTTTAATAGTTTTCCAACATTCAGCCCACTAGGTATAACCTGAACTCGTCACTGGCACAAGCCTGTTGAACTTTGAGTCTGAAACACATTACCAGCCATCATGCTTGTTACAGCTCGATAGGGATAGAGATTCATTACAATATGAAAAATACATTTTTTTCTGTCAGAAATCATCACACTATCTTTTTATCATTATATGAAATGTATAACTAGACTCGCACGTGCTACGTTAGTCCTAGAATCGACTAAACCGTAGCTCTGACACCAAAATAAAATATAACACCCCTATCCCGTAACCGTTGTCGGAATAGGAAAGGGGTATTACCAGACTTGTAACTCATGTCAGAACAGTAAAATTTTTTTTTTACTTTTTCTTCAAATAAAGATCATTCATTTAGATAAATGCTAAATACAGCCAGGGATAAAATTAAACTTCTATAAGTACACATTCAAAAGATGCCATTTTCGCATGGCTTAAATACATTAACCAGAATATTATTCCGCTACTAGTTTATTCTATACATGCCATAAAATAATCCAAAATATAGCAATCCCAAACAGTGGATAGTGATAGTGTGACGAGTTGTTGACGATCCCAGAGCAAAGGCCAAATTTGATAATCTATAAAACAGAGAAACGTAACAACAGAGTAAGCTTTCAAGGCTTAGTAAGTCTTAAGTAAAACAATTAACTTTGCTGGATTAAATACATTTATAACTTACACAAAATCCAAGTGAAGTCTCGATGGGCTTAATAAGCCTACACAAGTACATAATACATACCTGGCCAACTTAATGTGCTGATCATCCGTAATTGTTGATTTATTACTAAGTCGCTTAAGATTAGGCCTTACACAAATCACGTTTTGAAATGTCAAGATATATCACCATTCGGTCAAATAGATTAAACCCTATGTATTCACATGCAATTCATCTATTTCATCCAAATTTAAGAGTACATACTCTTTCGCATTTAAAAACATCAATGCTACTTTTAGTTTAATCAGTCGAACTAAAACATAACACTATAATCATATTCCGTTTCCATATTTGGAAGCACATATTCATGTTTTCATCTTACATAAACAATTTGATAGAGTCAATACTCGTTGAATATAACTTATAACCATCTCATAAGTGATTCCCCAAGTGCATTTGTAATACAAATCACATAGCAAGTAAGTATCACTTACCATATACTTAACCTTTGTACACTTACCGTTTCCATAGTTACCAATTACCAATTCAATCTTTCAATACCTCTAACCACTTAATCATATGCACTCATTTCGTGCACATACATAATTGTATATATGTATTTAGGAGCTTAGTTCTTTAGTTCATATTCACATTAATATTTCAAATAATCAAATCATGACAAGTATTAAAGTTTCGAATACGTATATAAAGGGCCAAACATATTCCTTATCACATATACATAAATGACCAAACGCAATCCATACCTTGTATTTGCACATCCTGCCGAATACAACTCAAATTAGTAAATTTTTATGAAACTAATTAAATCCTTATCTTAAAAGATATACAAATGGTCTTCGGTTTGAAATAATTCAAAGCATTTAGCCATGGCCTGCTAGGTTTTAAAAAAAAATCCGAATCCAGTTACCAGTACCAAGCCTGCGGGACTTTAAGCCCAGATATATCATCATAGTTAATTCACAAAGTTGTATACACATCAATTCACATACCTTCGATTTTTCCAACACGGAAACACATTAATAAGGTATCACTTCATTCGAACTTATTCGTATCTCAATATAGCTAGTCTCATTTCACAAGAGCCATTAGGCCACATCACGTAGTCAGCGAGTCTTAACCCGGATACTTTCCAAATTCCATGTATATTTAATCACATTTTACCACATTTCACACAAACTATCACCATTGTAATTCCTTAACCTCATTCGAATATAAGCATATAGCATGTACCTTAACTTCATGTCACAATATCATTTGACTTTAACACACACACACACATATATATATCCTTTTCAATAAACTTCCAACTAAATAAGAAAATACACACATGACTTACATTCTTCTCATGACAACCATTCGGCTAAACAACATATAAGTCACCACACCTTCAATTTATAAAACTATCAACACATATTACATATACATTGCTTACGTTTATAAAATAGCCATTCGGATAACTTGCACACATTTAAATTTTAGCCATTTTGGCCTCACCACCTATATATTTATCTTGTACATCAATTCAGCAATAGCTTATAAGCACTCAATTAGTTTCATCAATGTTTACAACAAAATCACAGATTCACTACAAGCTGTTTTCTTAAGCAACAATCATTAAATTATTTGTAACTGGAGCTAAAAAACTCCAAATGAAGTACCGTAAATTTTCCCCGAAATTAGACTCGTATATCTTCTATCCATAAAATTTTCAGGATTTTTGGTTTGGCCAATCAAATCCAGAATTTTCTTAAAGTTTCCCCTATTTCACTGTTTGACTATACTGACCACTCTTCACTACGAATCAAATTTCTCATTGTAAAGATTTCAAAATATGCTCTTGTTTATTTCATTTGAAACTAGACTCATTAAGGAGTCTAAGAATATAAATTTTATCTTATAACAAATTTTGTACTATTTATAATTATTTTCTAAAAACAGAACAGGGATTTCAGATTCATTCTGACACTGTCACACACAACTTTAAATATCTCTCTATAGGAAATTCCTTTGCTTGCACTGTTTATTTTATAAGAAACTAGACTCATTGATCTTTGATTTCATATTTTATTCAGTCTCTAATTCCACTCCAACAATTTATGGTGATTTTCAATAATCACGCTACTGCTGCTGTCCTAAGCAAATTATTACAATTTGCTCTAAAATTTCCAAGTCCAAACACTTAAGAGCTTACCATTTGAGTTTAAAACATATCATCATATATAAGTACTTCTTATTATCACATACAAATCATAATTTAAATATCACTTTTCTAATAACCAATCGGCTAAGGCTCATAGAAGTAACTTATTCCTTATCATTTTACTATAGGTAATTACACCAATTCATAGTCCCATCTTTACCCGTATTCCATATCATTCTTCATTATAACTAAACTTATATGCTAGAAACTTATTTATTTCAATATGTAATTCAAGTAGAACCATTGTGTCACATTTTATTTATTATGTTCATATAAATATATATCATCGTTTATCAAATCTTAAGCTAAGTTCCATTACTCAAAGACTTACCTTGAATTTATTTGAACAACTGCGGATAGGCTACTCGATTGCTTTCTCCTTTCTCTTATCTGATTTAGATCCTCTTTGCTCATGAGCTTAATTAAAACAAATGAATTTGTTTAATTACTTATTCAACATTACTTCTTTAATAGTCACATTTGACAATCATATAACTTCAATGCATAATATGTTTATAAAATATGCCATGACTAACTTTTATGCTTATTATACCAATACCTAATTCGCATGCACAAACAAAAATTCATATTACTTACCACGCTTTCATATACACAAATTTAACTATATATATATATAGCATACTATTAACTTATAAACCCTATTTGGCCCTAACCAAACAAATTTAACCTCCAATTAAAATTTTCATTCCAAGATCAAAGTAGCAATTTCATAATGGTTTCACCTATGCCAAACAATGACCGAGTCACTCCAATACCTAAATAGCCGATTCTATCTTGGTCCTATAAGATCACAACTCACTTACCATAATTCCTAATCTTATACATTATTATAAGAAATGTCGAATGCTTTAACATTTGCTAAACTAAAATTTCCCCAACAACATCTTGATTAAACATTTACTATCCTTCAAAAAGCATCTAATACAAGGCAATTTACAACTATACAATATACCAAATTTGCTAGCACACATAATACTTAACCGAATGTTATAACCTCAATTACTCATTTTATTCATTAAAACATTCGGCACCTCCCTCTAAACATACACTAATCTCAACCTTCAAGTCAAAAAAAAAACAATTTATCACTCATCATATCCTATAATACCATCCATTTTAATGACATAAAAAAATTTTATCAAGAGTTTCAAACTACTTGGCCGAATATCAAACCTCCAAACAACCAAAAATTTAATCCATGGAATGAATAGAATTTGAACAAATCACCTAAATTATATATAAATTTTCAAGAATTTCAAAGTACTTACCTCTTTCTAAACATTATCCAAGCCAAATATCAAACAAGGATTTTTTTCTTCTTCCTCACCTCAAGTTTCGGCAAATGGTGGAGCAAGGGTGAGCCAACTTTGGTTTCTCCTCCCACTCACCCAATATTTTATTACTCTTTATTCAATAATACAATTTGTAAACTAAAAATGTTTATAGAAAAATACATATTATCATTATTAATCTATATCATGGCCGGCCACTATCCCAAAAAGGGTATTTTGGCATGCAAGTCCACATTTTTTTGAATATATGCATTAATGGACCACTTTTAAAATTACCTATCACATTTCACAATTGTCTCACATAAGTCCTATTAAATAAATTCACATTCAAATGAACAAATTAAAGATTGAAATTTTCACACATGCATGTTCATGCACAATAAGCATAGAAAATAACGGTTAATTATTTTTATGACTCGGTTTTGTGGTCCCGAAACCACTTTCCAACTAGGGTCAATTTAGGGATGTCACAACTTATGTCAGGATTACCCATTTGGACTAAATCCTTTCATAAATGAGGTCAATAAGATTACTCGTTTGAGCTAAATCCCGTCAGCAACAAATGCAGGACCTCATTCATTTCAAGAAATAATGTATCCATCGATTTTCCATTTATTCAAGCAAGATTTAAACACTTTTCAAGCATTACCAAGAAAGTGGTCAATCTCATATATTCATGAATGTATGCAACTCAAATGTTCACATTCAACTCAAGCATAAAATTTAACATTTTTATCGTTTATCGAGCATTATAATTTATTGACACTTTCATTTATCGGGCTTTAACGAGTATGTGATCATTTCATATTTTTACGGCATTTATACAATTCACAACACAACGTTCAATTCAAACATAAAAACATATACAATTCAGTTACACGAATTTACCTCGACAATTGTTCGTGTACGAAAAATCCACTAGTCCAATTTTTTCCTTTATTCCTCGTTCTTACTCCAAATTTGGTCTATCCAGATCTATACGACTAAATTTGACATCAACTTATCACATTTTATATTCATGAAATAAATTTTCATCCTATGCAAAACTACCATTTTGCCCTTAACTTTTCCATAAATTCCCATTTCGTCCCTAGGCTCAGAAAATAAAATTCATGAAATTCGACCCTCTACCCAAGCCTAGCGAAAATATACATGCAACTTTTACACCACATACATTTCAAAAATTTTAGCATTTTCCATGGATTTTCACCATTTTTCATTTTAGTCCCTAAATCAAGTCTTCATGAAAAATCACTTTGTAAAAGTTATTTATCTATCACCAATATTTCATTTTCTACCATAAATTTCAAATTTCCAGCATATACATCCTTGAACCTATTTTTTTACTTTGATAACTTTTCAAATTAGTCCCCTAAATAGATAGATTAAACTATCCCGGTTTAAAAAATATCAAAATTACTAAAAACGGGCCAAGGAAACTTATCCAATTTGGTCAGGAAAGTTTCTTCTCTCTCTGTTAGGGTTTCCATGTTTATTTTAGGGAAGAAGATGAGAAAATATGATGATATTTTCTTTTCATCTTTTAATTAATTAATTTAATGGAATTCCAATTTAGTCCCTAGCCTTTTTCTCATTTTCCACGGATGAATTATCCAAAAATATCTACCTAATTTTTATTAATGGTGTAATTACAATATAAGGACCTTAAGTTTTGAATTCCATAGCTATTTGATCCTTCTAGCTACTAGAATTCAACTTTTGCATTTTATGCGATTTAGTCCTTCTCGTAATTAAGCACATAATCGATAAAATTTTCTTTCCAAAATTTTCACGTGACGTTTCTTGTATAATATGAATCATTTAATAAAATAAAAATAAATTATATTTTTCGGCTCGGATTTGTGGTCCCGAGACCACTATTCCGATTTCACTGAAATTGGGCTGTTACATTCCTCGTAAGAATTGATGGTAAGGAGCTTTTAATAGCTCATTTATAGTGGTATCAGAAATAGTGGTTTCAGAACCACAATTTCGAATAGCAAGTTAGTAAATATTATTTATTTAATATTTATGAGTTTATATTAGTGTAGTTACTCTGTTCGAATGTTTGTTCCACACTCCTTCAAGAATGTGGATTGTTTGACCTGTACTTAAAAAGAACAAAGACGATAAGAAAGATTGTAGCAAAATAAAGAGAAAATAGAAGAAATCAGATTTTAAGGTTTAAGGGTTTTGAGAGGTTGTTGAAAGGTTTTGAAGTTAATGAATGGTTAAACTATTTAAAATTATTTTTAGGTTTAATTTCTTTTTGTATTTTATCCTTAAAAATTAGGTTAAAATAATGGTTAAGCTGTCAGATTGTGTGACGGGTTAGGTCAACCCTGTAGAAAATTGTAGCGATGTTGTGACATAAGGGTTCTGTGTCGCGACACCCATGGTAGGATACCGATGTTGCGACATCGGGGTTTGATGTTGCAACACACTTTGAAATTTCAAACTTTGGGGTACACTGATTACTTGTTCGCGACATAAAGGTGCTATTTTGCGACATCGAGCTAAATTACTCAATTTCTTGAACTTGTTAGTGGTGTCGTGAGATGAAGGTTCTATGTTGCGACACCGACTCTATTTTCGCCCCTCTTTTTGAATTTCAAAGTGTGAGGAACAAATATAACCTACTTTGAAAAAAATAAATCCTAATATAAATGAGTCCTAGTGTACTTACCCCTACACTTTAAAGCACACAATGCCCTTACTGTAAAATGATTAAGGTGGGAATAAGAAAACTTCCTTGAGAAGGTCGAATCCTTATTGATGTATTGCCATCGGGATTTGGTTGCTCCAAGTGGGCAGGCAGTACCTATAAGAAAATACTATGAAAAGAAATATGAAATATGAAATATAATATAAAGGAATATAAATAAAATAAAATAAAATAAAATAAAACAAACACTATAGTAATACAATAAACGAAACAAAATTTACAACAAGAAATAAAATTTCTTTAAAAATTGGGATGATCCGTGTCACCAACATAGAAGAACTTCCAACTGGTTCTCAACACTTTGATTTGATGTTTGTCCATCTGTTGATGTATATGAACCAACCTCTCTGGTTGATTCCATTGATGATGCCTTATTTTCGACTAACGTGACATCCACATTGTGTGCCATTTAGTACCAAAATTCGAGCCAATTCCAAATTATTTTCTGGGGTATTATTACTTTGAGTTTTCTCCTCCCCCTATTGCATAAGGCTTTGGTTACTCGAGCCTTGCTGTCGTTGTTGAATTAGAATGAATCAAACTCCTCAACCTTATCAGTCGACATCTTCTCCGCTATAGCCAGAAAGTGTATTGGCTCTTCTAAACTTTCATTCAATATCGGCTTAGGCTACATGTTAGTGGTTAGTTCATCTTTCACTTCTACATTTATGATTAGTTTTACTGCTATGTCAATTGAATCAGAGACTGTTTCAACTATGTTCAGCTTATCCACATGATCTTCAATTACTAGCTCTGATTGAATCTCACCATAAATCTCATCATGGCCATCAATAGTACAAGGGTTCTCGTGATCCGAGTTGTGAACGTCAGACATGTTCTCTTTCCATGGAGGTAGCGCTTCGAATATTTCTTGCATTAGTTTCAACATTTACACCATCATGTTTGACATGTTTGATAATACCTCAGAGTAGTTCGGCCTGGTGGTTTCACATGAATGCATCTCATACAAATCACAGGGATGTTTGTCTTGTTCATTACTCCACTGGTACGTTGAGCCTTCGTTTCCACATTGGTTAGCTCTATCATGAACAATTTTTGATTTTCCATGATCTCCCATTCTTCATATACTCCCTCATCGTATATTTCTTCATCAAAGATCATCTCATCGTTAAACCGCATTTAATCAGTTTCATCCATGTTTAAATGATTTTGATTGGATAAAATCTATGGATTAGTGATTGACTTAAACAGGTGTTCCTCTCCTTTGAGGCATATAATGAGATCAAAAAAGAAAAAAAAGTGAACGTGAATTAATAAAATAAAATAAAACAAATAGTTAAACGTAAAAATTAAAATTAATCTAGTAACGTTACCTTATCGGCAACAACACCAATGAATTGACAGCCTCCGGATGTACTGACGTCCAAAGTGCGAATACTATAGTTTTCAGGTGGTGTGTGCAAGTATATGGGCCATGTTGTAATATAGTTTTACAACAAAGTGGGTAACTTCTCTGAGGATCGTACCCAAGGGAGGCAAGTACTAAATTAAAGTTAACCTAAACATAAATAGAATTAATTAGTAGTTTAAATAAATTATATTACGATAAAACATAAATGAAAGATTTTTGGGGGTTTTTATAAATAAAAAATTAAAAACTCAATAAATAAAAGGTACTTCAGAGAACTAATTTCTAAAGTCAATCAAATGAAGATATGGGTGATTAGCTTACTTTGGTGATCATAACTAATTCCTATTTCAGATTTCTATTCAATCAACTATTCGTTACCCTAGTAGGATCTCTCAATCTTCCACTAAACTAATGAGTCAACAAGAACTACTTATTTCTCAGCCTCACAGTTTAGACCGATTTGGGGGTAAGGTGCTCACGAATAGGCCATACCAATTTTTGGTTAATTCCCGCCTAAATGACTTTCTAGGCTCATCAATCCTATGGTTTAAGATTTTCCTCTTCTGAGTAGCTGATCCGCTAGGTAAACCCTACATAGCAATTAATCAATCACACCTTCACTTGCTAATCCGCCATAAGAGGATTAGTTCCTCACAGAATCCATAAAAATAATAAACTTGATGATAAATATATGCATGGAAAATAAATGAAGAATAACATTTATAGAATCCTGAATATATTCAATTGATGAAGGGCAAAAATCCTCAAATATTTGATTGTGTCTACGAATAAAGTTCTACGAAGAACACGATTGAAAAGAATTGAAAAGAAATCTAAACCCTACGAGAAAGAAAAAAAAAACTAAAACTAAAAACTAAATTACAAAGAAAAAATTAGAATATCAAAAGATGTACTTTAAAAAGTGCTTAGGATCCTATTTATAGAGTTAGGGTTGCCGTCGTCCTCACCCTAAGGTTAGCTGACGTTCTTGTGTTTAACTTTTGACTGTGCAGACCAAAATTCCCCTGGCTCATATTTATCTCTCGTACAGGGCTAGTGTTGCGAACCTTAGTTCTTGTGTCGTGGCATCGAGGGCAGTATGTATAGTTCAGGGATGGATTTAGGGGTGTGTCGCAACATTCTATGGCTGTGTCATGGCACCAAAGGTAGTACGACAATTCTTACATTCTGCTACCTATGTCGTGACCTCGAACTCCCCGTATTGCAACACAAAAACTAGTATTAAGTTCCTATGCCCTTGTATGGTCTCTTGCACACTAACTAAGTACGTTATCTCACCTTTAGGCATCATTCGGCCCTGAAGGTCAATAAAAGATTCAAAATACAATTTTTTATTGAATGTAAACTAAACTATAAAAATTGACTAAAATATAATAAAAGTGCTTGTATTCAATCTCCTCAAGTGCAAAAACTAGTGTAATCTGCTACACTGTATTATGGAAGATTACCACTCTCTCCGCTGAAGGAGACACCTGGACAAAGCTTACTCTGCCAATCATATTTCCTTAGGACTACATGACAAACCTTGTATACGCCAGAATCGAGGTGTTACAACTCTCCTCCCCTTAACAAAATATCATCCTTGAAATTTTGATCCCTCCTAGAATCCAATTTCCTACATTGAATTGGTTTTACATGCCAAACACATATCAACGACGATACAAATTGCCTTTCATACATTTCAAAGTTTCCTTCTCATTGACATACTCCTCAAATGTCTTATTATGAAGATGTTATTTGATTGCTTCTTTGAACAAAATCAAAATTTTGACGGTTAAACACTCGAGTGCAGACGTCACACTCATACCTTTTAACAGATGTCAAACCTGAGTTAGAGAATTCAAATAATTTCTCATAGAATGACTTCCTGAGCATGTTTATCTATAAAATAATGACTTTAACCCCTCTTTTAGCACTTTTTCCACCCTTTTGATTTCTTAACAGCTTTTCTGATTCCTCAATTTGCCTTTGTAACGCCCCAAACCCAATCCTTAAGGAGGACCCAGGATTGGTTCTTCATTGCCTTAAAATCTTTTCCTTTAAATTTTTTATAGGCGTGGTCTTCATAAAAAAATATAGTTCAATAAATATAAATTGTAAATCCTTTACTAAATCAAAAAAATATAGGGTTATACATTTACAAGGAAAAATAAAAAACATAGAGGCATTAAAATCCGTATTTTGTGTAAACCTATATTTAACTACATCGTCATATGCATATATATAATTAGACTAACATTAATAATTCAAAGTAAATAATTTGATACTTTGCAAAAATATAATCACCTCACTACGTCTCATCGAATTAATAGTTTCAAAATAATAGTTTTAAAATACAAAATTCATTCTTCGGAATGACACCATCTTGACACCACCCCCATGCCATGCATAATACAAAATACTTATAAATCTCATAAAACAAATGTCATCTAGCGTAGTTTTCGAGAAGTCCTTTACTTCGTTAATGATCTTGAGAAAGAAAGGTAACTAAATAAGTTCAAAGAAGTTAGTGAGTTATATAGCGAACATCTCAACAACTATTTATAATACCAATAAACCTTTCCAAATCAACGAGTCATACAATTCACTCATTGGCGAATACCATTCACAAACAGCCTTTACTATAGACACTATTCCTTTGGCAGATACTATAACACCCTTAACCCATATCCGTCACCAGAACAGGGTTATAGAGCATTACTGGAATTTACAAGACTAATACAATTAATTTTATGTCATTGATGCTTGATATTCGTAATAGGTTTTAAAAATTTATAAATGAATCGTTCTTGAGTCTAACTTATTATCACAATTAAGGCAAGTGTACCTATCGAACAATAGTATAGTTCAGCAAGACCGGATTGTCAAACCCAAAGGAACTATAAGTACTAGTATTTACTTCCTTTTTATTATCTAGCCTAAAAATTAAGAGGTTTGGTTATCTAAACTAATTACTAACTAAGAATGCACAAAAAGAAATCTTAGGAAAATACTTTTGGGAAAATTCGATTGATTGAGACAATACCTAAGGAAAAATCTACCTAGACTTCACTTGTTATTTGACTCTGAATCAGACGATTTATTCATTTGGCTTAATCCGTAGAAATCCCTAAGTTATATTATTATCTCTCTCAAGACTAATAATGTCTAACCCTAGGTTGAATAATTGAAATCTCTTTCTAATTAACACCCTAGAATTGCATTAACTCGATCTATGGATTCCCCGATTAGGTTTCACCCTAATCCAGCAAAATCTTGTCACCCTATCTCTAGGCGCGCAATCAACTCCTCTTCATTACGATAAATTTACTCTTAGATAGGATCTATTCCTCCTCTGAATAAGAGCGTTAACTTGAATCAATATCCTAGAATATTAAAACAAGAATTAAGAACAAATCAAATATTTATCATACAATTCAGATAATAATAACAAGATCTGTCTTAGGTTTCATTCCCCTTAGGTATTTAGGGGGTTTAATTCATACTTATGAAAGAAAACATCTCAAAACCATAAAGATAACAAAACATAAGAAAATCCAAAAACTCCTGAAGGAACTTGAAGGGAGATCTTCAGTCTTGATGATGAATCCGACTTCTAAGATGGATCAATTGACTTTCCTTGAGTAAATCCTTGATTCCTTCTCTGTGTTCGCCTTCTAAGTGCCTCCTCAGGTGTTTAAATGGGCTTTAGAATGCCTAAGAGCCCCTAAAATTGGCCTTTTTCGAATAGGGTTATACTTGGGCTCGACAGGGACATGCTCGTATGCGATTACTCTAGCCCGTGGTCAAGGCTGTTGAACAGGCACGGGCGTGTAGTCTACTGGTGTAAGTCATGCTTTGATCCTGGCAAAAGGACACTGCCGTGTGACACGCCCGTGTGAGAAAGTCCAGGCCGTGTTGATTTCCTACGCGGGTCCATTTTCTCCATTTTCGGCCCGTTTCTTGCTCTTTTTACTCTCCTATTCTCACCTAAGTATAAAACATGAAATTAAAGGATTAGGAGCATCAAATTCACCAAATCTAAGGAGAAGTCATCCATAAATGTGCTAAGCATGGGATAAAAATATGTATAATTTATGGTTTATCAAATACCCCCAAACTTAAGCATTTGCTTGTCCTCAAGCAAAATCCTCAACTCAAAATCAAAATAAATTTTTCTCAATTTATAATCCCTATCAATAATATCTCAAAATAATCCATAAGTATTCATACATTGAAAAGACAACTAAAAGTACATCAGAGTTTCAAACATTCCAAGTTGAGCATTTTATCATGAAAGCATAGGTGTCTCCCTTTATCTAAGTGATTACCTTTGATCAAAATATCCCAGAGTTTAACATCCTCACTAAAGATTCACTCAAATCACTCAAGGTGTTTAAGGACATCAATAAAGGCCCTCATTAGCCAATATGAAAAGTTATCACCATAGGCTTGCTTGAAAATCAAATCTCCACCACTATACATTGAGCTGATACATCAATCAAAAAGGTCTTTTTAGAGGGTTGTAACGTGGCTTTGGTTAGGGGGTGTGGTCACAAGCTAAAAGAAAAGGTTAGAATCGAGATTGAATTGAAAAATTACCTAGCTAGAAAAATGACTAGTCATCAGTTGAATAAAAATGAGCTTCTTCTCAGAATATGGAATTGACACTTAAGCTAAAAAATGACGAATTACAACTAATATGTATTGAAGTACACTTTTTTTCAAGAACAAATCAAAAACATAGAAGAGAAAAACATAGCTAAGCAATTAGTTTAAATCAAATCTTAACAAAAATAGGGATCAAATTAAGGGATTTCAACAATAATGGGTTATAGGTTTATAGTAAGGGTAAATCAATTAATGGCTTGTTAGGCTCAAAGGGTTTCACTAAGGGTTAATTATGAAGGAAGGCTTTTGTAGAGTGAGTGGGTTAAACCTAGGTGCCTTTATCATCTTGGCATATCAAATCAAATGGTGTGGTCTTGACATGCATAATCAAGCAAGTTCTAGAATAACAAATCAATACTAACGCACTCATAATAAAAGTGAGCATGAAAGGAGTAAAATATCCTCTAAATGCTCAAGATTTCACAAAAATTATGGCTTTTTGATGTTCAAACTTGTGAATTTCAACTCAAGATAATACTTAAACTTAGGGAAACAACCTAAAAGTTTTTAATTCTTCAAAAATCAACTTATCATGCTTGATTCCCTAATGTCTTAAAGTTTAAATAATCAATGCATAAATGCCTATGTTTTAATTCAAGACATATCAATAAAAATCATAAATTATTTAACATTCATTCTAATAGTGATATGAGTGGTTCACGTGAGAATAAGACACAATTTAGGGATTTCTAATGATGTATAAAATACCCCCCACACTTAAGATATACATTGCCCTCAATGTACAAAGATAGATATATTGATAAAAATAATCAAAAGATAGGGAGAGAAGTGAATCTTCCTAAATGATGAATGAACTCCTTGAATTGGAGTGATAGAGAGTAATTGACCAAAGCAATGATGAGAGTGGAGGAGGATACTCCAGTGGTGGTAGAAGTTCATTAATCCATAAATCCTGTGCCAAAAGAATATTATATTTGGTGGTAGCTATAGTCGTGGTTGAGCAGGACATTGCAGTCGTGGAGAACCTTTCCCGGTGGAGTTTTTAGTTCCTATGCGATGATGAGCTTTGGATCTCTTTATAACTGTGATAGAATCAGTAACTTTTTAGAGAATATAAAGAAGCATAATTACTCGTAATGAAATAGCCGAAATTAAAAATTGTAAAATAATAATTATAAAACCAAATAAAAATAAGCTTAAAGAAAAATAAAAAGTAGTCTTAAAATAGAATAAAAGTAAAAACATAAAATAATAAATAAAAGTTTTTAAACATCTTCATCGCTAGATGGTTCGCGAGGTGGGGGTGGCGATGAGATGTGAAGATGCTGACAAATCTGGTGAAGTGTAGCATCAATGTGATCAAAAGGCTGAAAACACTACTGCTCAAATCATGTAAGGCACCCAGAGATGTCAGAATATGAAGCCGCCGTATGAACTAGAAGATGAGAAGGTGGTGGCTGAGTCGGTGGATCCTTTTGATGTGGAGGGACATCATCAGTAATGTCCTCTAGGTCCTCCTCCTCGGTGGACTGGGCAAGGCGGTACTGAGGAGGGTATGTGCCACGTCGTTTCTCGATCATCCTCATACTTAGCATGCTTGAGATGCCCTGTGGGGACATCTGGCTTATGAGAGTGAGGGAGGATGATTGTGCTTCTATGTTGAGGAGCCCAAAGTACCGAGCTAATCTAGTCTCATAGGGCACGATACAATGACCCCTCTCCTGTGCTGCTCTGTTTGGTGGCGAATGGCGAGGGCAATAAAGTAGGCAAGGTCGATGACGTGCCCATTCTCCATACTCCATAAGAAATAGGTGTCGTGGGTGGTGACGACGCCGGTCCTCTCTCGTCTCCCTGTCAGAGTGTGAGCCAAGATGGCGTGTAGATACCTCAAGGATGGAGGAAGAGCTGATACCTTGGAGCGGGTAGGATTGTAGGTGGCCGCGGTAAGGACGAGGTCCCTCCAGCATTTTGAGGGGGAGTAGTGGATGTGGCGGTGGAGGGTGTCGAGTTCATTTTCGTCCATGAACTCCTCCGTGTACAGCCCTAGTGCAATCCCGAATTCTGGTATGCTCAATTGGCTTACTAGACCACCGAGGTGGAACTGGACTATTCCAGGATCGTCGAAGTTGGTCATGATGGTCTGAAGATGGAACATCAAGCAGAGTTCCAATGTGAACTCCAGATACATCCGCTCGACGATCTCAAAGAAGAGCCCCCACGGGTCAGTCATCAGGAGGGCTCAGATCGCGTCAACCAATTGAATCTATTCGAGTCTGGCCTAGTCAATGCAGCAGCCCACACCTAGGGGTCAGGCCCATAATATCTGATATAATTCCTCTTGGAGTTCCAAGGGAACCTGGAGGAATGGGTGCCTAATCTCCATGGTAGGACCCAAGGATGACGCTGCTCCTTTTCTTTTTTTCGAGGCGAGAACAGCGGTTTTCTTACAGCGTGAGGACAACATTGTACCTGCATTAAAAAATCGAAGTTCAAGCAATACGCCCCAAGAATAGTATGGAAATTCAAGACTAAATATGAATATTTCATGAGATTTACGTACTACATGATACAAACTAAAACAACTAAATATATAAAGTTATAAGATTATGGGAATAATGAATGAATGCATGTGGGTAAGCATAAATTTCATAGAAACAAGGAAAAATGAAAGAGTATAACATAATGTAGTAACTAAAATGACAAAATTTTTATAAAACAAGCATGAGTATTTTAATATTCTATTTATGAATATTAATTCAAACAAACGCAAATAAGCAACATATTTAAAGAAAATAGAGAGAAAAGAGTAAACAAACGCAAAAAGAAGGAGCTTGAGGCGTCGGAATCGGTGTTGTAGGCGGCGCACGGGCGTGGGGGGTAGGGTGTGTGGAGTTGTAGCGGCTAGGGTTAGGGATTTTTGGGGAAAGGGATGATGAATAGTGAGTGGTTTATATAGATTTTGGGGCACACGGGAGCGTGTCTGACATTCAGCCCACGCCCGTGTTGCTTGGGCGTGTGGGTGCTCACGGCCGTGTCGCATGGCCAACACGACCGTGTCTTGCTTTGTTTGCTTCTCGCATGCCCGTGTACATAGGTCTACGTTTGTGCTCGTTTTGACAGTGTCGACCATGGGTGGATGGCACGGGCATGTCGCATGCCCGTGTTACATTCTCAGTTTTAACCACTGTTTCAAGGCACGGGCGTGTCTCACGCCTGTGTTGTTTTGGAAGTTTCACCCATGACCATGTCGCACGGCCGTGGCAACTTATCGCATCCCATGTTGGGTAAAAAATCTTGCCCTGTGTTCACACGGCCTAATGCACGCCCGTGTGCTTGGCCGTGTGGTCTTTAGAAAGCCTGCGTTCCATGATCCGGTTAGTATGTTAGATGTTAGAAACTAAAATTTCAAGAAATTAACACTGTTAGTGCTCGAGTTACCTCCTGAGAAGCGCTTATTTATAGTCTAAGCTCGACTTACCTCTTTTCTGCATGGTCAAGGTGGTGCGAGGAGTTTACACTCCTCATCCCTGCTATCAGCTTTATCAACATAAGGTTTAAGACGAGTATTGTTTACCTTAAATGTTCCGAATTTGGGATGAATTACCTCAATTGTACCATTTGGGATTAGAAGTGGCAATACGAGGATCTGCTGCATCTAGTAGTACTTTGTCTCCAACCTTAAATTGATTTGGTGAGGTATTGAGCTCGTCCTGGCTTAGTTTCGGTTTATTGGGTATTCTCAATTTCTGTGTCCGCCATTCATCTAACTCCTTGATTTGTAGTCTTCATTCTTCATAGATAGGTCCTTTGTTGTTGTTTGAACACGGCTTATATGCGTTTTTCGTATCTGTTTCCTGCACAGAGTGTTCCACCACATGATCAGTACTAGTAGAATGATTTATACAACCACCTTCAATTTTCAATGTGTTACTCGAATTACGAGCTTGAAGGGTGATTGTGTTGTCTCCCACACGAAGTGTGAGTTCACCTATACCAACATCAATAATGATTCTAGCAGTCGCTAAAAAGGGTCATCCTAAAATTAAAGGTGCGTTACTATCCTCTTCCATGTCTAGAACAACAAAGTCTACTGGGTATATAAATTTATCGATCTTAACAAGAACATCTTCAATGATACCCCTAAGAAATCTAATGGTTTTATCAGCCAATTGAATGCTCATCCTAGTTTGTTTGGGTTTCCCAAGACCTAGCTGTTTAAACAATTTATAAGGCATAACATTAATGCTTGCCTGTAAGTCAGCCAATGCATTATGAACATCTAAACTACCAATTAAACAAGGAATCGTAAAACTCCCTAGATCTTTCAATTTGTTGGGTAGCTTATTCTGTAGAACGGCTGAGCAAACTGCATTCAACTCCACATGCGATGCTTCATCCAACTTTCGTTTATTTGTTAAAAGCTCCTTTATGAATTTGACTGCGTTTGGCATTTGCGAAAGAGCTTCAATAAACAGTAAGTTAATATGTAATTTTTTTAATAATATAAGGAATTTATCCAATTGTTCTTCTATGCGGTCTTTCCTTAACGCGTTTGGTATGGCACACGAGGTTTGGATTCTTTACTTATCAGTTTCTGGTCATTGTGGCCCACCTTACCCTTACCTTTTCTTATCATAGTTTCTTGCTTCAGTTCTGGTTCAGGTGCAACTAACCCTTCTGCATCTTGAATGGTAATTGCATTGATTTGCTCCCTTGGGTTAGATTCAGTGTTACTCGGTAAACTACCTTGTGGTCGATCAGAAATCAGTTTGGCGAGTTGGCCTATCTAATTTTCGAGCCCTTAGATTGACGTTGTTGATTCTTAAGGGCTGTCTCGGTATTCTGGAAATGAGTTTCTGACACCGAGATGAATTTTGTTAACATCTCCTCAAGGTTTGGCTTATTTTCTTGCTAGAAAGGTGGTTGTTGAAAACCCGGAGGATGTTATGGCCTTTGATTTCCTTGACTGCCCCACGAGAAATTGGGATGGTTCCTCCAACTTGCAATATAAGTGTTACTATACGGGTTATTTTGGGGTCTAGAGTTATTGTTACCCATGTATTGGACTTGTTCCTCCTCGATGCTAGGGTTGAAGGGTTGATATTCTGTGCATGCTCCTCTTCCATTCAAATTGCACCTCATCACTGGTTGTACCTGAGTAGAACCACACAAACCGTCAATCTTTTTATTTAAGAGTTCTACTTGGTTAGATAGCATAGTAACTGCGTCGAGGTTGAAAACACCGGCTGCTTTCGTCGGCTTTGTCCTCATAACTTGCCACTGATAGTTATTCATAGACATCTCCTCAATAAATTCGTAAGCCGCCTTAGGTGTCTTATTATTTATAGTTCCACCAGCGGCTGCGTCAATCATCTGCCGAGTTGAAAGGTTCAGGCCATTGTGAAATGTTTGGACCTGTAGCCAGAGTGGTAACCCATGGTGAGGGAATCTTCGCAAAAGGTCCTTGTATCTCTCCCATGCATCGTAGACTGTTTCTAAATACATCTGCACAAAAGAGGAGATATCATTACGTAATTTGGTTGTTTTAGCTGGCGAAAAATATTTTAATAAAAACTTTTTGGTCATTTTTTCCCAAGTAGTAATTGATCCTCGTGGCAACGAGTTCAACCACTGTTTAGCCTTATTCCTCAACAAAAAGGGAAACAACCAAAGGTGAATGGCTTCATCAGAAACGCCATTAATTTTGAAAGTGTCGCTGAATTCTAAGAAATTTGCCAAATGAGCGTTGGGATCCACGTCCTGCAAACCATCAAACTGAACAAATTGTTAGATCATTTGAATTGTGTTAGGTTTCAGTTCAAAATTATTTGTAGCAACAGTAGGCCTAACTATGCTTGATTCAGCTCCTGTTAAAGAGGGTTTAGCATAATCATACATAGTAAGTGGACCAGGATCCTGATTAGTAGCAATCGCAGGAGGTAGCGGATTTTCTTAGTTTTAGCCATCTCCTCGGTTGTGTTTGAAGTATCGTCCTCTTGCTCTTCCTCTGTGTATCGTAATCTTCGCCTTATTTCTATTTGATTTTTGTGAACTGTACGGTCGATCTCACCGTCAAAAAGTAGTGGTCCTGACGGGTTTTTTCTAGTCATAAACTAGAAAAACCTGTTAGAAGAAAATAAATGAAGAATTAGAAAAGAAAATAAAAATTTAAATTGCAATAAAGTAAAATGGCTAAAGTAATAAAAATTGAGTGTTTCTAATATCCTAGTTCCCCGAAAACAGCGCAAAAAACTTGATGCGTGATATTCATAACAGGTTTTAAAAATTTATAAATGAATCGTTCTTGAGCCTAACTTATTATCAAGATTAAGACAAGTGTACCTATCGAATAGTAGTATAGTTTAGCAAGACCAGATTGTCGAACCGAAAGGAACTACTAGTACTAGTATTTACTTCCTTTTTATTATCTAGCCTAAAAATTAAGAGGTTTGGTTATCTAAACTAATTACTAACTAAGAATGCACAGAAAGAAAACTTGGGAAAATAGTTTTGGGAAAATTCGATTGATTAAGACAAGACCTAAGGAAAAATCCACCTAAACTTCCTTGTTATTTGACTCTGAATCAAACAATTTATTCATTTGACTTGATCTGTAGAAATCCCTAAGTTATATTATTATCTCTCTCGAGACTAATAACGTCTAACCCTAGGTTGAATAATTGAAATCTCTTTCTAATTAACACCCTAGAATTGCATTAACTCAATCTATAGATTCCCCTATTAGGATTCACCCTAATCTGGCAAAATCTTGTCACCCCATCTCTAGGTGCATAATCAACTCCGCTTAATTATGACAAATTTACTCTTAGGCAGGGTCTATTCCTCCTCTGAATCAGAGCGTTAACTTGAATCAATATCCTGGAATATTAAAACAAGAATTAAGAACAAATCAAATATTTATCATACAATTCAGATAATAATAACAAGATCCGTCTTAGGTTTCATTCCCCTTAGGTATTGAGGGGGTTTAGTTCATACTTATGAAAGAAAACATCTCAAAACCATAAAGATAACAAAACATAAGAAAACCCAAAAACTTCTGAAGGAATATGAAGGGAGATCTTCAATCTTGATGATGAATCTAGCTTCTGAGATGGATCAATCGGCTTTCCATGAGTAATTCCTTGCTTCCTACTCTGCGTTCCCCTTCTAAGTGCCTCCTCAGGTGTTTAAATAGGCTTTAAAATGCCTAAGAGCCCTCAAAATTGGCCTTTTTCGAATAGGGTTATACTTGGGCTCGAGAGGGACGCGCCCGTGTGACATGCTCGTGTGCGATTACTCCAGCCCATGGTCAAGGCTGTTGAACAGGAACGGGCGTGTAGTCTACCCGTGTAAGTCATGCTTCGATCCTGCCAAAAGGACACGACTGTGTAACACGCCCGTGTGAGGAAGTCTAGGCCATCTTGATTTCCCATGTGGGTCCATTTTATCCGTTTTCGGCCCGTTTCTCGCTCTTTTTACTCTCCTATGCTCACCTAAGTATAAAACATGAAATTAAAGGATTAGGAGCATCGAATTCACCAAATCAAAGGAGAAATCATCCATAAATGTGCTAAGCATGGGATAAAAATATGTATAATTTACAGTTTATTAGTCATTTACTATTCATATCCAAAACCAATCATATTCAATCATAGTTTCCTTTAATTGGACCCTTGAGACCCAATTTAAACATTAGAAACAAGTCGAGAATAAATTGGAAACTTAGAGAATTTTTTGTAAAATTCCAAATTTTTTCTTAATTACAGGGGTCACATGGCCAATTGACACTCCCGTGTCCTAGGCCGTGTGGGCATTCAATGTAAGGCAAACGACCGTGTCCCAGCCCATGTTCATACCTATGTAACTCTTTAACTTGGGTCAAATGGCCACCCATACGCCCGTGTGCTAGGCCATGTGGACAATTTAATTTTCAAAAATAGGTGCAGGATTCACATGGCCAAGACACATGCTTGTGTGTTGGGCCGTGTGTTTTACACGGTTGAGACACATGCCCCTGTGACCAATTCTGAGCATTCTGTTTCTCAGTTTTTAAGATGCAGTGGACACACAACTAAACCACACGCCCGTACGCATGGCCGTGTGTCACACACGACTAAGACACACGCCTGTATCTTTGCCTATGTGGACAAAATAAGGATTTTTCTAAGCCTTATTTCTCACCCAAACTTGTCTTCTAGCTATATAAATATTCCAATACACATGCACCAACTAATCCAAGACATTAAAACCAAGCCAAAACCAATCTTATGTATGATATACTACTACATATGTTCAAGTATCCATCTTACCTTTTTGATCAAACACCTATTATACCACTTCATGCATAATCATATCAACATAATACTGTAACACCCCTTACCCGTATCCATCGTCAGAACAGGGTACGAGGTATTAACAAATTATAGTATATACTATTAAACAAAACCCAACAAAAATATGGCGTGCAATTTGATCATTATAACATATGCCATTAACAATACAAACCAACTTCTAAGGCTTCATACAAAATGATTAGTTTGATACTATAAGTAGTAATTTGAACCTAGACAATTATGACACGTAACAAAATAACTAAGTCTGCTATACATGCCATATTTCAAAATGTTGAGTTCAGATACCAAGAGTATTGATAGTGCGGGCAGATCTTCTACGATCTCTGACTCCTGTGCTAGCTGGATGACACTATAAGACAAAGGAGAGAAAAGAAAGTAAGCTTATAGTTTAGTAAGTAAGTATATAAATAAAAAATAAGAAATCTAATATGTTTACAACATAACTCAATTATATCATATTTTTTATTTTATTGTTTACTCCAATTTGATCAAGCTGTCCCTCCTGCGTCATGATCACTAAATAAATCATAACTCGAGTTACGAAACTCAAAATTCAAATCCGTAAAATTTCCCTGAATCTAGAGTAATAAAAATTCTTACTAATTTTTTTCTAAAATTTTTGGTTTAGCCAATTAGTACAGTTTATTAGTTAAAGTTTCCCCTGTTACACAGCTCAACTGATCTGACCTCTGTTCATTAAGAATTGAATTTATCTTAGTAAAAAATTCAAATAACCATGAAACCTGTTTCATTTAAAACTAGACTAAATAAGGAATTTAGGCATATAAACTATATTTCTTAATTTGTTTTGTACAATGTTTAATGATTTTTCAAATTTGAAACAGGGGATTACACAGTCATCCTGAGAAAGTCTCACACAATTGTAAATATCTCAAAATATAGAATTCTTTTGCTTGCTCTGTTTCTTTTATATGCAAATAGACTCATTAAGCTTTAATTTCACATCTCATTAAACCTCTAATTAAATTCCTTCTATTTTTGGTGAATTTTCAAAATCACGTTACTGCTACTATCCAAAACAGTTTTAATGCTAATTTCATTCTTTCACACATTCTTTATACTAACCTCATTTTAACTTACATATATATATACCACAAATCATTTTCACCACATTGCATACATCACAAGTGTAGGTCCATGACTACAATGTCACCACAAAACCATCCCGTTGAACAATTCGGAATAATCCTCGATACTTGATGGTTTCAGCACACAGCCCCAGCATCATATTCCATTTAATTCGGCTCTCTTGTACACATGGTGAACACTTAGTACCACTCATGCGACCTAGCTGATTTGTCTCGTAGCTCTCTTGTCTACATGGTGTCCTTCACTTGGAATCACGCATGCGACCTAGCTACATTTATCTCTCACGTAGCTCTCTTGTCTACATGGGATACATCCCGTATCACACATGTGACCTAGCTACTATATAGTATCTCGTAGCTTTCTTGTACACATGATGTGCACTCGGCACCATACAGGTGACCTAGCTACGCTCCCTCTATTTTATTCGATTTTTTCGAATGTTAAACCGGGATCTCTCTCTCTATTACTTATTTCCATTCTTTCAATAGTCGATTTATACTTCAACATCAGCTAATATATATATAATAGGTTGAAATATAAAAATGTAAATGAAATTAATGTATTATTTACATACAAACTTACCTCGGTGCAAAATATGGGAATTTTGCAATTTAGTCCAAAACTTTCTCCTTTCCCCGTTCGAGGTCGATTCCACGCCTTTCTTGATCTATAACAACATATTGAGCTCATTTAACACTCAAACTATTTATTTTAATCCAAAAATCACATTATACAAATATTACATTTTCCCCCCTAACTTTTACAAAATTATGATTTTGCCCCAAGGCTCGGAAATTTAATTTCAGCCCTTATTCTTATGTTTAATGACCTACTAATCATTTTTCTCTTCTATGGAAACATCAAATTCTCACTCTAACACATAGTTATGAGCAATAGGTATTTTTATCGATTATGCCGTTTTGCTCGTTTTCGTTAAAATCGCTTAGAAAAGATCATTCCCCTAACTTCAAACATTCATATTCTACCATCAAACAACAAAATACATGCCTATCATTCATGGGTAAATTTTTAAACATAAACCCTAATTCGAACTAATGGTAGAAATAAGTAAACCGAGCTACGAGGATTTCAAAAATGTGAAGAACATTAAAAACGGGGCTTGATTTCACTTACTATGAAGCTTGAAAGTTGAAGAAACCCTAGCTATGGAGGAGAGCGATTTTCGGCAGCAACTAATGAAGATGATAACCAATTTTGTGTTATTTTTCCCATTTTATTTCATTTAATATACAAATGACCAAAATGCCCTTACTACTAAACTTTCAAAAAATTCCCTCCATGTCCAACTTTTGTCCATAACTTAAGAATGGGTCAAATTGCTATTTAAGACCTCCTAATTAATATCCCAAATCAATTTCATACTAAAAACTTCTAAAACACGAGTTTTACAATTTATTCGATTTAGTCCCTATTCTCAACTTAAGCACGAAATGCACAGAATTTCATCACGAAATTTTCATGAAATCATGAAATCATATCATAAACCCCAAAATAATTATAAAATGATTATTTCTATCTTGGATTTGTGGTCACGAAACCACTATTCCGATTTGGCCCTAATTCGGGTTGTCACAAATACAGTCTCATGTATATATATACACAAAATATATCATCACTAGCTATTCCAATGGTTGTTTACAACCAAAACATTTCATCATTTGATCTAAATTAGCCTATACATGCCATTATACCAAAAGTAGTTTTGTTAATTATACCAAATTAAGCTAAGAATAGTTTGATCTTGCTCTGACCTGCTCCAACCTTTACGAGCTTCTGAGTACTATAAAACAGAGAAAATAAATAGAGTAAGCATTTAATGCTTAGTAAGTTCGTATAACAAGAATTTAACTTACCAATCATGTTCATTCAATGTAAGTATACATACATGCATCCAAAAACATTTTGGCCAATTGCCTAAACCCATGCTTTCATCAAACAAGTTAGTCATGAACTTTATATGAATATAAAGAAAACAAAGATGAGCTCATCATACAATCATTTCCAAGTATTTCAAGGATAATCAAAATATACTTCATTTAATTCTCATATTTTCTCACAACAATAGTTTTGTCCGTTGAATCTTTGAAATATCGATGAATACTTGGGTAGTACACACAATGTGTACTTATCACTGATCTGTCAATTCATATACAGTGGTGCTCACTAGAGCACATATCTGGGAATTACACTCGCGAGCCTTATAATGGGAAGCTCACAAAGAGCCATATCGAGAAGCTAACAAAAAGCCTATCGCGAAGCTTATCCAGGCTATATAACGGGAAGCTCATAAGAGCCATAATTGGGAAGTTCACAAAGAACCATATTAGGAAGCTCATGAAAAGCCTATAATCATGGTGCTTATAAAAGTTAAGGTGTGTCCACAACAAATGTAAGATCACAACCTATAGGGATGCTCCAAAGAGCTATAATGGGAAGCTAGTAAGAACCTTATACAAGAAGCTCAAGAGGGCTAATAATAGGATGCTCTTTTGAGCTATGGTGTGTCCACAACATATGCAAGACCACAACCAATTTGGGAAAACTTGTATCCATCGGATTTAATCTATTCTAATGAAACTTAACAATTCTCGAGCATGTCAGACATATAATTAATTTCATATACCTAACAAATTCATAATTCAGATATATAATATTCAGTTCAAACATGAAAATATACACAATTTAGTTACACGAACTTACCTCGATACTTGTTTGTACATGAAAATCTACTAATCCGAAACTTTTTCTTTTCCTCGATCTAACTTCTTATTTGGTATTTCTAGATCTATAAAAATAATATAATCATCAATTTATTACATTTCACATTCAAATCAATCCAATTCACATCATTGGCAAAATTACCATTTTGCCCTTATACTTTTCATTAATTCTAATTTCGTCCCTAGGCTTAGAAAATAAAATTCATGCAATTTAATCCTTAATCCAAGCCTAGCTAAATTTTTCATATAACATTTACAGCTCATGTATTTCACAAAAATCAAAATTTTTCATAAATGTTACATCTTTACAATTTAGTCCCTAAATCACAATTTCATCAAAATTTCCTTTACAAAAGTTGTTTATCTGTCAACAACCTCTCATTTTCTAACATAAATTTCAAAATTTCAGCATAATCATCCATGGGAAAATTTTAATACTTTGATAACTTCACAAATTGGTCCCCAAAATAACTAGATTAAGTTATTCAGATCTCAAAAATATAAAAATTACTAAAAATAGGACAAGATTACTTACCCAATTAGGCTTGCTTGATTTTCTTTCTCTTTCCTAGGGTTTCCATAAAAAATATTTGGGGAAGATGATGATATAAGATGATATTAAGTTATTATCATCTTTGTTTATTTCTATTTCCAATTTAGTCCTTTTCTTTTTCTAAATTTCCATGGATGAATCATCAAAAATATCTACTAACTTTTCTTAATGGTCTAATTACCATATAAGGACCTCAAATTTTGAATTCCATAGCTATTTGATACTTATATCTACTAGACTCAACTTTTTCATTTTATGCAATTTGGTCCTTTCTATAATTAAATATGTAATTGGTAAAATTTTCTTATCAAAATTTTCATACATCTTTCCTATCATAATGCAGACCATGCAACATTATTAAAATAAACTTTCTTTCTGATTCGGATTTGTGGTCCCAAAACCACTGTTTCGATTTCACTGAAAACGGGTTATTATAGATACACTAAGCCCATGCAACCATGTAGACAACCTCTTTTGTGCTAGCCACACCTAAGTTCATGATCAATCCTTAACATTCATTTCATTCATTTCATCATGATTTGCCAATCTGGTTTGCAATAACTCGTGCCCTAGCAGAGGCTACATGATCCCTTTTCATGTATCGCGATCAGCCAGTTCAATGCTCATTTCATTCAAGGCATCACCATGATTTCATTTTCATAACTCAATTCATATTGTTGATTCTAGAACAATGGGCGATGGCTTAAACACAAAGAAAGACCCTTACAACATTTACACAGACAACTAACTCAGACTTATAATCATGAACCTTTATTACACATACATGTAAAGCTCGGGTTTGTGCAAGTGTACATAGTCATTATCAAGTAATAAGTAAGTATCGAGTTATCGTATCCATAAGGATTGTATTTGTGCTAAGTCAATTAATTATAAAAATATTATTAACAACTTGGTAAATAGAGACACAATTTAATTTGGAAGTATTGATTAAAAATATGTAAAATTAATCTAGATGCAATGATCCCTAATATGACTTATCCTAACACGCAACTATATGAATGAAATAGATTTTAGCAGAATTAACATAATAAGAAACAATTATAACATAAATAAGCTAGGACAATTACCTTAATAAAACTCAATTTATTATCAATATGCTTAATAATATTCGGAAAAACATTCCATGGCAACTTGATCTTTCATGAGTTTGGAAACCACATTAGGTCCTTCCAGAATCCTTTACTTAGTAAATATGCATTTTACTGATCCTTATATACTAAAGGTTTCTTAGTATTTGTGGGAGGTAACAGGGACGTGTTAGGTTTGAAACAGTTTAATTACACAAATCTAAAAACTATGCAGATAACAGAGCCTGGTTAGGGTTGTTATGCAACCTGCAATTTAATCGGGTTAGGATCTAAATTGAGCATGCATATTTCAATTATGTGTCCATTACCCATCGTCTGGTTAGGATTGCTATGCTAATTTAGGTGCATTTCAATCACGTATGAACGAAATACAGACTTGATTTTAATTGTAAACATGATCGATTGAGGCACAAACTTTATAAGCATGAATCAAATAAATATTATTCAATCAAAATAATCATCCTAGCTTAAATAAAATTAACCTATCATTGTTGTAAACAAGAATAGTAAAAACATAGAAAACATTCTTGAATTAGATTAAAGAAAAGAAAGATTAAACTCAAATCAAAGTGGCTGTCACCCAAGACTCTGACTGACGAGGGCTCCTTCGCTCTTTCGCTTCACTCCTTTGCTAATGGCTCTCTGAAGTGGCCGACCAAGGGCTCTTTAAGAGGCTAATTTGCTAAAAATCTTTATGCAAAAATGATGATAGGCGTGAGGGCTAAGAGAGTTGAGAGAGGAGAGAATGATGAATGAGTGAGGGATGATTGAGGGATGAGGGATGATTAGAAAAGTAAGAAATAGGTTCTTATTTATAGGTGAGGCAAGGGAGCTAGTTTGCTAAAAATAGGAGTGTCCATATTTTTCAAATTCATCCAAGGGTGGCCGGCCATGATTTGTTGAAATATGGCTGATTTTTGCTTAATTTAAGCGCCACAACATCATCAAGATCAGGACTCGGTCAATTGCAAATGTCCGGGTAAATCTCCGATTTCTTCAACTCTACAAGGACCGTGTGTAATTAAACCAAAATTTGATTATGAACATCCACATGCAGCCGAATTTTGGGTTGACTTGTTCCTCCATTTGGATGGTTTTGTAATCAACATAAAGCTCTCAGACTTGTCTATCAATAGTAGATAATTTAGAAGACCAAAGAATGTAATTTGACCACTTTAATTAATCAATTTACTTAATTAATTAAAATCCAATTTATTAATGAAACATATTAAAATAAAGTATTAAATATAACTTTATTTAATTTAATCATGCATGGCCAGTTTATATCTTGAAAATATAATATGCTCAAATTTTCTGCATGAAAACTATAAAATAAAGCATAAAATCACATTTTAATAATTTCTATGTCCCAATTTCATATTTTCATATATTTCATTAATTTATTAAGCAATTACTTGGTTTTAACAACAAATTTAAGTAAAAAGGTGACGAATTATATAGGAAAAATCCTATATATTTTTCAGTTTACACACCCCCAAACTTAAATCATTGCTCGTCCCGAGTAATGTTCATGCACATCACAAGGTTTCGCTAAAGCAAAATTGCTAAAAATGTGAGCAGCATCAATCCTTGCCCCATAATCATGTTTTAATAAATTCATGCTCATAAATCTTCTTTATTAACAAGTAAATCATACGCAAACATCTTGAAAATTTTATACTAAGTTTCAAGGTATGCCAACATGAATCATAGTATGTATATATTTCACAGCCATAGATAATATTATTCATTCAACATAATTTCTCCTCAATTAAGCAAAACAATCATAAGCCTTATTTATGATCTTCATATGTTGAACTTAGAACTCCTTCTCTACTAATGTAGGCGACATAATCATCAAATCAATAGGTCTTTTATAAGGTTGTAATAGGGCTTGATTAAAGGTAGGGATTTTAAGAGATAAGACATTTCGGTTTCAAAACCTTAACCTTTAATTTTGTCTTGAATTTTTTGAAATACAACCTTTTTCTTTAAGTGAACTTTTGGAATACCCCCAAACTTATTTTGAACTCATGCTCATACATTTTTCTTAGTAGAAACTGAGCAAACTTTTTTTTAAGCATGAACATGTACATCCTTTGAAAATTTCCTCAAATGTCATTTACCAAGACAACTTTAGTTAAGACGGGTGCACAAAATTAGGATAACTTCAAAAGATGGAGATATGGCTTGTAATGTAGGTTCATTGTAATAAACAGACCTTTTAAGCTCAAAATTATAGTTCAAGGGTCTAATATCATAAGGTGGGCTTGTAAAGGCTTAAACGATCCAAAGAAATAGTGCCTATATCATTTTAGATTTTTATGTCTCCTAGGATTTCACCTCAAGAAAGTTACTAAGTCAATTCTAAAGATATAAACCTTCATGCATGTCTAATCTCAAAAGAAACTAAGTTTTCATGGAAAACATTACCTAAGACTAAGATCATACAATCATTCCATTCTTCATGATAACATACAATCACTCAGATAAAATTATCATTCATGCTTGCATACAAGCTATCTTATTACAAAGAATTTCTCTAAACATTCATTTATTAAAACATACTCATGAAAGAAATGATTGAAACATACTTGAAAATTTTAAAGATTTTGAGAAATTATTTGCCTTACTCCCTTTAAAAAGAAGCAATGTCCTCATTGCAAGAACAAAGTAATGAATGATAACTGAACACTAGGTAGGGTTAAAAAGAAAGGGAGGAGAGTCATTAAGACTGCTTAAATACCAAGTGTTTCCTCATAATCCGACCCTAGACATGTTCATTCCCATTACCACATCACTTAGTGTTTTTCTTTTTAAAGAAGCATTTATCCACACTTGCTATGTTTTATTTTTCAGAAATTAAATCCTAGTTACTAAAGAAACAAATTCCTAAAGACCTAAAATAAATGAATAAATAAATAAAAAGACAAGAATTCCCCATTTTATTTTTCTGACTCAATCCCCTTGTCTTCTTTAGCTTCTTCTCCACTTGTATAATCAGTATCTTCCGTCCATGTCTCAAAGATAGTATTTGGGAACTCAGGAACAAAAGTGTTAGAGATATTCTTAAAACAATTTTGAATCGAATCATCTCTAATTTTTTTTCATATTTCCATTAAATTTGTTGTTGATTGTGCATGAACTTGGACATATCCATCAACATTGACAACTCTGATTTCCTTGAAGTACTTGCAGAAGTTGGCATGGGAGTTTTATATTCTGGTTCAACACTTAGCTTGACTAGTTCTTTTTCTGGCTCAACCCTTGGTTCAGGGTTTTCGGATCCTTCAACTAGTTTAAGACTGTTTGGTTCCTTATCAGATTCTTCTTCTTCTTCAGTGTTTGTAATTGATTTAGTTTTAGTTTCATTTGTTGACTCCTCAGTATCTGGCTTAGTTGGTTCTTCTTGCTCACCTTGATTCAGCTCGTGCACCTTCTCTAATAACCTTTCAAGATCATGACTTGTAATGCACCCTTGGACATACTGCCCCTTCAAATTTGCTTGTGTTTTAACATGGGCCCTTAAGCAAAGTGAAGTAATTAATGATGGGAAATAAGCACTTTCTGTCTTCTTTTTAGCACAGTCATAAATCTCATTGAGAATAATTTTCCCAACATTAATGGACTTTTCTATCAAGATGGCATATAACAAGAGCATTCGTTCCATCGAGATGGTGGAACTATGTGAGATAGGCATAAAACTGTAGCGAACAAAATAAAACCATACCTTTGCTATTGGTTTTAGGTATTCCCTTCAGCAAGAATGGCTTCCATACTTTCTTATAATCCATTGGGATCCTGGATTTGCCACAACATCCAACACTTGTTGAAGAAAATCCCAATTCATGTTGTTCATCATAGGGTAGTAGTCATCTTTTTCAACATCAGGTAGGTTAAACAAATTATTGATGGACTTAGAAGTAAGAGGTACCTTTTTCTTCCCAACGATGACCTCAATAGTATCTTGTATGGTCAAACTTGCATAGAACTCTCGAACTAGTTCATCATCAGGAGGCGGACGAGTATCATAAAATCGTTCCCACTTGAAAGCATTGATTGTCTTTCTAATTTGCATAGAGACAACCATCGAATCATTACTCTTCAAATTAAAACCTTTTTTCAGCATTATAGGTTGATGCTTGAAAATTGAATCAAATCTCTCTTTCACTTCTTCATTGATCACAATTGGGTTTTCAGGAGTAGTCTTTGACGATCTAGTTCTTTTGCAAGACATGGTGTTTTCCCAAAAATTTGGCAAATTTCTGCTTACAAGAGAAGAAGAAAAATTGGAAAGTGGATAGAAATGCTATAGCAAAAATTTTGTGACGGCAAAGAGGTTGTAGCGAAAAAGGCAACATGCGGCAGTAATGGTGGTGTGCGGCGGTAATAGTGGCTACGTGCGACAGTGACATTGATGCTTCGGTGATCTCTTTGTGACAGTTATAGGAGATTTCGACAAAAGAGGAGGAGAACTAGGGTTTCTTTCGGGATTTGAGGTTGACGGCACAAGAGAGAAGTTTAAGGATTTTTGGGGTTTATGCAAATAGCTTGGAGGGATATGAAAAATAGTAGAATGAAGAGGGATTTATATAGGGAAAAATTAGGGCAACATATAGCTAAAACTTAGCTACATTAGAGTTACTTGGGCAGCAAGCAATGGCAGTGGCAGCAATAGGTGTGGAGTTTTCCCTCTTTTTGCTATCTTGGGCTTCAAATTCAGACTGTATCTTATTAAAAGAATTGATTAGTACTTAGGCCAAATTTGACCCCCTTTATTAACATAAAAATTTAAAATTTAAAGAAACAAATGAAACTAAAAAATTTAAATCTTACTTAGAAAATTTATTCTCAATAAATTACATTAAATTAATTCCTAGGAAAGGTTGGAGGGGTCACAGTGGTCTTGCTTAAGTTCTAATATCCTTAGAAAAAATTAATTAAATGTAATAAATTAAGAAAATAAATCCTAATTATTTATTTATTTACGAAACAAGTTTATGAAAAATCAAGGGTCTGTTAATTAGAACGAGGATTCAACTCGTTCAACGTCACCATCCCAATAATATTTGAGATGTTGACCATTGACTTTAAACGTACCTCCGTAATTATCGTATAATTCAACAGATCCATAAGGATAAACTCGATAGATGGTATAAAGTCCTTTCCATCAGGATTTCAGCTTCCCAGGAAATAACTTCAGCCTTGAATTAAACAACAAAACCTTTTAACCTTCTTTAAACTCGCGAGGTTGTATATGACTATCATGCCATCTTTTTGGTCTTTCTTTATACATTTTGGCACTCTCATAGGAAAATAAGCTCAGCTCTTCCAACTCATCCAGTTGTAACATCCTTCTCTCACCGGCTTGCTTAAGATCAAAATTCAACTTCTTCAAAGCCCAGTGAGCTCTATTCTCCAACTTTAATAGAAAATGACATGCCTTCCCAAAAACCAACTGATAAGGAGTCATTCCTAACAGTGTCTTGAATGCTGTTCGATAGGCCCATAATAGATCATCAAGCTTTTGAGACCAATCTTTTCTGCTGGGGCGTACTACCTTTTCAAGGATACATTTGATTTCATGATTCACTCTTTCAACTTGCTCATTGGACTAGGGGTGATAAGCAGTAGCAATCTTGTTCTTCACATCATATTTGTCAAGCAACCACTTAAGCCACTTGTTCACAAAATGAGAACCTTCATCACTAATAATAGCTCTTGGTGTCTTAAATCGTGTAAACACATTCTTATGTAGGAATCGCATGACTACTTTAGCATCATGTAGGGTACGCTTCAGCTTCAACCCATTTGGACACATAGTCCACAGCAACTAAGATGTATTTGTTCCCATACAAAGAAGGAAACAGTCCTAAGAAGTCAATGCCCCATACGTCAAATAATTCAATATCCAAAATATTTGTTAAGGGCATTTTGTTCCTCCTTAATATGTTTCCGCTCCTTTGGCATCTATCACAGTTCTCCATATAGGCATAAGCATCTTTAAATATTGTAGGCCAAAAGAAACCTACTTGCAAAATCTTTGTTGTAATACGTGCACCACCAAAGTGTCCCCCAGTTGGAGATGAATAACAATGATATAAAATCTCAGCAATCTCACTTTTCAGCTACACACTTTCTGATTATATTATCTGCACACTATTTAAACAAAAATGGGTCTTCCCAGAAATAATACCGACTACCATGAAGGAATTTCTTCCTTTGTTGGTATGTCATTTCTTGAGGTATTACTCCACATACAAGATAATTGGCAAAATCAGAAAACCAAGGTGTTTCATGAATTCGAATCACCTCAAATAAGTGTTCATCTAGGAAATTCTCATTGATAGGCACATGTGATTGAGTTACCTCATCTTGCTCCAACCTCCAGAGATAGTCAGCTACTTGATTTTCAACACCTTTTCTATCTTGGATCTCAAGGTCAAATTCTTGGAGTAAAAGTATCCAAAGAATTAGCCTTAGTTTTGCATCTTTCTTCATAAGCAAGTATTTAATGGGCGTATGGTCAGTAAATACTGTAACTTTGGTACCTGTAAGATATGAGCGGAATTTGTCAAAAGAAAAAACTATAGCAAATAGTTCATTTTTAGTTACCATATAATTGAGTTGGGCTTCTATCAAGGTTTTACTTGCATAGTAAATGGGATGGAACACTTTATTTTTTCTTTGACCCATCACAACTCCAACAACATAATCATTTGTATTGCACATCAACTTAAAAATTGTGCTCTAATCGGGTGTAATGATTATTGGGGCTGAGATTAACCGTTTTTTTAGCTCTTCAAAAGCTTCTAAACATGCTTTGTTAAAATCAAACACTACATCTTTCTCTAACAACAAACACAACGGTTTAGAAATTTTCAAAAAATCTTTAATAAACCTTTGGTAAAAACCAGCAAGGCCTAAGAAACTTCTGACTCCTTTCACATTCATTGGGACTGGTAATCTTTCAATTACGTCCACCTTTGTTTTGTCAACTTTTATTCCTTTCTTTGAAGTTCTATGCCCTAAGACAATCCTTTCTTTAACCATAAAATGGCATTCCTCCAAGTTAAGGACAAGATTCGTCTCTTCATATCTCTTCAGTACCTTAGCCATATTACTCAAAAAAATATCATAAGTGTTACCAAAAATAGAAAAAATCATCTATGAAAACTTTAACAAAATTTTCAACCATATCAGTGAATATTGCCATCATGCATCTATGAAAGGTTGAAGGTGCATTGCATAAACCAAAAGGCATTTTCCTAAAAGCAAACATACCATACGAACAAGTAAAGGTTGTTTTATGTTGGTCTTCTACGGCTACAACTATTTGGTTATATCCCAAATATCCATCTAAAAAATAATAGAATTCATTACCTGCCAGTCGATCTAACATCTCATCCATAAAATGCAACGAAAGATGTTCCTTTCGACTTGCTTTATTTAGCTTTTTGTAGTCAACAAAATACTCTAACCGATAATAGTTCTCGTTGGAATTAACATGTTACGCTCATTTTCAACAATCGTGATTCCACCTTTCTTCGGTACACACTGTACCGAACTTACCCACGAACTATCGGAAATAGGATAGATGATTCCTGCATCTAACCATTTGATCACTTCCTTTCTCACAACTTCCTTCATAATAGGATTGAGCCTTCTTTGCCCATCAATTCGAGCTCTTTCACCTTCCTCTAGAATAATTTTGTGCATGCAAAGTGAAGGGCTTATACCTTGAATATCAGCTATGGTCCAACCAATTTCTTTCTTAAATTTCTTTAGAACAGAATTAGTTGCTCTTCTAGATCTTTTGTCAGTTCTGCTGAAATAATCACAGGAAAAGTGGAACAGTCACCTAAACGTATTTCAAATGGGAAGGAAGTACTTTTAGTTTGACTGTAGCTGGTTCTTCGATTGACAATTTGGGTTGTACAAATTCTCTGACTTCCAACTCCAATGGTTCAAACTGTGTGGATTGAATAAAATTTCTCGGATTGGCTTCCACCAGAACCATGTTTTCTTCACTTTTTTCATCTTCCAAAGGGTCAAACCCTAAGGCTTTCTCCAATGGATCTTCTTCAAAATTACTTTCCATAGAAATCAAGGTTTCTAACTCTTCCATAACTGAACACTTTTCTATCGGATCGGGAAATTTCATCTCTTTAAGAATGCTAAAAGTTACCTGATCATCTTGAACTCCTATGGTGAGTTCGCCTTTTCGCACATCAATTAACGTTCTTCCCGTGGCTAGGAAAGGTTTCCCAAGGATAATTGGCACTTTCTTATCTTCTTCAAAATCTAGAATAATGAAATCAGTAGGAAAAATAAATTTATCGACTCTTATTAAAACATCTTCGATCTTTGCTTCGGGGTATGCTAAAGATCAATCTGCTAGCTGGAGTGTCACAGTTGTAGGTCTTACTTCTCCTATCCCCGGCATCTTCAAAATAAACTTAGGCATCAAGTTGATACTTGCTCCTAAGTCACATAAAGCTTTACCACAGTAAGATTCACCAATGTTACAAGGTATCGTAAAACTTCCTGGATCCTTCAATTTCGGAGGCAGTTTGTTCTATAGGAATGCACTGCATTCCTTCATCAAGGTGACAGTCTCATGCTCACTCAGTAATTTCTTCTTGGATAGTACATCATTCATAAACTTCACGTAATTCGGCATTTGTTCCAAGGCCTCCACCAATGGAATAATGATGTGTAATTGCTTCAAAATATCTAAAAACTTCTTGAATTGCACCTCCTGTTTCTGCTTGTGTTGCTACAGTATTTGTGGATATGAAGGTGATGGAATTTTTGGTTGAATCGAACAACTATTCTGGGTAGTTAAATCTGCATCCAAAGAAGATGTTAAAGTATCTGAATTTATTAAGTTATGATTTACCTTGTTAGTCTTTGCAGTTTTTGATTCTTTTGGTGTAGGAATTTCAATAGCTGGTTGACTTTCCTCCTTTTCAACAGGCTCGTCTTCAACATCAATCAATCGAGATTCCGAAATTTTACCACTTCGCAATGCCACTGCCTTGATATGTTCTTTACCCAAGTTTTTTGGATTCTCAGTATTTCTCGGCAATGTTCCTTGCGGTCTATTACGAAGCACCTTAGCTAACTGGCCCATTTGGTTTTCCAAATTTTTCAATGTTGCTGCTTGACTCTGGATCAAAGTGTCATTCTTTGCCATGTACGCTTTCAACAAGTTCTCCAAACTATTTGATGATTCAGCTTAGGCTGGTTTTGGAGCTTGCTGATTAAACCCTTGAGATTGGTTGGGTCTATGCTGTATAAAGTTGTTGTTTGGTCCATTTCCTTGGTTGTTCCAAGAAAAGTTGGGATGATTACGCCATAAAGGATTATAGAAGTTGGACTGGGGTTCTTGTCCACTCCTATTTTTGTGTTGGTTCCCCACATAATACACTGACTCGGGATTTAATGGGTAATTCTCAAAAGAATGAACTTCCCCACAGTACACACAGGAAACTACTTCAAACGGACTTAGTGTTTAAGCTGTAAAATTATTAGCACTATTAACGGTAAACTGCTTTAACATAGAGGAAATAGATGATACCTTAGCTGATAACGAAATGAAAGCATCAACTTCATGTACTCCGGCTACACGACTTCCTGAAGCTGTTTGATTTCTTGGCCATTGATAGTTATTACTTGCGATCCTCTCGATGATCTCATAAGCCTCATTATAAGACTCAAACAAAATTGCACCATTCGTAAAAGCATCTACCATCAATCTTGTATGTGCATTGAGACCATTATAGAATTTCTCAAACTGGATACAATGAGGAATCCCATGATGAGGACACTTACGAAGTAACTCCTCGAATCGTTCCCAAGCCTCATACAAACACTTGTCATCCAATTTTGGAAAGTTGTGATCTCGTTCCTCAACTTAGCATTCTTGTTAAGTGGGAAATACTTTACCAAAAATCTCTCTGCTACTTCTTGCCATGTAGATATGGAACTTGAAGGCAATAAACTGAGCCATGATCGTGATCGATCTCACAACGAGTACGAAACCAACTTCAACCTCAGTGCATCATCAGTCACACCGGCTATCTTAAATGAATTACTCACCTCTGGAAACAATCAAAGGTGGAGTTGTGGATCTTCCGTGGGCATATCACTAAATTGGCCCACCATTCGTAGCATTTGAAACATTACTGGTTTCAATTCAAATTTGGTTGCCTCAATATCTGGCCTTCTTATTCCTGGATTTAACTCATTGAAAAGCGGCACAACATATTGTCTGATGCATTGATCCCTATCATCGGCAATGAGGATGGGATTTCGTACATGATTGGCTTCATTACATTGGTCTTGATTCTGATTTCTAAGGTCCATCTCGACTTGTCTTTGAGCTTTTGTTCACGTCTTTTTTGTCTGAAAGTTCACTCAGTTTCAGGGTTTACTGAAAGTAAATCGATAATCCGATCTATGCTCATAAACACCTTGAAAAAAATCACAAAATTAAAAAGAATAAGTTAGTACTGTTAGAAATAACGAAATTGAAAATAAATAATTTCACAAAAAATGATTATGGCAACAGTTGACAATCCCCGGCAACAGCGCCAAAAACTTGTAATGCTTGGGTTTGTGCAAGTGTACACAGTTGTTATTAAGTAATAAGTAAGTATCGAGTTATCGTCTCTACAGGGATTGTATTTGTGCTAAGTCAATTAATTATAAAAATATTATTAACAACTTGGTAAATAGAGACACAATTTAATTTGGAAGTATTTATTAAAAATATGTAAAATTAATCTAGATGCAATGATCCCTAATGTGATTTATCCTAACATGCAACTATATGAATGAAATAGATTTTAGCAAAATTGACGCAATAAGCAATAATTATAACATAAATAAGCTAGGACAATTAATTTAATTAAACTCAATTTATTATCAACATGCTGAATAATATTCGGAAAAACATTCCATGACAACTCGATCTTTCATGAGTTTGGAAACCACGTTAGGTCCTTTTGGAATCCTTTACGTAGTAAATACGCATTTTACTGATCCTTATCTACTAAGGGTTTCTTAGTATTTGTGGGAGGTAACAGGGACGCGTTAGGTTTGAAACAGTTTAATCATACAAATCTAAAAACTATGCAGATAACAGAGCCTGGTTAGGTTTGTTATGCAACTTGCAATTTAATCGGGTTAGGATCTAAATTGAGAATGGACATTTCAATTATGTGTCCATTAGCCGTCGTCTGGTTAGGATCGCTCAGCTAATTCAGGTGCATTTCAATCATGTATGAATGAAATACAAACTTGATTTCAATTGAAAACATGATCGATTGAGGCACAAACATTATTAGCATGAATCAAATAAATATTATTCAATCAAAATAATCACCTAAGCTATCATTGTTGTAAACAACAATTGTAAACACATAGCAAACATTCTTGAATTAAATGAAAGAAAAGAAAGATTAAACCCAAATCAAAGTGGCTGTCACCCAAGACTCTGATTGACGAGGGCTCCTTCATTTCTTCGCTTTACTCCTTTGCTGATGGCTCTCCGAGGTGGCTGACCAAGGGCTCTTTAAGAGGCTAATTTGCTAAAAGTCTTAATGCAAAGATGATGATAAGCATGAGGGCTAAGAGACTTGAGTGAGGAGAGAATGATGAATGAGTGAGGGATGATTAGAAAAGTGAGAAATGGGGTCTTATTTATAAGTGAGGCAAGGGAGCTAGTTTGCTAAAAATAGGGGTGTCCATCTTTTCAAATTCATCCAAGGGTGTCCGGCCATGATTTGTGGAAATGTGGCTGAGTTTTTCTTGATTTAAGTACCACAACATCATCAGGATCAAGACTCGGTCAATTACAAATCTCCGGGTAAATCTCCTATTTCTTCAACTCTTCAAGGACCTTGTGTAATTAAACCAAAATTTGATTTATGAAGATCCACATGCAGCCAAATTTTGGGTTGACTTGCTCCTCCATTTGGATGGTTTTGTACTCAACATAAAGCTCTCAGACCTGTCCAGCAATAGTATATAATTTAGAGGACCAAAGAATGTAATTTAACCACTTTAATTAATCAATTTACTTAATTAATTAAAACCCAATTTATTAATGAAACATATTAAAATAAATTATTAAATATAACTTTATATTTTATTATTTAAGTTAATCATGCATGGCCCACTTTATAGTTTGAAAATATAATATGCTCAAATTAATATAAAAGAAGCCAATTTCTGCATGAAAACTATATAATAAAGCATAAAATCACATTTTAATAATTTATATGTCCCAATTTCATATTTTCATATATTTCATTAATTAATTAAGCAATTACTTGGTTTTAACAACAAATTTAAGTAAAAAGGCGATGAATTATATAGGAAAAATCCTATATATTTTTCAGTTTACAATACACGAACATATCATATTAAGGGATAAGAGTGCTTACTTAATCAAACATAAATGAAAACATAATACACACATGAAAGTAAGATAGAACTCACCAGAAAATGTATCAAGATCAGAAAGTAGGACTCTTGCCCTTATCACGAGAGTCTTCTAGAGTTTCTTGAGCTATAATATGAAGAGTTAACTTATCAGATCATTTTACTAGCAAAACTAAACAAATTAAATATGAACATTAACAGGAAACCCAAAAACTGGAAGTTTTCTCCCTTACACCTCAAAGCGACCCTAAAACATAAAACCTTACAGCCCTGTAAGTAACCATGAATATAACTTGAGTTTCATTGATATTTACCAGGTACCAAATGATGGTGGGGTTGGATGAGTACAATGAACTTGAATTTTCAAGCAATTCTTAAGTTTAGGGTTTTCTGAGAAAAAAATTCAAAGAAAGTTTAGGAAGAAAATATGGTTGCAAAAGAAAGCATAAAACTTGCTTAAGAAGCCAAAGCTTACTTTATACAAATATAAACGGAAGGAAAAACTTAGCGGATAAGTATGATTTCCCTCCAAATCCCTCGTTCCTTGTGACTAAGCACTTCTCTCTTCATAAATGCGGTTCTAACAAGGTACAAAACTTTAGTCCTATACTAACCAAATTCTTGTTCGTCCAACCAAATTGTTCAACCAGGATAAATAAAATAATAAAAAAGCATATTAATTTTTTCAAAATAAGGTCTTAACACTAAGGGCTTAATGTTTTGTCTAACAATTAGGGTGGTGTGTTGACCGCCTCCAGACGTACCAATGTCTAGAGTAGAAATCCTGCACAAAATATGTTAAAAAAGAGGTGACCAGAAGTATACAGGTTAGGTTGTATTATAGTTACAATGAAGTAGGTGAGTACTTCAAGGATCTTACCCAAGAGAGGTGAACACTAAATTAATCCTAATCTAAACACAAATAGATCTAATTAGTATTTTAAATAAATTATATTACGAATAAACATAAACATAGATTTTTGGGGTTTTATAATAATAAAGACAATAATATAAATAAATAAGCATTGGGGAAAATCAATAAGTAAACAGTCTCAAATATGAGAATGGGTGATTAGCTTGCTTCAGTAATCATAACCAACTATTGCTTTAGGGCTTCTTGTTCAATCAACTAGTTGTTACCCTAGCAGGATCTTCTGATCTTCCACTAGAATACTAGTCATCAAGAACTACTTATCTATCGACCTCACAATTTAGACCAGTTTGGGGCTAAGGTGATCATGGATAGGCCATACCAATTTTGGGTTAATTCCCACATTAATGACTTCCTAGGGTCATCAAGCCTAGGGTTTGTGTTCTTCCTCTCCCAAACAACTGATCCATTAATAGAACCTTACAAAATAGTTAATTTATCATACCTCGACTCACTAATCACCCACCAAAGATTAGTTCCTCGTGGATCTCATAAATATGCTAAACTCAAGATAGAAAATAGAAATGAATAACGAGTCAAGAAAATAAAGTTTAGGAGAAGCCTGAATCGTATTGAAGATAATGTTGAATCAACATAGAATTGATTGAGTTCCACAGTTTGGATCTACCAACAAAAGCAAATAACAAAACTGAAAATAATCCTAAAGCTTAAGAAAAGAGAAAACTAAAGACTAAAACTAAGAAAAAAACTATACAATATGAAAAGCTGCCCATAACATGTGTTAAATGGTCCTATTTATAGAATTAGAGTGGTTGTCATCCTTAACCTTAGGTTAGTTGTCATTCTCATGCTTAATGTTTGATTGTGTAGATTAAAATAGCCCTGGCTCATAATTATTTTCCCTACAGAGTTGATGTCGTGACACACTAGGTCCTGTATCACAACATCGAAGGCATTATACTTATTCCTTAGGGTATCTTCAAGGGCATGTTGTGAGATCCTTAGGCTATGTCGTGACACCAAAGGCAGTCTTGGAACCCTAAGTTACAACATCTAACTTTTCGTGTTGCAACACAGTGACTAGTATCAAGTTAACACACCTTTTAATAGTCTCTTGGACACTCACAAAGCATATTAGCTCACTCTTGGGCCTCGTTCGGTCCCTAAGGTCAATAAAAGGCTCAAATTACACAATTTATTGAATTTAAATAAAGTAATGAAAACTTAACTAAAATCTAAATAAAGTACTTGTACTTAAGCTCCTCAAATGCATAAATTAGTTTAATTTGCTACACCAAATTATAATAGGTCAAACTCCACCACACTTAAGTCATAGCTTGTCCTAAAGTAAGGCTAACAAAAACATCAAATGAAAAGTTGACCCTTGAGCAAGTATGGTACAAATGTTAGCTTTGGAGTACATAACTAAGCATTTCATTTTCACACAGAATCTTGGCATGATATATAGCTGACTTACCACTTTTAATATTAGCAAACATTACCCGCTCGCTGCCTTATTTCTTCTTCTCTCACCTTCCTTATTTCTCCATAGGAAGTCACAATGTAATATAACAACTAGGGCTAGCTTACTAGTTTTTGTGCACCAATGAATATGTCTTTCTATTTTTGGTGACTTTGTCACTTTTCTTTCTTTTTTTTTCTTTACATTTCTCATTGATGAATGCTTTTACTATCAATAACTTTTTCTACTCATTTTTTTTATTTTTCTTTTGCTACATGTATTGGCTAACCTATAATTACTTTATCACACTAATCTTTCCTATTTCCCTTTATTTTTACAAAATTATGCTATAATGTATCTACTGAACCCTCTATATGTATGGCTAGATGTCTATAGTCATTCAATTCAGGACCAAAGAAAAATGGTAAATATAATTTAACATTTTTGGCTTAGATTTTGCATGAAGGTTCATCAAGAAGTGTTTTCTAGCTCAAATATTGGTACTAAGGATGAATAAACAAGGTTAGCTTATCACGTGTGAATATAATAAGAGAATTGTGCAAGTATACACATTGGATCAAGTAATAAAGTGATAAGTAAGATCGTCTCCATAGGGATCAGATTAGGTATAAAACTGATCAAGATATTATAATGAATTATGATTACTGCTATGGCAAATAAAGATAAGTATGCGGTGGTAATTTAGAGGGATAATAATGTTTACTCAATGTGTATTGCTTAATACTAGAAAATGCTCAGGTAAAGCAAGAGTAAAAATACAATGGCAATTATAAGAATAACTATGTGAATAATATGTAACGAACAAGTAAACAACTAAATATGTTATGGCAAGACGCTACGATAAAGAATAGAGGATATACGAAGTTGATTTGGTAGGTCAAGGTTACTAATAATCTACCCTTCTTATCAATAATTCCTCGGTAAAATCATACTCAATCTACTACTCAAAAGAGTTCTAAAGTAGTCTGCTTCTTTCGAGAGCAAACCTCAAGTTACCTTGCCTTAAGTGATATATGTCTATACAAACGTTATTCTATGTCTTGAGTCTACTACAAGTATTGGTCGAGTACTTGCTCATATCATTCAATTTTAGTCCAACTAATCCAACCTTTTCTAAATTAGATTAGTTTATGGGCATGCTGCACTATTGTCTATGTCTAGGGATTGGACGCATACAATTTAGAAATAAAACAGTTGAATGAAATAGTAAATTAATTAATATTTATGATTTAATAATTAAAGAAAGTAAATGTTTCATTATGGAATCCCAACCCTATGAGACTTAGTTCCTAGGTTGGCAAGTAAAATTCAAAACCAAAATATCAACCAACATTGTTTCAATCAAATTAATTCACGGGAGAACAAATTAAGAACTAATGGAAGAACTGTGGGAAAATGGCTTCCGCCAAAGCAATCCACAATCCAGCAGTAAAGTGTCATGTGGTGGCTGAGAGGGATTGCCTTTGGTTTCCTCTTTTTGTCTCTACTCAGCCGCTACCCTCTGTTTTTGCCTATAGATCTCCCTCATTAGGGTTTCCTCCTTTGGATTTTTATAAGCTTTTCTTCCTAGGATAAATCCAACAACCCATGATATTTTTTTCATTTTTTTAGGTAGATTTCTCTAGTACAAGTAGAGTTGGGCTGAGACTAGTATGCGTTGAGTGTTGACTCGATCATCTTTATGGAATTGCCGTAGCATACAAGGTCACAAACTGTCCCATCTTTTACCCCTTCATTCCTTTATTTCTTTTTCCACACCTTACACCTACCAAACCACCAAACACAACCTTTCTACACACAATTAAAAGTACCTAGCATTTAAACACAATCCAAGCTCTTATTGTAATGATAATAATACTAATGAAATGTCCTAAAATGCCACTAAATTTACCCAAGTACAAGCAATTCGTTAGGTCAAAAGGCATGTAACCTAAGTTATTGCTTGTCCTTAAGTAAAATATGCATGAGTGCATGTATGCAGCAATATTGCCAAAGCATATACCCATCTTGTACTGTCAGTCTATTTAAAGATCAATATATACATCAATTCTTAGTCATTTTCTTTCTCTAAAAACTTGTTCGAGTTTCAAAGGTTCAATTTAACAAAAGTAGTGCAAAAACATGCTCCCTAAAAATAAAGTTTCCTAAGTTCCATGTATGTTCTGGCCATAGCAAATATCTCCTAATTTACTTAGTTCATTGGTTACCTAAATTCAAGTTACTTTTTCTTTAAGCATACTTGAAATGTATAAACCATTTATAATTTTTTATTTTTTTCAAAAAATAGTATTATTTTTAGGGAATTTAGCATGTCACAGAATTCTCTAACTTGACAATTACAATGAAGCATGCAATGAATTACTGAGTACTCAATCATGTCATAATTTAAATAAAAATCTCTCTTGAAGCTAAGACTTCTAACTTGGAAGATGGATGGAGCAAACAACTACCTCCTTAGCTACTCAGCCTGTTACTACAGTGGAGTGCCCCTAATTTATTTACTTTTTATTACATATACTTACTTAATCTCACCTTTCTAGTCAGCAACACGATGGAGCAAACAAAGTGGTGCTAACTTACTCGGTAATTCTAAACATTAGAGTGCCTATTGTCCTTTATTTAATAATGCCAAGGATATATGACTAAATTTGGCTTCCAAGACTCCCTAAGTTCATTTGAAGATACTCACTATAATCCCCCCTCCCCCCAAAAAAATGAGTATAGGAAATCTCTTTTTTAGAAATTAATCTTGAAGCAACCAATCCTAAGCTAAATTCACCTAATCAACTGTCACATGTTCTAGGTGTATTGAATAATGTAAGCTCATCATTGAACATCACAAGTTCAAATTGCACTCCTTATAGGAAAACAATATTTAATAGTTACATTATAGTGAGAAAATGGATTTACCTATACTAAAATGATCATACATACTAAATATAAATGCAGCCTAAATGCACACATGCCCAAACCTAAGGGATGCATTATCCTCAGTGCATGACCAAATATATAAAAGAACAACCAAAAGATAATTTTACAACAAGCGTTATGGAAAAAGAAATGAAATGCAAGATGCATGAAAGAAATACAAAACTTAGCGGGCTTGGACTAGTATGTAGGTACTTCATTCTACCCGACGAGTGGATTTATGGGCACTAACTTTATATTGCCACTTCCTCTTATTGGGGTTCATTTCTTCCCCCTTATTATTATTTTTTGTAAGCTCATCAATCAGACGATCAGTGTCAAGGTCCGGTGTAATAATAGAAGTTGGTGGTGTAGGTGGAATAGGGTCCTTACCTTTGGTGGTGGCAGTGTCATCTTCTTTTTCTTCTTCTTCTTATTCATCATCTTTCTCAATATTTAATAATTTCAACTTTTTGGGCTCTTCAATAGTAGTTTGAGTGGGCTCTTTGACAGCATCAAAAAATGAGAGCAAAGTGGTGAGGAAAACATGATATTCTGGTGTTGGCTTTGTAAAATTCTTTCGCAGGGATATCCTAAGAGCCAAATCCCTACTCCTCACATAAGTCCAATATGAGCTTGCTACCGCTTAATAACAATGTAGTTGTATTATTTACATACAACTTACCTCGGATTACAAAATGTAGACGACTAGTTCGGCTTAGTCCACTAGCTTCGCTTTTCCCTGGTCTAGGCCTGGATTATGTAATTCTTGATCTAGAATGATAAAAATTCACAAGTCTAAGTCACTTTATCGATCTAGGTACTCAAAAATTTATAATTGGGCAAAATGACCATTTTTCCCCCAAGCTTTCATAAAATGACCATTTTACCCCTAGACCCGAAAATCAATTTTTATCGAATTTCTTCATATCTTAAGCCCAGCCGATTACTTTTTACACTAAAAGCAATCCAAAATTCTCACTATTTCACACTTGTATCACCTATTTTACAACTTATGCAAAATGGTCCCTTTTTAGGGTTTTCATAAGAAATCTCTTCACAAAAGTTGTTTATTTCACAACTATGGTTCATTTTCTTCTATAAAATTTCAAAAAACAACATGTACACTATCATGGCAAAACCCTAGACTTTCAACTAATTTGCAAAATAGTTCCCTCATTTGAAAGCTCATGCTATAAGTGTTCTAAAAATACAAAAATCATTAAAAAGACCATCAAAATCACTTACTTGAGAGGGTTATAAGTTGCTAAAATTTTCAAGCTTTCAAACCCCTACAATGTTTGAATTTTCGGTGGAGAAGAAATGGTGAAAAGGGATGATATCATCTTTCTTTTATTTTATTCCTTTTTGGTCAAATAAGTTACCAAACTTCACGTAATATTTGACTATGTTAATTTCCTTGTCTCATGGCCGGCCAAGCACTATTTTAGGGCGTAATTTCCCTTTAAAGACCCTCAATTTATGATACATGGCAATTTATAAATATGCATCTTTATAAACATGCCATCACACATAAAGTAATATAAAAATAATTTTTCCAGCCCCGATTTAGTGGTCTAGAAACCACCGTTCTGACTAGGCCCAAAAATCAGGTTGTTACAATTCTCCCCCTTATGGATTTTCGTCCGCGAAAATCTTACCCGCGAATAAGTTCAGGTTTTGATCTCTCATAGTCTCTTCAGGTTCCCACATGGCTTCCTCGACACCATGTCTATGCTACAAAGCCTTTACGAGTGTTACACTTTTATTCCTTAACTTCTTGACCTCTCAATCCAAAATCTTTATTGGTTCTTCACTATAGGTCATATCCGGGCTTATTTCAATTTCTTCCGGTGAAATCACATGTGAGTGGTCAGATCGGTAGCAGCGCAACATCAATACATGGAATACATCATGAATTTTCTCTAGTTCACGAGGCAAGGCCAATTGGTATGCTACCGGCCCAATTCTTTCAGTCACATCATAAGGTCCAATAAACCGCGGACTTAGCTTGCCTTTTCTATCGAATCTAAGGACTTTCTTCCACGAGGATACTTTTAAAAACACTTTATCCCCGACTTGGAACTCGATCGCTTTCTGTTTTAAGTCCACATAAGATTTCTGTCTATCCGATGCGGCTCTCAAGTAATCACGAATCACCTTAACCTTTTCCTCAGTTTCTTTGACCAAATTGACCCCGTGAATCTGATTCTCTCTCAACTCGGTCCAATATAAGGCATTCGGTACTTACGTCCATATAAAGCCTCATAAGGTGCCATTTTCAGATTTGACTGATAAATGTTATTGTAGGCGAATTTGACTAGCGGTAAATACTTTTCCAAACTGTCTTGAAACTCGAGAACACAACACCGTAACATGTCCTTTAATATCTAAATTACTCTTTCTGACTGACCATCGGTTTGCGGATGAAGAGCTGTGGTAAAATTCAACCTTGTCCCTAAAGCTTCTTGCAACTTCTTCCCTATCTGAGATAATCAACAAGGGCACCCCATGAAGTCTCCTATCTTCAAAACATACAAATCAGCCAATTTCTCAAGGGAGTAGTCGATATGCACCGATATAAATATGCTGACTTGGTAAGTCTATCAACAACGACCCACATTGAATCCTTTTTAGTTGGTGTCAAAGGTAACCTTGATGCAAAATCCATGGTTACTCGGTCCCATTTCCACTCGAGAACCATTATAGGCTAGACCAAACCCGAGGGTACTTGGTGTTCAGCCTTCACTTGTTGACAAACTGGACATTTAGAAACAAACTCAGAAATGTCTCTTTTCATACCTGGCCACCAATACATTTTCTTCAGGTCATTGTTTATTTTTACGCTACCCGGATGGATAGACAAGCAACCACTATGTGCCTCTCGTAAAATCTTCTGAATGAGCTCATTATCCTTGGGTACACAAACCCTATCTTGGAACTTCAAACAGCCTTCGGTATTAATTTGAAAATCCGATTCATTACCTAACTCACACTGAGCCATTTTAGCTTGTAAATCATTGTCACCCTTTTGGGCTTCATAAATCTCTTGCAGGAACATTAGTTTAGCTCTCAACTCTGCCAGAACTGAACCATCATCAGTCACAGAAAACTGAGCATTCATAGCCCTCAAGGCGAACAATGATTTCCTACTCAAAGCATCGGCTACTACATTAGCCTTTTCGGGTTGGTAGTTAATCACCAATTCGTAGTCTTTTATCAACTCATAACACTGCCTTTGCCATAAGTTCAACTCCTTCTGAGTCATCAAATACTTTAGACTTTTATGGTCAGTGAATACTCGACGTCTTCCACCATACAAATGGTGTCTCCAAATCTTTACTGCTAATACTATAGTTGCTAGCTCCAAATCATGGGTCGGGTAATTTCTCTTGTGTGGCTTTAGCTGTCTCGAGGCATAGGCTATAACCTTGCCTTCTTACATGAGCGGGCATCCTAACCCATTTAAGGATGCATCACTATACACCAAAACTCTTTTCCCGGTTCTGGTTGCACTAAAACTGGGGCTTCGGTCAACAAAGCCTTTAGTTTCTCGAAACTCTGTTGGCACTTCACTGACCATTCAAACATGACATCCTTTTGTAACAACCTTGTCATCAAAGTGGCTATCATAAAGAATCTATTCACAAACCTTCTATAGTATCCAGATAAACCTAGAAAGCTTCGAACCTCTATCACATTCCTCAGTAGTTTCCATTCAACAATAGCCGAGATCTTACTTGGGTCGACTCTGATCCCATCACCAAACACGAAGTGTCCTAGGAATCCGACCTCTTTAAGCGCAAATTCGCTCTTACTAAACTTGGCGTATAACTTCTTATCTTTCAAGGTTTGTAAAATTGTCCTCAAATGCTTTACGTGCTCACTCTCATCATGCGAATAAATCAATATGCCATCGATAAAAATGACGACAAACTTATCCAAATATGGTCAGAAAATACGGTTCATTAAGTCCATGTAAATTGTCGGGGCATTCGTTAAGCCAATGGGCATAACAAGAAACTTGTAGTAACCATACCTCATCCTAAACTCGATTTTTGGTACATCTTGTTCCTTAACCCTTAACTGGTAGTAGCTAGACCTTAGGTCGATCTTAGAAAACACGGTGGCTCCCTTCAACTGATTGAACAAATCATTGATCCTAAGTAAGGGATACTTGTTTATCATAGTCACCTTGTTGAGTTGTCGGTAGTCTATGCACAACCTCATCGACCCGTCTTTCTTTTTCACAAAAAGTACCAGAGCACCCCATGGTGAATAGCTCGATCTTGCAAAGCCCTTGTCAGTTAATTCTTGCAACTGTACCTTCAACTCTTTAATTTTGTCAGAGCCATACTATACGGAGCGATCGAGATAGGCGCCATACTAGAGATCAACTTGATACCAAACTCAACTTCTCTGGTTGGAGGCAACCCAGTCAACTCTTCCGGGAATACATCTGTGTACTCGCATACCACAGGCACTATCTCAATTTTCACTTCAGAATCTTTGGTGTTCAACACAAATTCTAGGTAGGACTCATACCCTTTTCTCAAATTTTTCTCGGTAGTAAAAGACGAGATCAATATTGTGAGTTATCCAATTCACCTGATTCAACCCGAATAATATCCCCATCCTCATATTTCATTTCAATGAACTTGCTACCATTATTCACTATCACATTATGTGCACTTAACCAATCCACGCCAAGAATTAGGTCAATTTCATCAAACGGTAGTAGTATGAGGTCAGCCAGAAAACAATAACCTCTAATCATCAAAGGACAATCTTTACACACTTTATCAACTATCACATGCCTGCCTAACGGATTTGACACTTTCATCACAAATTCGGCGGAATCAACAGACATATTCATAGTGCGTACTAATTTCATGCATACATAGGAATGAGTAAACCTTAGATCAATCAAAGCAATAATAGAAATATCGTGAAGAGAAAAAGTACTCGTAATCACATCTGGGAAAGATGCCTCTTCGTGAGCGCGAATGGCATAAGTCCTTGCAGGCGGACGACCCTTAGATCTCATAGCTGAATCTCTAGGGGTACCTCTACTGCTAGCCCCACTGCCCGGGTTCTTCTGTGGTCTACCCTTCGTAGGAGCACTACTCACCCTCACGTCTTGCTTTTTCTCTTTCTCATCTAATTCAGGGCAGTCTTGGATGAAGTGGTTTAGCGACCCACATTTGAAGTACCCCCTCTCATTCCCTCAGCACTCACCAAAATAATGCCTACCACGCTGCGAACACTCCATCCTATTTGGCCGAGCACTACCAACAGTCGCGACAGAAGTGGTCTGAGCTTTAGAAGCCGTGTTCTGCTTGTTCTTATTCCTATTTGAGAACCCCACTGATGTGTTCAATCGGGTAGGAAACTCTCCCGATCTCTTAGATGAGGTCTGCTGTGATTTCCCCATTTGTCTTTTCCTTGAGTCTCAGGACTAGATGTCAGCTCTTCTCTTCTCTTTGGCCAATTCCTCAGCCTTACATGCTCTCTCCACGAGTACCACAAATTCCCTCAATTCTAAAATACCAACTAATAGACGGATATCTTTGTTTAGACCATCTTCAAACCTCTTGCACATTATGGCTTTTGTAGATATGCACTTCCATGCATATTTACTGAGTCTCACAAAATCACGCTCGTACTCCGTCACTTTCTAGGACCTTTCTTTAGCTCTAAAAATTCTTTCCTCTTTTGGTCTATAAATCTTTGACTAATGTACTTCTTCCGGAACACTTCCTGGAAGAATTCCCATGTTATCCTCTCTCTCGGAACAACGAACAGGTGAGTATTCCACCACTGGTATGCCGAGTCTCATAGGAGTGACACTGAGTACTTCACATATTCCTCAAGCGTGCATGATAGCTTATCAAATACCCTAATGGTATTTTCCAACCAGAACTCTGCTCTTTCTGGGTCATCATCAATTTTAGCCCAAAATTCCTCGGCCCCTTGTTTTCATATTTCGTCTATTGGGGGTTTCTCTCTCCTAGTCATATCCACTCTTTGCGGAGCTATAGGGGCATATTGAGGAATCGAAGGAGGTGGAGGAGGTGGAGTATTCGAATTTGCACGAATAAACTCCCAATACCACGTGTCCGTCATGTGGAAGTAAGCTTCTCTCGCTCCTCCGCCCTGACTCATTGTCACGAGCCCATTATCTACTGGTACGGTCCCTTCAACGGAGCCGGCACATTACTTTTCACATTATCTACCGTAACTACGTCAGGATTCATTTACAATATGAAAATACAATTTATAATCGTCAAGAGTCATCACACTATCAATATACAACTATGGCATGTATAGGTAGACTCGTACTTCATGCTAGGTTAGTCCTAGAACCGACTAAACCATAGCTCTGATACCATTAAATGTAACATCCCACACTCGAGTCCTACACCAAGACGGGATACGAGGTATTACCTCACTTAAGCACATGCATTCCAACATTTTCGAACCATTAAGACTTAATCAAACTAAAGAAAATTTCAAACTTTGTTTAAAATTCCTTAACATGGGCCTACGTGGCCTCAAACGTCCATATGAAACCATTCGGGATCAGTTCAGGTCCTTAACCAACTTTAGAAATATAACTCTTGAAATAGGGCACACGCCCTGTGGTCATTATAACATGGCCGTGCTGATGGCCCGTGTGACACACACAGCCTAAGCATCTAGAGACACGTCCGTGTCCTATACCCATGTGAATTTAATTTCAAATTTGAACCTACAGGGGTTTTCACACGGCATGACACACGCTCGTGTTTATGGTCCGTGTCCCTCACACGGCCATGACACATCCGTGTCCTAGCCCATGTCTAAAAACCTTGACATTCTATTTCTGACGCCAGCATCCAAGAAGGGGCACACGGCCAAGGCACATACCTATGGCTAGAGGCCGTATCCGCTACACGGCTGAGACACATGGCCGTGTCTCTACCCGTGTGTTTACTACCATGCGTACTGACTTACAAATTTTACATGCAGAGGACCCACGGTTGGATAACACGCCCATGGGGCCGACCGTGTGTCACACACGGCCTAGACACACACTCGTGTGCCTACCCATGTGGACAATATAAGGCTATCTACCAAGCCTTTTCCACCTTGTAACACAATCTAAAACCTACCAACATATCAAAGTCTAACTTAATATGATTTCTCAACCAAACAACCATAGCTAAGGCCTACATATATTTCATAAATTCAACTATGCCAACAATTTCACATTCATGGAAGACTAGGTTGCATTCATATAATAACTTTCAACATTAGCCATTTTCTATGGCCTTATACAAAATAAATCAAATATTAGATTGGGCCAACACATTTGGCCAAAATTAACAGTGACACAAACTCAAAAGCCAGGGTCGTATACATACCATAATCAAAATAAAAGATCTAACTATACCAAGTGCTTCGGATGATAGTGTGATCGATGCCTCTGACGTCCGATGATCCTCGAGCTAATTAGGCGGCACTAAAAGAAAATGGAAAGGAGAGGAAGTAAGTATAAAGCTTAGTAAGTTGCATGCAAATAAATATAACAACAACTTTACCATTTATCATCATGCTCATAAAACAAAAGTAAGCATAAGCACAACTTACTTGTCCCTATCCAAAAATTCACATAGCATGTACTAAGCTCACATCTCATACATTTCAAATAGGTACCTGTACCACTCACAACACAGTTATACTTTTCTCGTTTAACTTAAACTGTAATTCTCACCATTGAACTATTTGAAATATTATCGGATATTAACTAAGCCTTAGACACAAGGTATAATGCCAATGACATGTCCCATACATGATCTTACACTGGCTCATCCATCAAGTCGATGCCATGTCCCAGACATGGTCTTACATTGACTATCGAAATCGAAGCCGACGCTATGTCCCAGACATGGTCTTACACTGGCTCTCACATATCCGTGCTGATGCCATGTCCCAGACACGGTTTTATACTGACACATCTTGTAGCTGAGGCATGTCCCAGACATGTCTTACACTGGCTTACATCACGAGGCCGATGCATGTCCTAGACATGTCTTTCACTAGCTCTCATCTCAATACCGATGTCATGTCCCAGACATGGCCTTACACTGGCTCTTACAATATGGCCGATGCATGTCACAGACATGTCTTACACTAGCACACAATTATCCCGAGTGTCATGGCCTGAATATCCGATTTATTTCCTAAGGTTCAAACGAGGGTCTTACTATCTCAATATTCATCATACATGATTATTTCCACAACAAGAAATTCATGGTATTTCAATTCAAGCACATATAATAACAATGTAATTGTATTATTTACATACAACTCACCTCGGATTACAAAATGTAGATGACTAGTTCGGCTTAGTCCACTTGCTTCGCTTTTCCCCGGTCTAGGCCCAAATTTTGTAATTCTTAGTGATAAAAATTCACAAGTTGAAGTCACTTTATCGATCTAGGTACTCAACAATTTATAATTGGGAAAAATGACCATTTTTCCCCTAGGCTTTCACAAAATGACCATTTTACCTCTAGACCCGAAAATCGATTTTTATCAAATTTTTCATATCTTAAGCCCAGTCGATTACTTTTTACACTAGAAGTAGTCCAAAATTCTCACTATTTCACACTTTTATCACCTATTTTACAACTTATACAAAATGGTCCCTTTTTAGTGTTTCCATGAGAAATCTCTTCACAAAATTTGTTTATTCACAACCATTGTAATATCCTGAATTATGGCCTAGTCAGAACAGTGGTTTTGGGACCACGAATCTGACACAATAAATTTTTTTTATTATATTTTTATGGTCTAAACTTTCATGGGATGATTTCGTGAAAATTTCGTTCGAAAATTTTGACGTTTGGGCACTCAATTTGGTCAAAAGGACTAACTTGTAAAAAGTACAAAAGTTGAGTTCTACCTATTAGAGGTGTCTAATTGTTATGAAATTTTAAATTGGAGGCCCTTAAATGGTAATTAGACCAATGGATAATTTGTTGGATAAAAATGGACATGAAATGTGTGAAATAGACTATTTTTAAGTTAGGGGCATTTTGGTAATCTAGTAATTAAAATGAATTAAAAACAAAATTAAAAGCCAATTTTTGTCCATCTTCTACCCCATGGCCGAAACTTGCATGGAGAAGACATAGCTAGGGTTTTTCAAGCTTCCAAGATCGATTGTAAGTCCGTTCTAGCCCCGTTTTTAATGAATTTTACATTTTTGAAATCCTCGTAACAAGATCTACTCATTTCTACCCACATTTTGAGCTAGGGATTGTGTTTAAAAATTTACCCATGGATGACATGCATGTGTTTTGATGTCTAATGGTAGAATATGAATGCTCGGTGTGTAATAAATGACTTTTACTAAGTGATTTTTGTTGAAACTGTCAAAAAGGACCTTTATGTAAAAGTTACAAAATTCGTCATAAAAGTGTGATTTAGTGGAAATTAGGGACTGATACTGTTATGAAAATGATTTCGCTAGGCTTAAAATTCAAGGAAATTGAATAAAAATCATTTTACGAGCCTAGGGGTCAAATTGCAAATATGTGAATGTTTAAGGGTCAAAATGCAAATTTGTAAAAGTATGATTTTTGGACTCATATGAATAATGTGACTAAATTAATAAGCTAAATGTAGTATTATAGATAAGGAAAATGAGATTCGGGCATAGATTGGAAATGTATGAGATTATGGACTAAATCATAATATATAGTCGTATTCGAACCCAAGGTAAGTTCATGTGATTTTAATAATGCGATATTGTATTTGAATGCTAATGCTTTGATATTACATGAGTTGTAAGTGTGAATAATTTGATATTATGTGATTATTTTGATGCTATAACATGTTCTTGATGTTTTGCTATTATGATGAAAATGTAGCAATGCCCTGTGATTATGAGATATTACTATGTGAATGAAGCCACAATTCGAGTAAGTCCGGTAAAGTTTTGGAAGTTTGATGGAATATGATGTTTCTTTGAAACGAGAAAGTTTGTATGTAAATAATATGTCAATTCTTTTTATGTTATTATCTTTTGTTATTATATGAGATGTGGCTGCCTATAGAATGATCAATTGATGTAAACTACAAATTGGGATTGACTAAGAACGAGTTAGTAAAATGTTGAAAAGTGAAGAATTTCCTGATTGAACCTTCAAAATAGAAGAGATACAAATGATTCGTTGTGAGAACACATGTGTAGTACTATGTGCGGGCTACTATGTGTTTAAGACAGTTTTAGGTCACGTGTGTAGTACTAAGTGCAGGCTACTATGTGTACCAGATTGTTAGGTCGCATGTGTAGTACTAAGTGCAGGCTACTATGCGTACCCAATAGTTTCGATCACGTGTGTAGTACTACATGTATCAGATGGTTAGGTCACGTGTGTAGTACTAAGTGCAGGCTGTTATGTGTACCGGATTGATAGGTTGCATGTGTAGTACTAAGTGTAGGATACTATGCATACCCAATAGTTTCGATTACGTGTGTAGTACTAAGTGTAGGCTACTACGTGTATCCGATGGATAAGTCACGTGTGTAGCACTAAGTGCAGGCTACTATGTGTACGAGATTGATAGGTCGCATGTGTAGTACTAATTGTAGGCTCCTATGCGTACCAGAGGGCTTCGGTTACAAGGGTGGTTTTTGTACAAGCCACCGGGTATCTGTAATTATTCCGATGAGTTCAACGGGAAGTTTACTAAGTGAAAATACATATGTACATGACTATGTGATGAATAAGTGCAAGTATATCTAAGTGAAAAGTTGTGAGCAATGTGCTCAATAGTTGAGTGAATCTCTTGGTAAGATAGAATGGAGTAAGTGAAATTATGTAAAAGTGAAATTTTGTAATAAAACAATTTTGGACAGCAGCAGTTATGTGACTTTGAAAAATCACAAAAAATTGTAGAAATTGAATTAGAGGTTGAATACGATATGAATTTAAGTCTCAATGAGTATATTTTCTCATAAAAGAAATGATGAAGGCAAAAGAATTTCATATTCTGTGATAATTGGATTTTTGTGAGATAGGGTTAGAATGATTTTAGAATCCCCTATTCTGATTTGGTAAAATCATTGAACATTATACAAAAAAAATTATGGGCCATAATTTCTATGGTTAAAATCCTTAATGAGTCTAGTTTTTGGAAAAATTAGTGGTTCTCAATTTGGAATCTCATGCCATGAGATAAATAAATTTTAGTGAAGAGAGATCGAAACTATCAGATAGTGAAATAGGGGTATATTTAATGAATAAACTGTATGTATTGGCTAGACCAAAAATTCTAAACATCTAATGGTAAGAAGATATATGAGTCTAGTTTAATATAAAATTAACGGATCATAATTTGGAGTTTCGTAGCTCCAGATATAAATAAATTAGTAATTATGACTCAAGAAAACAACATAACCAGAAAATCAGCAAAAGTGTAATTATGATTGCATTTTCATGGAATCATGTTGATAATTTGCTTATTATTTTCATATGGACTTTCTAAGCTTTAAGCTTACTCCCTCCTCTCCATTTCCTTAGTGTTCTCAGGTCAGCTTGGGGTTGGAGACCGTCGGAAGCAGCATCACACTATCAAGCCAACAACTTTGGAGTATTGTCATATTGTATTAAATACTTTCAAGTGAGTTGCATGTATAAGGACTAATTTTTATGTTAGATGTTGTTATGATTAGCCAAATGTATCGCCTTATATTGATTTATTGTATATGGTCATGAGATGTGGCTTAAATGGTTATGGCTTGTAAGCCTAATTATTTTTGCTATGTGTTAAAGTTTGTGATGTGTTTATAATTGGTTGTCATGAACGATTAGTATAACACATGTACATGATGAATGCTCTAAGACCATTTGAGGTGGTCATGTTCGTGGAATGAATGTGTGGCATGGTAGTAAGTTGATAATTATTGAATATGGACAATTGTAGAATGTGAATTGGAATGTCTAACTTGGTGTAACATGAGTATAGTTAATAAACACATGTATGACAACATGTAAATGCCTTAAAAGAATTTTACTAAAGGATGATTAACCATAAAATTGATGCTATAATGTGTGTCTATAATGTGTATAAGTATGGAAGAGAATTAAGGATAACATAAGGCTTGGAAAATAGCCTAAGTGTTGGCTACACGGGCAAAGACACGGCCATGTGTCTCAGCCGTGTGGAGGACATGGCCTAGCACATGGGCATCTGGCTTGGCCGTGTGGATCAATTGGTTTTGCTGACGTCATAAACAGAGAGTTACACAGCCTGAGGACGCGGGCGTATTGAAGACATATGAGCGTGTCCCTGTGTCCACAAGGACGTGTGACCCTATTTCATGAAAATTTCTCTAAGTTTTCCCAGAGCTTTCTAAAGTCCTTGGTGTAGTCCCGAACTACCCCGATGTATGTTTTAGGCCTCGAAGGCCAGTATAAGAGACTATTTACATGTGTTTGAAAAGTTTTAATTTGGATGAAATTTTATGGCCCAGTTTTGCATGTTTGTGAATGTTTAAGTCCGGTAACGCCTCGAACCCTATCCCGGCTCAGATACGGGTAAGGGATGTTACATTTAGTGGTATCAGAGCTATGGTTTGTCAATTCTCGGACTTACCTAGCATGAATGAGAGTCTAGCTATACACGCCACCAATCTGTGATAGTGTGATGTCTCCCAACGTGAATGAGAACCATTTTGTTTAGACAGAGGTACTCTCCAACCGAGCTACACCGTCCATGTTAAATGTGAAGCTAAGGTATTCGGGTAAAGTAATGTTATGATAAGCCTAAACTCAGAAAAGTATGAATAAAAGTTCATGATATGTATGTGATAACATGTGAGTTAAAACTTTATGTTACGAGGAGTACTCATGCTTGTTTGATATTCATATGATGTTGTGCACTTGACTTGTTTGATTAAGTGAATGTGATAAAAAGAAATTCATAAAGGTATGAATAAAGGTTTATAATATCATGTTACGGATAAAAATGTCATTTTCTTGATTGGACGTTGAATGTTGATGAATTTTAATGATATCTTTAAATGAGACAAATGATTATAATGTAATGAACTTATTGACATTAAATTGATGGATTGATTCATATGAATGTAATGATATGTATATGATGAAGTGCCAGATAAAAGTTTTGATTGTGACATACTTATTCATGTTTGTTTGGCCATCGTAAGATGTTATATGCATGACTTGTTTGATTGAATGAATGGGATAAGTAAAGTTATTCAGAATCCATAGAATGCATGCATAAATGCACTGGTTTAAATAAGATAACTAAAAAGTTCGTGTCATATGAACATGAATAATAGTTTGCCTGAAGTGGATGATATGCTTGTGAAAATGTTACTATGATGATGAAATAGTGTTATATGTATATGTGTATGAGAGACGAGTTAGAGACCTTACGACCCCACCCCCTTACTAGAGTGGTGTTTTGTAAAGGATTTTATATGATCAATGTTGAATAAGCTCACAAGTATGAGACCAAAGAGTTCAGCTGTAGAATGATTATAACTATGATTAGAGATTAATTGGATTGATAAGTAAAGACAGAGCTAGTAACGTGTGATTTCAAGAAACATATTAACTGGAATTTCTTCAAAACCAGTCTTCTTCAATGAAAATCATAATGTGGGATTTGTAATAATAGAAATAGTTGGAGGAATAAATCTTGACATGTAAGATATCAGAATGTGGTAATTATAGTAAGTAGATTATAACTGTCTCTCTTGAGGTACTCTATGAGTACATTTACTCTCGAAAGTATTATTAGGGCTATCTATTTTGAGATAAATTGTTATCTTACGAAAATGTTTTCTAATCTTGGAATAAGACGAAAGTATTGATAGTCTGACTGGTATATAATCTGTATTGCTTTATTTTCCCTCTAGCATTCTATTACGTTTCATCTGTTGGGATTTTATGAGATAATGTACCTGATGTTATGATTATATTTCTTCTAATGGATGCTCTGTTCGATATATAGATATATGGGAAGGTACATTATCCTTGCTGCATTTAGTTCTAGTGGGCTTGAATGATGTATTCTTCTGGAGTGGGCTTGAATGATGTATTCTTCTGGACTTCTTTCTTTTGGGAAATTATTGAAATCTTCCATATTTTCTTATGAGCTTTGTTTTGGGTCTTTCATTATGATATTGTATCTTGGTTTTTCCTTATCTTGGATTTCTCTGTCTTGGAGATCTTGGTTTTCTTGTTATCTATATCCAAAATTTACAAATCACGGCTCATAACTACAGTGTGTTCTTCAGTTGTGATAATCATGTCAAGTGTGACTATGTTTCTGCTTTGATCATAGTAATGTGGTAATTCTAGTATCTAGATTTCATTAAATCTTCGTGAAGGATTTAACATCGGCAAAGACATAAGTGGTGAAATTACTAGTATCAGCTTGAATGATGGATTTCTTTTCTTAAGAAAGTTAATGAAGTTAATGCATTCGATTGGGAACATTTATACTACCTTGAGCTAATGCAATTGAAATGAACTTTGATTAGTATGATGAGTGAATTTTGCATGATTACATGTTAAATCGTTTTGACAACTAAAAGGAAGGATTTCTTGAAACTTTATCAAGTAATAATTAAGACCGACTTGGTTGTTCAGTTTGTATGGGTTATTGTTTGAAAGATTTAATGGGATATTTATGTCTAAATTTTTTTCTCAAGTGTAAGAATAAGATTTTATCTCTTCGGGTAAAAGATAGATAGTCTGAATAAAAGTGTATATATCTTAGAAGACTTTGATATGATTTAAAGTTGCTTTGAATGATAGAGTTTTTGGCTTGTGAAAGTTGAGTGGTCTACTACATGTTGGTAACGATTTGATTATACGAGAATATTGTTAACCGAAGCCTTGAAACTAGTTTAGTCTGCATTGAGCAAAGACTTCTCGATTTTCAGTGATGTGTTTTAAGACAAGAAGGGCAGTGTGATAGCTTAAAGTATCTGCTGTCATAGAAAAACTTAAGTTGAGATAGTGTAGCTGACTTGAATTGTTAAAGGATGATAAGACAGTTATGGTATATCTCTGAGAATGAGATTACTATAGATTTCATATTAGAATTATTCCAATCTTTGAAAGAGAAAGAAGTCATATGACTTGTTGTTAAGTAATTGATGAATCTGCAAATCATGTTAGTAAGTACTGAATTTTCGCTCATTAGACTTATGGGATTAAGTACCTTTGTGTAACACCCCAAACCTGGCCCAGACGCTATGACCGAATCCAGTGTCACATTAAAGCGTTACTAGAAAAGTCATGTTTTATTTAAAGTCTTTCTTAGTGTTTAATGAATATCTTCGTTATAGATTAAAGTGAATGAAAGCAGTGCACTAGGTAGGATGCTAGAAAAGAGAGGTGAGTCAATTAGACTGCTTCAGTACCCAGCTCTCCACGAATCCAATCCTAGACATACACACAACCATTGCCACACTTTAACTGAGAGATTGTTCAGGGAAAACCAATTCATTTAAAACCATTTGAAAAGGTTATTAATTTTGAAAATGTTTTCATTGTGGAAGCTTTGTTTTGTTAACGCGATATTTTGAAATCAAGTAACCTTTTTAAAACGCACCCTAGAGCTATCCAATTTCAAACAATTAAAACAATATCATATCTAAGCTAACAAAACATACTAAAAATAATTAAAAATAATTAAAGTGGCCTTGTTACAACTTAAAACCCAAAAACAATTAAAGTAAGTAAATGTTGTTCAAAACACATGAAGAAAACCTAATTTGCAGAACATGTGGCCACTCCGAATCCCTCACAACTCCAAGTCCACTATGGTTGGGGATTTCCTGCATGGATGAAATTAAGGGGTGAGTTTGGAAAACTCAGTGTGTAAAATAACCCGACCATAGTCCAAATTAGATCAAACCGCAGAAACAGATTAAGTTAGGCCTTAGCCCTATACAGAAATCAGTGTGGCCCTTAAGCCCATTATATAACAGAACATATATTATGCATGTATGCAGAAAACCCAACCCATATCCATCCATATACACCCCCGTACCAACCTTACACCATGTAGGGAGACAAATCAACCCACCCATCTGCTACACACCACAAAATTTGCAGCATGGCTGCTAGAACAGATATTGTAATAGAGTCACTAGATACAGATAATGTGGCAGAGCCACCAGAACAGATATTTGTGGCGTAGCCACCAAAAACAGATATTTGTGGCATAGCCACCAGAACTCTTCCTCCATTAATATAACCCATATTCCATGCAACAGATATACATGTCATGGCATACAACATACAGAATCAGAATATCATGCATTTCAGTCAAAATTAACCCTAGGGGTATAATGGTCATTTTGCACCTAGGGGTATGATGGTAATTTTTATACTTAGGGGTATTTTAGTAAATTTACTATTTTAGGGTTTTCATGCATGTTACAGCCATTAACATATTAACAGAAAACTTACCAAGCGTTTTTACCGAATTGGGCCTGTTAGCCCATTAACCTAATTTCGGCCCATTAAGCCCAAATATACCGAAGTGCACGAAATTGCGCACTCGGCAATCTTACCACTTGAGATTACCAAGATTAACAAACAACTATCCCACGAGCGCTCACACACTCGTAAGTCCACAAAATGCCGGCTCTTCGGCATTTCAGCTTTTCAGCTTTTGCCGATCTAGTCTATAAGTGGGTATCATTTACACACCTTTTTTACGACGAAACGCTGATGAGTTCCACACACGAGTTGCCTACAATCAGTTACTAACACGTTAAACTATGAATCCATAACAACTTATATAAAAATCCCCTTACCAATAATCGGCCATTAACACCTTAGGCACTAAAGTTCTTACCTTTGCCGGAATATGGACTAGATCTAAATCTAGTCGTTCCAATTATCCAAGCCCTTGATCAGTAGCCTTTAATCCACACTAGAGCAAAACAAATCAAATAACACCACTAAACCCTTTTAGTTTAGTCGACAGGCACCCTTTACATATAGGGGTTTTCGGCTTTTCTTTAAATCACCAAATAATGGATAGAGAAGGGATTCCGAGCACTTACCAAAGATTTACTTGCCAAAAACGCTCCCAAGTATCTTCCTATTCTCGATTTGTTGTAGATCTAACCCAAAATACGAATAGAGAATAGATCTAGGTGATTCGGCTTTTGAAGAAACGAGATGGAGAATAGAAGTTTGTGAAGTAGAGGGGAGATGTCGGCAGAAGGATAAGAGAGTTGTGAGGTTCGACTTTTTTTGGCTCGGAGAAAAGTCTCCATATTTGGCAATAATGAGAAGAGAATCAAAGAGAAAGGACTTATGAGTAGGAGTAGAAGATTAAGCTTGGTGAAAAAAAGATGAACATAAAGAATTAAGGTCAATCTCAAAAATAATAATAGATGTGAATGGCCCCAACCTAAATCGACTAACACTTAAAAATACCCAAAACTAAATAAAGGAGAAAAACAACCCATACAAGACAAAATTTTAAGAGCTTTTTTGGCATTTAATAAGCCGAATGAGTTCTATTTTGGCACCACCGTCCTTCCCATATTCAAATTCCTTGTTTTGCTCCTTAATTTTAGCCCTTAGCACAGTTTGAATTTCATCCAAACTCCTTCCCACCGTTTAGCAACCTTATCAACCCCTTGCATCGCGTCGGCACACTGCTAAGAGAGTCCTTCCCCACGCAAGCAGCAAAATTGGTCTTTCGCGCGCACAGCAGCTCAAACTCTAGACCTCCTCTTGTCCCTGCGCTCCACATCCTGCTGCTGGCCACTGCACCAAAGTTCCTTTCATGACATAATTTTCTCACAATTAACTTTAAACGTTAACTGCTGCAGTCACGGCTACTTAAAAATAAATCAAAATTTCGCCTCCCCTTGGAATCGAACCCACATCCTCTCGACATGCCTAGCACGCTGCTGCCACTAAGCCACAGGCACTCCTTGTGTCACAATAACGTCTCGCGCGCCCCGTGCCTCGAACTGGGGTCCCCTTTAGCCTTCTAATGTCGCTTGCCACCGGGCTGAGTTCCTTATTGTGACATGAGTTAGCCCCAACAACTCTTAAGGCCTGCCTGTGACAGCCCTTGACTTAAAAACATGTTTACGCACGCTGGGAATCGAACCCCATCCTTCCTTTCAGCTGCCTTGCGTGCCTAACCACTAGGCCAGGCGTTCCTTTATGCCCAGCTTCTGTCCAACTTATTTTTAAGGCCTGATGCCCAGGTTTCCTTAAGAGGCGAAAGTTAAGAATGTTGCTAAAGTTATGGGCCAAGCCCCGGACTTTTTCCCACACCATAAACCCTTCGTAATTTATTTAATTACTAACTAAACATACTAAATAATAATAATTAAATCATCCCATTTATTCGGGCCGTCTTCTACCTAAACTCGGACTCCAAACCCAATATTTTTAGGCCTAATTTTTGGGGCGTTACACTTTGAGATTGTTGAATTTCTTAAAATGCTAGTTTTTGTTAATCAGATTGAGATCTGGGATTTATATCATGAATTATTGAAAAAGCTAATTGAGGCCCTGAATTTTAATGATGACCAGAGGTCGAACTAGTGAACTGTCGGGCTATATAAAATCATAGAGAACTTAAGGCCATGATGATTGGCTTGGCTATGCCATTTGAATCCGAGAGGATTCAAGTATGATGTGTATATACATATTCTATGACAGTATGGGTTCGACCCTTGTATACATGAGTTCTCTGATAGAAGTCAAGATTCGATTGAAGCATCGTATAACACAGAATTGTTCATGAATTTAGTATGAGAAATTAAAGAGCTAAGTATTAAACATAGCCTGAGTAAAGGTTCTTCAACAATGATTATGAGATAGCGGAGTTTATGTAAAAACAGAACCACTCTTCTGGTAAGATTTTCGGGGACGAAAATCCCTAAAGGGGGGAGGGTTGTAACATCTCGAATTAGGGCCTAGTCGGAGTAGTCATTTCGGGACCAAAAATCTGACATAATAAAATTTGTTTTTATTATATTTTTATGGTCTAAAATTTCATGGGATGATTTCGTGAAAATTTCGTTAAAAAATTTTGACGTTTGGGTACTCAATTTGGTCAAAAGGACTAAATTGTAAAAAAATGCAAAAGTTGAATTCTACATGGTAGAGGTGTCTAATTGTTATGAAAATTTAAATTGGAGGCCCTTAAATGGTAATTATACCAATGGATAATTTTTTGGACAAAAATGAACATGAAATGGGTGAAATAGAATATTTTTAAGTTAGGGGCATTTTGGTAATCTAGTAATTAAAATGAATTAGAAACAAAATTAAAAGCCAATTTTTGTCCATCTTCTACGGAATGGCCAAAACTTGCATGGACAAGACATAGCTAGGGTTTTTCAGGCTTCCAATCTCAATTGTAAGTCCATTCTAGCCCCGTTTTTAATGATTTTTACGTTTTTGAAATCATCGTAACAAGATCTACTCATTTCTACCCATATTTTGAGCTAGGGTTTGTGTTTAAAAATTTACCCATGGATGGCATGCATGTGTTTTGATGTTTAATGGTAGAATATGAATTCTCTGTGTGTAATAAACTACTTTTACAAAGTGATTTTCGGTGAAATTGTCAAAAATGACCGTTTTGTAAAAGTTAAAAATTTTGTCATAAAAGTGTGATTTAGTGGAAATTTACGGCTGCTACAGCTATGAAAATGTTTCAGCTAGGCTTAAAATAAAAGGAAATTGAATAAAAATCATTTTACGAGCTGAAGGGCCAAAGTGCAAATATGTGAATGTTTAGGGGTCAAAATATAAATTTGTAAAAGTATGATTTTTGGACCCATATGAAAAATGTGACTACTTATATGCTAAATGTGGTATTATAGATCAAGGAAAATGAGATTCGGGCATAGATTGGAAATGAATGAGATTATGGACTAAATCAGAATATATAGTCGTACTCGAACCCGAGGTAAGCTCATGTGGTTTTAATGATGCAATATTGTATTTGAATGCTAATGCTTCGATATTACACGAGTTTTGAGTATATATATGTGAATAATTTGATATTATGTGATTATTTTAATGATATAACATATTCTTGATGTTTTGCTATTATGATGAAAATGTTGCAATGCCATGTGATTATGAGATATTGCTATGTGAATGAAGCCACAATTCAAGTACGTCCGGTAAAGGTTTGGAAGTTTGATAGAATATGATGTTTCTTTGAAATGAGTAAGTTTGTATGCATATAATATTTCAATTCTTTTTATGTTATTATCTTTTGTTATTATATGAGATGTGGCTGCCTATAGAATGATCAATTGATGTAAACTACGAATTGTGATTGACTAAGAACGAGTTAGTAAAATGTTGAAAAGTGAAGAATTTCCCGATTGAGCCTTCGGAATAGAAGAGATATGAATGATTCGTTGTGAGAACACATGTGTAGTACTATGTGCAGGCTACTATGTGTTTAAGACAATTTTAGGTCACGTGTGTAGTACTAAGTGCAGGCTACTAATTGTACCAGATTGTTAGGTTGCATGTGTAGTACTAAGTGCAGGCTACTATGCGTACCCGATAGTTTCGATCATGTGTGTAGTAGTAAGTGTAGGCTATTACATGTATCAAATGGTTAGGTCACGTGTGTAGTACTAAGTGCAGGCTACTACCTGTACCGGATTGATAGGTCGCATGTGTAGTACTAAGTGCAGGCTACTATGCGTACCCGATAGTTTTGATCACGTGTGATAAATGCCAAATTATACATATCTACACCCAAAATACTTAGCATATTTATGGATGTTTATTACTATATTTGTGGATTTTAGTGCTCTTAGTCGAATTATTTCATGTTTTGTACTCGAAAGCACCAAGAGTCGAAAGGAGCAAAAACGAGCTAAAAAGGGACAAAAACGGACCAAATCCAGAAGATGACATGGCCTAAGCCTTGCCACACGGGCATCTCACACGCTCGTGGCATTTGGAGGTGTCGACCAAGGTTTTCACGATTCACACGGCCTGGCCATTGAGCTTACACGGGCGTGTCTAATTCAACGGATCGAACACGGCCTAGTAATCACGTCACACGACCATGGCACACGGGCGTGTCTCTTTTTCAAAGAGTTTTATTTTAAACGGAAAAAGGTACTTAGGGAGGAAGAAAGCCAATCCAAAGCATATATAAACAACCTAAGTGTGACCTAGAAGGGGGCCGCTCTTTCCAAAACTTTTTTGGAATACAGTACCACACGCCGGGAATTACTTGAAGGAAGTCAGACGATCCATCTCAAAAGCCGGAGCTACTCCAAGACTGAAGATCTCTCTCAGAATTCCTTCAAGGGTTTTAGAGTTTTCTTTATGTTTTGTTATTTTCATACTTTTGAGATGTACTCTTATTTTATTATGAACTAAACCCCTTAGATACCTAAAGGGGGATAAAACCTAGGATGGATCTTGTAACACCCCGTACCCGAGACCGTTGCCGGAGTCGGACACGAGGGGTTCACAGACTAAATTCGCTTACTATCGCAGTCCATTTTAAATTTTTCCAGACAGCTGGCTAACTGTGTCGCTGTCACCTTAAAAATCATATCTTGAGTTTCACAACTCAGAAATCAGTTTCGTGATTTTTCCCTGAAACTAGACTCCTATGTCCATCTACATATATTTTTCTAGAATTTTTGGTCTGGCCAATTAGTACAGTTTATTAGTTAAAGTCTCCCCTGTTACAGGGTTCGACTACACTGACCTTCATGCATTACAATTCGGATATCTCCCTGTACAGGGCTTCAATACTGATGCCGTTTGTTTCTATAGAAACTAGACTCAGAGAGCAATCTATACATATATGGCATGACTCCTAATCTGGTTAATTTATAATGAATTTCCAAAGTCGGAATAGGGAATCCAGAAACCGTTCTGGCCCTGTCTCACGAAAACCTAATTATCTCTTAACATACCACTCATATGACCGTTTCGTTTCTTCCATATGAAAGTGGATTCATCAAGGTTCATTTAGATAATTTATTCACTATTTAATTCCATTCCTACTATTTTTAGTGATTTTCCAAATCTACATCACTGCTGCTGTCAGCATCTGCCTTTAAGGTAGACTTTACCTATTTCATAGTTTCCATGATTCAACTAGCCCTTTTAGCATAACTAGCACAAATTATGATAGTGATTAACCATTCCCATGGCCAATCCTTGTTAAGCATATCCACACCTCTCAATAACCATATCCATACCAAATGATTATAACATTATGCTCAAACATATATAAGCCATTTTCGCATGGCTATCCAAAATTATACAAATCCAAAGGGTCCATGACCCACTACAAAAAGGGTAGTCCTATACATGCCATTTTCAGAGTTCAACCAAAAGTGTACCAAAAGGGCTTTGATAGTGTGGGCGACATCGACTTCAATAATCCCGAGTCCGATAGCTGAAGAACCAAAATCTATAAAACAGAGATTCAAAGAACGGAGTAAGCATTTAATGCTTAGTAAGTTTTAAGCAAGACAAAGTGTTCTCAATCACTATTATTGGTCATTCATTTCAACTGTTCGATGAAGTTAATCTAGAGCTTCATCTCGATCTATAATATCATTAAACGCAACACTTGGCTGCCACATATATACTTTCGAATAATAATGACCTAGATGGTCAAATATTTCCAAAGCACATTCTCACATTTGGAGTTATAATATTAATCACATTTACCTACCTCTTTGATACTGATAATTCACCTCGAAATCACTCCACCGATGAGTAAGTAATACGTACCTGAACATCTTGAATACGTAATACTTATTTGATGGTAACTTAATGCAGATACTCAATATCAAAGTCTTACTTGAATCCTAGCATTTAGCCGTCGGGTCTTTAAAGCTCGGATATAGTACGAGCACGAAGTCTACGGACATTAATCAGGATAATACTCTCGCATAAAGCCTGCGGGGTTTTAACCCAGATATAGTACTGACACAATTGCCCTTCGGGACTTATCACATTTATACACTTTCACATCCATCACGTTGGCCACTCGGCCCTGTCACATATATACACTTTCACATTCATCACATCGGCCATTAGGCCTCATCACATATATACACTTTCACATTCATCACATCGGCTATTAGGCCTTATCACATATATACACTTTCACATTCATCACATCGGCTATTAGGCCTTATCACATATATACACTTTCACATTCATCACATCGGCCATTAGGCCTTATCACATATATATACACTTTCACATTCATCACATCGGCCATTAGGCCTTATCACATATATATATACACTTTCACACTCATCACATTGGCCATTCGGCCTTATCACATATATACACTTTCACATTCATCACATCGGCCATTAGGCCTTATCACATATATACACTTTCACATTCATCACATCGGCCATTAGGCCTTATCACATATATATACACTTTCACATTCATCACATTGGCCATTCGGCCTTATCACATATATACACTTTCACATTCATCACATCGGCCATTAGGCCTTATCACATATATATACATTCACATCACAATTATCCAAATATACTTCACATATCACATATACTATCATGTATACACTTTGTCTTGGCCGAATCTACATTAATCATTTCCCAATGAATAATTCAATTTCAGGCCATACTATCATTTCATATTCGAATACTCATAAACTTACAATTTCACAAATTTTAATATCAAAGATCCATCTAACACTCATGTATCGTTTTACAATATCACGATTTAGAATTCACGTATGGGTTTAATCAATAGCTTATGAGTAACTAAAACAAGTTTTATCCATGTTTACAACAAAATCACATATTCACTATGAGCTGTTTTCCTGAGCAGTAGTCACTAAATTATTTATAACTGGAGCTACAAAACTCCAAATCACTTGCCGTTAATTTTCCCTGAATATAGACTCGTATATCTTCCATCCATAAAATTTTCAGAATTTTAGGTTTGGCCAATCAATACCAGATTTTTCTTAAAGTTTCCCCTGTTTCACTGTTTGACTAATCTGACCACTCTTCACTACGAATCAAATTTATCATTTTACAGAATTAAAAATGTGTTGTATTTGATTTCATTTTCAACTAGACTCATTAAGGAGTCTAAGCATATAAATTTTATCTTATAACCATTTTTGTACAATTTATAATGATTTTCTAAAAACAGAACAGGGGATTTCGGAGTCATTCTGACACCGTCTCACACAACTTTAAATATCTCTTTATAGGAAATTTGTTTGCTCACAAGGTCTCTTTTATAAGAAACTAGACTAATTAAGCCTTGATTACATATTTTATTCAGCCTATAATTCCACACCAACAATTTATAGTGATTTTCTAAAATCACGTTACTGCTGCTGTCCAAAGCAAATTATTACAATTTGCTCTTAACTTTCCAAGTCCAAACACATATGAACTTACCATTTGAGTTTAAGACATATCATGGCCACATCATATCTTATTAAATCAACTCATTATGTCCTATTATGATTGAATTTACTCAATGTTTAATCACTTAAAACTTACCTCGGAAGCGGTTGACGACTAGATATCCACGGCTATTCGTCTACTTTCTCTTTTCCCCTATCCGACTTTGATCCTCTTTGCTCTTGGGCTTAATTTAACAAATAAATTGATTTAATCATTTGAGCATCGAAAAGAGGAACTCAAGATACTTAGCCCATATATATATACATAAGACATTAAAGTCACATACATATGAAATCATGAATCAACTCAACATATTAACCCACACTTCCTTTTAGCCGATTGTCTAAGCCAAGATAAAAGCATCAATATGCTTGCCTCTAATCGAATACATGCAACACCAATCTTCTTCCTATGGCCGAATATGCATGTCTATGTTGAGGCCGATTATATGCTTAATACTTCCTACAAGTATGGTTACTTGTATTGATTATATATCATCTTGTTTCAAGTTCAAAACTCGGCTAATACGCATATATACACTAGTAATCAAATACTAACATTTTGCACTTCACCTTACTACCATTTCACATCTATTTTCTGCCATGGCCGAATGCATCAAGACACCATACCATTCAATTTTGGTCATGGGTTACACAAAGAACTTAATGTCTAACTCAAAAATGCCAAAAAGAAAATCCAAGAGTCATCAATCACCATCACATGTATCATTACAAAGCTTTACACTTAGCATGCAAATGACATCAACACAAATCCACCTTAGCCGAAACTTAACTCATCTTCATGCCTCATCACCACAACATCAAACATCAACCAAGAAGACAACACCCATGGCCGAATATCATCTCCATCTCATAGCAAAGATTTAAACCATGGGCTAGGTAGAACTCAAACTAACAACTAAAAACATGCATGAATCTCAAGGACAACATCAAACATACCTTAGTCTAGCAAACCACCATAGCCGATTTTCTCAAGCTCTTCCCCTTCCTTTCTTTCCTCTATTCGGCCAAAGATGTTCAAGAATGAACACTTTTTTTTTTGTTTTCTTTCTTCAATTCACGGCAATGGGGGGGGAACATGGATGAGACAATTTTTTTTCATCATCATTTACCTTTCCATTATTATTTTATTACCCATACTCCTTATTTTATTTTATTGTTTCCTCCCATGATGCACCAACACAACATGTCTATGACATGTTTTGCCCATCACCCTTTGTCCATCCTAATGTCATGGCCGGCCACTACTAGATGGGGGGGAACAATTGACATGCAAGTCCCCCTTTTTCAACATGCACTAATAGGTCCTTATGTTTTGATCTATCACATTTCAAAAATGTCACACATAAGTCCTATTGACTAAATTCACATGCAATTTACTAAATCGAAGCTTAAAATTTTCACACATTTATTTTAGACAATAAATATCATATTCAAATAATTTGGTGACTCGGTTTAGCGGTCCCGAAGCCGCTTTCCGACTAGGGTCACTTTAGGGCTGTCACAGATCTTGTTATTATTATCTGAACTGTATAATAAATACTTGATTTGTTCTTAAGGCTTGAGTTAATATTCCGGGTATTAATTCAAGATTTGATGTGCTTTTGCAGAGGAGGAATAGACCTTGCCTAAGAGTAGATTTGGCATAATTAAGCGGAGTTGATCGAACGCCTAGAAATAGGGTTATGAGATTTTGCCAGATTAGGGCGAAACCTAATAAGGGGATCCATAGATCGAGTTAATGCAACCCTAGAGAGTTAATTAGAGAAAAGTCTCGGTTATTCAATCTAGGGATTAGATTTTATTAGTCTTGAATAGGGATAAGAACTTAACTTAAGGATCTCTACGGAATAAGTCAAGTGAATAAATCGTCCGGTTCAGAGTCAGATTACAAGTGAAATCTAGGTGGATTCCTCCTTGGGTGTCGTCTTTATCAATTGCTTTTCTTCAAGTCTTTTTCCAAATTTTCTCTCTGCTTTAATTAAATTAGTTACTTAGTTTAAATAATAAGTTTAATAAACAAACTCTTTTATTCTTAGGCTAGATATTAAACAGATAGTTATTACTAGTACTTTTGGTTCCCTTGGGTACGATATCTAGTCTTGCCATTACTATACTATTATTCGATAGGTGCGCTTGCCTTTTCGTCGTGATAGTAGTTAGTCTAGGTTTGATCTTCATTGTAAATATTTATTACTTGTTACGAATCACGTAATCAAGTTTTTGGCGCCATTGCCGGGGAACTGAAATATTAGGAACACTAAATTTTTATTACTTTAGCCATTTATTTTTCTTGCAATTTTATTTTATTTTATTTTATTATTTATTAATTTACTTTTTTTCTCTCTTGGCAGGTTTTTATAGTTTATGACTAGAAGAAACCCATCAGGACCACTACTTTTTGACAAAGAAATCGATCGTACAATTCACAAAAATCAAAGAGAAATAAGGCGTAGTTTACGCTACACGAAGAACGAGCGAAAAGACAATACTTAAACCCCAATCGAAGAGATGGCCGAAAACCCAAGCGATCAGCTGCCTCCTGCAATTGCACCTAATCAAAATCCTGCTCCACGTACTATGTATGACTATGCTAAACCTTCTTTAACAGGAACTGAATCTAGTATAGTTAGACCTGCTATTTCTGCAAATAATTTTGAACTAAAACCTAACACAATTTAGATGATACAGCAGTTTGTTCAGTTTGATGGTTTGCAGGATGAGGATCCTAACACGCATTTGGAAAATTTTCTTGAATTTTGCGATACATTCAAAATCAATGGCATTTATGATGATGCCATTCGTCTTCGGTTATTTCCCTTTTCACTGAGAAACAAAGCTAAACAGTGGTTGAACTCGTTACCACGAGGGTCTATCACTACTTGGGAACAAATGACTGAGAAGTTTTTACTAAAATATTTTTTGTCGGCTAAAACGGCTAAATTACTTAATGATATCTCTTCTTTTGTGCAGATGGATTTAGAAACACTTTACGATGCTTGGGAGAGATACAAGGACTTACTAAGAAGGTGCCCTCACCATGGGTTACTACTTTAGCTGCAAGTTGAAACGTTCTACAATGGTGTGAATCCCTCGACAAGACAAATGATTAACGCAGTTGTTGGCAGAACCATCAACAATAAAACACCAAAAGATGCCTATGAATTCATAGAGGAGATGTCACTGAACAACTATCAGTGGCAAGTTATGAGGACAAAGCCAGCGAAAACAGCTGGCGTCTATAACATTGATTCAGTCACCATGCTCTCTAATCAGGTAGAACTTCTAAATAAAAAGATTGATAGTTTTCTTGGTTCTACGCAGGTACATCCAGTAATGAGGTGTGACTCAAGCGGAGGAGGTGTACATTCAGAATACCAATCCTTCAATCCTACAACTGAAGAGGAACAAGTCAAATATATGGGTAATAATAACTTTAGATCTCAAAATAACCCATAAAATAATACTTATAATCAGGTTGGAGGAACCACCCAAATTTCTCCTGGGGTGGTCAAGGAAATCAAAAACCACAAAATCCTCAGGGGTTTCAATAGCCACCTTATCAATAGGAGAAAAAACCAAACCTTGAAGAGATGCTTTCTAAATTCATCTCGGTGTCAGAAACCCATTTCTAAAATACCAAGACAGCACTTAAGAATCAACAAGCATCGATCCAAGGACTCGAAACTCAGAGAGGCCAGCTGTCCAAGCTAATCTCTGAACAACCATAAGGTAGCCTACCAAGTAATACTGAACCTAATCCGAGGGAACACCTCAATGCAATTAGCACTCAAGATAGGGAAGGATTCATCGCACCTGAACCAGAATTACAGCAAGACAACACGATGAGCAAAGGACGAGAAGAGGTAAACAATAATGATCCCAAACAGGTAAGTACGAATCATGAACCTCGTGCGCCATATCCTAAAGCGATGGCGAAAGACAGAACAGAAGAACAATTCGGTAAGTTTGTCAACCTCTTAAAGAAATTACATATTAACTTACCCTTTATTGAAGTTCTTTCGCAGATGCCCAACTCAGCAAATTTCTTAAAGGAACTTCTGAGCAATAAAAGGAAATTAGACGCTACATCATTTGTGGAACTCAATGCAGTCTACTCAACTATTCTAAAGAATGAGCTACCTAACAAATTGAAAGATCCAGGGAGTTTTACAATTCCTTGCTTAATTGGTAGTCTATCTATGAATAATGCTTTAGCTGATCTAGGGGAAAGTATAAATGTTATGCCATATAAAATGTTTAAATGACTAGGTCTCAATAAACCCAAACCGACTAGGATGAGCATTCAATTGGCTGACAAAACAGTTAGATTTCCTAAGCGTATTATTGAAGACATTCTCGTTGAAATTGATAAATTTATTTACCCAGTAGACCTCGTTGTCTTAGATATGGATGAGGATAATGAGGTACCTCTAATTTTAGGATGACCATTTTTAGCAACTGCCAGAACCATTATTAATGTAGGCACAGGAGAGCTAACACTTCGTGCAGGTGATGACGCAGAACACTCTAAGCACGCGACTCAGTCAAAACCTCTAAGACTCAAGATACTACTATAAAAACTGTCGATGATAAAACTAATATTCAACCATCCTTGCAGGAACTTCCTCGAAAAAAGACAACAGAGATAGTGCACTACTATCATGAAGAGAACAAAGACATCCATGAAGAATGAAGACTACGGATAGAGGAGCTAGAAGAATGGCGAGAACACATGATAAACTGAAACTACGCAGAAACAAGCCCGATACCTCTCCTAATCAACTTAAGGTTGGCGATACAGTCTTATTAGATGCCGTTGATCCTCACATTGTCACTACCACACTAAATAAGGAAATCCCTCTTACGGTATTTAGCATTTTTCCATTCGGTACAGTGGAGGTGAGTCATCCCAAGTTCGACACTTTTAAGGTAAACAACACCCGTTTAAAACCTTATTTTAAAATTGACAATAGGAATGAGGAGTATGAACTCCTCGAACCACCCTGACCATTCAACGGAGAGGTAAGTCAAGCTTAGACTATAAATAAGGGCTTCTTGGGAGGCAACCCGAGCACTAACATATTTTGATTTCTTTATTTTTATGTTCTCAAACTTCGAATCAATTAACTTAATCTTTGAATTGCAAAGTTTTTCAGCACACACGGCCAGGCGCACGGGCGTGCCTAAAGCCGTGGCCAAACAAGGGAAGAGACAAGGCCGTGTGATACGGCCTTGTTGAAGTAGGACATGATTTCCATAAAATACGGGGTGCGATAAATCCCCACGGGCGTGCAACATGGCTGTAGGTGAACTTGATAGGAACACACGGGCGTGGGAATGAAAACCCACGGGTGTGCCACGGACAAGGCTTGATTTTATTTCTTCGACATGGGTGTGCGACAAGCCTGTGCCATTCAGCCATGTACAACAATACACGGGAATGCTACCATAACACACGGGCGTGGGAGAATCGAACAAAGCTAGGCACGGCCGTGCGACATGGCTATGTGCCCGACACGCCTAAGACACACGGGCATGGGACAGTAGCTGGGCACAACCTAAATTGAAAAATTCAAAAAACACGGGCTCACACTCAAAACACACGGGCGTGGCCTTAGGCCGTGTAACACCCCAAACCCGGCCTAGATGTTATGACTGAATCCGACGTGCCACATTGAAACGTTAAAAACATTTTTCTATTCTTAGTCCAGGAAATCGTACTTGATGTTCAAAGGATTAATTCATTAAGGGTTAAAGTGAATGGAAGCTGTGCACCAGGTAGGAAACCGAAAAAGAGGAGGTGAGTCCATCGGACTGCTTAAGTACCAAGCTCCCTTTGGATCCAATCCTAGACATGCACACCGCCATTGCCACACACTAACATCGTGTATAATTTTAAGTTACAAATGTAATTATGTTCGTTTTTAGAAAAAAATATTTGATTTTGGAAAATGTTATCATAGCGAAAGCCTTGCTTGTAATCCTGTTACTTTGAAATCAATTTATGTTTTTGAAAGCGCGCTCTAGACCTACCCAATTCTGATAGTTAATATAAATTAAGTTCATCACAATAAAATACAAATCAAAACCATAAAATAATTGAGCGGCCTTATTACATTTGAAAAACATAAAACCATAAATGAAAATAAAAGGACATCCAGTTCATCAAAAAGAAACCGAATTTTCAGACTCGCGTGGCCACTCCGAATCCCTCACAGCTCCAAGCCCACTATGGTTGGGGAGTACCTGCGTGGATGAAGAATAAAGGGGTGAATTTGGGGAAACTCAGTATGCAAATTAACCCAACCATAGCCCATATCGGCTCAAACCACAGAAACAGAATAAATTGGCCTTAGCCCAGAACAGAATACGGAATTAAGCCCATAGGCCCCTAACAAATTAGATCAGATATTTCATGTATATGCAGAACCCAACCCATAACCAACCACATACACCCCTTACCAACATTTAACCATGTGAGGAGACTACTTGACCCACCCAACCGCTACACGCCTCAGAAATATGCAGCATGGCTACCAGAACAGATAATGTGACAGAGTCACTAGATATAGATAATCGTGGCAGAGCCACCAGAACAGATATATGTGGTAGAGCCACCAAATCAGATAATTTGTGGCATAGCCACCAGGACGCTTCCTCCATAATATAACCTATGTCCCCATGCAACAGATTCACAATCATGGCATACATCATACAGAATCAGGTCATCATGCTTTTTAGTCAAAAATAACCCTAAGGGTATAATGATCAATTTACATCTAGGGGTATAATGGTAATTTTGCATGCATAAGGGTATTTCAGTAATTATTACCTATGGCTAGGGTTTCATGCTCATTTTAGAGTTTACCAAGTATTCAGAAACACTTACCTCATCTTTTAACCAAAGTGGGCCTGTTGGCCCATTGGCTCGGTTTAGGCCCATTAAGCCCAAACCGTCATAATGCACAAAATATCGCATTCTACAGTCTTAACACTTGAATTTACCAAATATGTTAATCAGTCTTTCTTACGATCATTCGCACACTCGTAAGCCTACCAAAATATTGGCTTTTTGGTATTTCGGCATTTCGGCTTTTCGACTTTTGCCGATCTAGTCTATGAGAGGGTGTCAGTTACACACCTGATTTGTGACGATATGCTGACGAGATCCACACACGAACTGCCTACAATTAGATTACTAACACGTTAATCTAACTACTAAAAACGAACTATAACTAACCCCTTACCATATTCGGCTCAAAGCACCTTAGGCACTAGCGAACCTACCTTTTCCAAAATTAGCGATTGCGTTAAGATTTAGTCGTTTCCCCTTGTCCAAGCCTCTGATCAGCAGCCTCTGAATCGCACTATCATCATAATAAACAATTTTCACAACCCTTAGAGCCTTAAAGCCCAATCGACAGCCTCCCTAAGCCTTTAGGGATTTCGGCTTTTCTAACTCCCGTAATAAAGAATAGATTCGAAAACTTACCACCAGTTTCTTCAGCCAATGATTTCATTTAAGCTCTTATTTGATTCCAATGTAGATCTAACCCTCAAATCCTAGCAGAAGTTGATCCTTTAATGATCTAAGAATTCGACTATGCCCCTAAAATATGGGGTTTTCGGCTTTTAGTATCAGTGAAGAAGAGATAAAGGTTTTGTAGTGGCTTTGTCGACAAAGGTTTGGGGTTCAGAAAAATAAAGAGTTGATCACCAAGGATGAAGAAAGATGAAAAAGAAATCAATAGGTTTGCAAGGAGAATTCGACACAGACAATATGAACCTTCGGGTTTTCGGCTTTTGTGATATTCGGCTGTAAGGCTTAAAAAATAAAAAAGAATAAGGAAGTGGTGAAGAGTAAAGTGGTAGAAGGATTTGGATATGGAGAAAAGAAGAGGAGAAGGTTGATGGAGAGAAAAAAAGTAAAGAAAGAAGGAGGAGGAAGGATGGTCAGGGAAACGGCACAACACACCCAAATGCCGAAATTCCCACTCCTACAGTACCTAGCCGAATTTCCCATGCTAAAGTCCCTTGGCCAGCCACCTCTTGCTCCTTGATCAGCTCCTAGATTTCCTCCCCTATCTTTATCCTTACCCAATCCCCTTATCATCTTAAACTCTCCCTAACAGAGTTCCCCCTTAAGTTCCATCACCTCCCCTTTTTGTGCACAAAAAAACAAACACCTTATTTGCTTGTCTTATGGCTCAAACCTAGGCTCTTCCTACACTTCTACACGCCACTTTTATAGCCTTCCCAGTGGCACCACATGCCACTTTGCCACTTGCTTCCTTACGTCTTATTTTGCCCAAGTAATACTTAAGACCCTAGTTAACCAGAACCCTCTTTTTCTCTTATGGATTAAAATTAATTAAACCCGGGGTTTAATCTTAAACTTGGGCCTTCTAGAGGCCCACTAACATCCTTAGACCTACGCCAAGCAGTTACAACACAAAAATTCTAAAATTCACCAAAATTCACAGAAGTCCCAAAAATTGGGGCGTTACAGGCCGTGTGACCCTATCCTATATAAACAAACCATTGTTCATCTTCATCCCCCTTTCAAAACCCTAGCCGAAAACTTCTCCTCCCCACTCCCTAATGTAACACCCCGTATCCGAGACCGTTGCCAGAGTCGAACGCGAGGTGCTAACAGACTTACTTACTTTGTTTTCACCGTCCATTTAAAAAAAAATCCAGATAGGCTGGCTAACTGCGTCACTGTCGCCTTAAAAATCATATCTCGAGTTCCAAAACTCGAAAACTGATTCCGTAAATTTTCCCTGAAATTATACTCATATATTCATATGTGGATTTATTTCTAGAATTTTTGGTCAGGCCAATTGGTACAGTTTATTAGTTAAAGTCTCCCCTGATTCTGGGTTCGACTACTCTGACCTTCACGTATTACGACTTGGATATCTCCCTGTACAGAGCTTCCATACTCATGCCGTTTGTTTATAATGAAACTAGACTCAAAGGGGAATCTATACATATAAGGCATGACTTCTAATTGTCTCTGGATAATTTATGGTAAATTTTCAAAGTCGAAACAGGAGATCCAGAAACCGTTCTGGCCCTGTTTCACGAGAACTTTAATATCTCTTAATATACTGTTCATATGATCGTTTCGTTACTTTCATATGAAAATAGATTCATCAAGGTTCGATTACATAATTTATTCACTATTTAATTCCATTACAAATTTTAGTGATTTTTTAAATCCACACCACTGCTGCTGTCAGCATCTGTTTTCAAGGTAAACTTTACCTATTTCGTGGTTACCATGGACCAACTAGAGTTTCGTCATACATAGGTCCACATATGATCATATTTAGCCATTCCAATGGCTGATCATTTTCCCAACACTTCCATTCCAGTCCATAGTCACATCATGAAACCATATATATATACATAAACACAAATGGTCTAATGCCATACTCCACTTCTACGAGCCATTTTCGCATGGCTGTACACACATACATCACAAAAAGTACTTGAAAAAAACAACAAAGGGTAGTCCTATACATGCCATATCCAGAGTTCAACTAAAAGAGTACCAAAAGGGCTTTGATAGTGTGGATGACTTCGACTTCGATGATCCCGAATCCGATAGCTAACGAACAAAATCTATAAAACAGAGAGCCAAAGCAACGGGGTAAGCATTTTAAAGCTTAGTAAGTTTCAAGTAATGAAATCGACTTTGACTAAAGTATTACATTCACATAGCTAAATGAATTACTTTATTAATACACATTCTCATAATCATACTTACTTCGCACTTCATCAACATATACACACACAAGGTATCAACCTATCTAAAAGCCAAAAGTTCGTTAGTCGATTGAACGAATACTATTTAAAACGAATCGACTTTTCCGATGCACATGCAAACATACCTTATCGTTTGGGTTTTTCGAGCGTATTAATTGAATTTATTACAGCACAAAACGCTCACCTTCAAACCCAAGTTTCTTTGGAATTTAGCCGGATATAACCACAAGCACAATTGCCTTCGGGTCTTAACCTGGGTATAGCAACTCGCACAAATGCCTTCGGGTCTTAGCCCGGATATATCAACTCGCACAAATGCCTTCGGGTCTTAGCCCGGATAAAATCACTAGCATAAATGCCTTCGGGACTTAGCCCGGATAAAATCACTAGCATAAATGCCTTCGGGACTTAGCCCGGATATCATTCAAATGCTCATGCACACATATATCAATAATCATGACACATCCATATTTCATTTTCGTTACTAAGGCTCAAACACAAAACATTTATTAAACGTTTCCAATTTCGGCTCAATAGCCACACACAAAGAGCATGATTTCAATTGGCTTTATAACATAGTCTCTATGCACATTCGGCTATCCGTCATAGTATGACTAATCATTTCAATATAATTCAAGTAGGGTCATTACTCGAAGACTTACCTCGGATGTTGTCGAACGGTTTCGAAGGCTATTCGATCACTTTTTCCTTCCCCTTATCCAACTTTGGTCCTCTAAGCTCTTGAGCTTAATTCAAACAGATAGAGCTTATTTAATAATTTATCAATTTAACTTTTCGATTAAATACATTCATATTATACAATTAGGTGCGAATAATTTTATTGACTAGTTATTCAAGCATTATACATGTGCTCCACTCATGCACCACCGAATAATAGGACTAGCTTAATATCTTGCATTTTCGAATTCATATACATCATTTAGTTCCTCATAACATACATTTTGTCCCTAACCAACACAAGAGCCCAAAGCATCACTTACAATGTCGAATTCCAATTAAGTCTACCATCATAGCATTATCATATTTATGCACTTGGTAAGTTGCGTTTGAACACATTCGGCACTAGGTGTCCAAACCAATGTTCCTCGAACACTAAACCCAATTTATAACCAACTCAAAACTCCTTAACAACAAGCATTTAATAACAATGTACTTAACCAATTCCTTAAACATGCATTCGGCAATTACACCAAGACCATTTTAACTCGTTTCTCATCTTGCTAACAAAAACATAGTAAAGCAAATCTTCATACACAATGGTTACCAATTCATCCATTCACTAGGGACATGACCTAATGTTCAATAACAACCCCTCCTTTACCAAGTACACATTCGGCCTTGGTACATAATAAGGTAGCCGATTTCTTTCCCTTTAGCACCCATTGCTCACATATGATTATTTGTATAGTTCAAACACTCATCTATCTTTGCTCATCTAAATTTAACATGGAACAACAAAATTCACCATTGTCAAATACCATAGCCGAAAGCCCTAGTCCATAACACAAATCAAAATTTCTACATGGGTTACAAAAGTAGTTTGATATCTTACTCAAGATTAACCAAAATTTCATGAACTAATATAAACTTCTTACCTTGCTATTAGCCTAGGATGACCGAATGCCTCCCTCCCTACTTCCTCTTCACAACCGGCCAAGAAGAACAAAATGAGAAAGACTTTTTGTTCTTTTTTTTTTCGGTCATGCATGAGAATGGTGAACACATTTTTTTTTGTTTTCTTTCTTCAATTTCTTATTAGTTTATTGCCCATGCTTCTTATTTTATTTTCCATTAACACAACATGTTTCGTGACATGTTTTGCCCATCATCCCTTGTCATGGCCGGCCACTAGTACTTAAATGGTGGGAAATTGACATGCAAGTCCACCCCTTTGATTACATGCACTATTAGGCCACTTGCATTTGCCTTGCACATTTCTAAATTTTCTCACATAAGTCCTATCAACTAAATTCACATGCAATTAACTAAATCGAAGCTTAATACTTTCACACATTTATATTCACATATTTTAGGCAATAATTATCACATTCAAATAATTTGGTGACTCGGTCTAGCGGTCCCGAGACCGCTTTCCGACTAGGGTCACTTTAGGGCTGTCACAACTCTCCCCCACTTAAGAAATTTTCGTCCCCGAAAATCTTACAGGTAAATAGGTTTGGGTATCGTTCTTTCATCAAGCTCTCGGTTTCCCAAGTAGCTTCCTCGATCCCGTGTTTGAGCCATAACACCTTTACTAACGGAACCCTTTTGTTTCGCAACTCTTTCACTTCACGAGCTAGGATACGCATCGGTTCTTCTTCATAACTCATATCGGCTTGAATTTCAACCTCTGATGGGCTAATTATGTGCGATGGATCAGATCTATAGCGTCGAAGCATCGAAACATGAAAGACGTCGTGAATCTTTTCAAGTTCAGGGGGCAAAATCAATCGATACGCAACTGGACCGACTCGTTCGGATATTTCGTATGGCCCGATGAACCTTTGACTCAATTTGCCCTTACGCCCAAATCTGAGTATCTTTTTCCAAGGTGAAACGTTAAGAAACACCTTATCTCCCACCTGATACTCAATGTCTTTTCGTTTCAGATCCGCGTACGACTTCTGGCGATCTAAGGCTATCTTTAGACTTTCACGGATTACTTTTACCTTCTGTTCAGCATCTTTAATCAAATCCACTCCGAAAATTTTACTTTCATCGAGCTCGGTCCAAAACAATGGTGTACGGCATTTACGCTCGTACAAAGCCTCGTAAGGTGCCATCTTAATACTTGATTGAAAACTATTATTGTAAGCGAATTCAATCAATGGTAAATACCGTTCCCATGAACCACTAAACTCAAGGATGCAACATCTCAACATATCCTCAAGTATCTGAATTACCCGCTCGGATTGACCATCGGTTTGTGGATGAAAAGCGGTGCTACAATGCAGCTTGGTACCCAAAGCTTCTTGCAATTTCTTCCAAAATCGCGAGGTGAATCTTGGATCTCTATCCGACACAACAAAAATCGGTACCCCGTGTAATCTCACAATCTGAGAAACGTACAATTCAGCTAGTTTATCCAATGAAAAATCCGTACGCACGGGGATAAAGTGAGCCGACTTAGTCAGTCTATCAACAACAACCCAAATCGCATCCTTCTTACTTGCTGACAATGGCAGTCCGGACACAAAGTCCATTGTGACTCGATCCCATTTCCACTAGGGTATCATGATCGGCTGAAGTAATCCTGAAGGCACTTGATGTTCCGCTTTCACTTGTTGACATATTAAACATCTCGAAACAAAGTCGGAGATGCCTCGTTTCATACCATGCCACCAAAACCGACGTTTCAAATCATTGTACATTTTCGTACTCCCTGGGTGAATTGACATTCGGCTACAATGGGCTTCGTTCAGAATCATCGAAATGAGTTCCGAATTCCTTGGAACACACAAACGACTTCTGAACCTCAAACAATCATCATCATCAATTTGAAACACCGATTCCTTGTTCGGAACACACTCAGCCCGTTTTGCAACCAATTCATCATCGACTTTCTGAGCTTCACGAATTTGATGAATCAATAATGGTTTGGCTTTTAATTCAGCTACTAACACATTGTCGGGTAGAACAGACAAGTGTACATTCATCGCTCGCAAAGCAAACAGTGATTTCTGGCTTAAGGCGTCCGCAACCACATTAGTCTTTCCCGGGTGATAATTAATGACAAGCTCATAATCTTTCAACAACTCAAGCCAACGCCTTTGTCGCAGATTCAAGTCTCGCTGGGTCATCAAATATTTAAGACTTTTGTGATCCGAAAATACATGGCACTTCTCACCAAACAAATAATGTTGCCATATTTTCAAAGCAAATACGATGGTGGCTAGTTCGAGATCATGGGTCGGATAATTTCTCTCGTGTGGCTTCAATTGTCTCGACGCATAGGCCACAACTCGACCTTCTTGCATCAATACACAACCCAACCCAAGTAGGGATGCGTCACTATAAATGAAAAACTCTTTGCCTGATTCGGGTTGCACTAAAATTGGAGCTTCAGTCAAATAAGTTTTCAGTTGATCGAAACTTTTTTGATATTTCTCCGTCCATTCGAACTTAACATCCTTTTGAAGTAGCTTCGTCATTGGTGTGGCTATCATCAAGAAACCTTTTACAAATCGTCAGTAATAACCGGCGAGCCCTAGGAAGCTCTGAACTTCGGTAATATTTCTTGGAGGCTTCCAGTTAAGTATGGCTGAAATTTTGCTCGGATCAACTCGAATGCCCGATACAGATACTACATGACCCAAAAAGCTAACTTCTCGTAACCAAAACTCACATTTACTGAACTTGGCATATAACTGCTTATCCCGTAAAATTTATAACACTAATCTCAAGTGCTCAGCATGTTCGGTCTCATCTCTTGAATAGACCAAGATGTCATCAATGAACACAACTACGAACCGATCCAAATATGCTCTGAAGATCCGATTCATCAAATCCATAAATACCGCAGGGGCATTAGTGAGCCCAAACGGCATCACTAAGAAATCGTAGTGACCATATCTCGTTCTGAAGGCAGTTTTGGGTATGTCCGAATCTCGAATTCGCAACTGATAATAGCCCGATCTCAAATCTATTTTTGAGAACACTGAGGCTCCCTTCAGTTGATCGAACAAATCATTGATACGCGGTAACGGATATTTGTTCTTTATTGTCACTTTATTAAGCTGACGATAGTCGATGCACAACCTCATGGTTCCGTCCTTCTTTTTCACAAACAACACTGGTGCACCCCAAGGTGAAAAACTCGGGCGAGCGAAACCTCTATCCACCAACTCTTGCAACTGAGCTTTCAACTCCTTTAATTCCGTTGGTGCCATACGATACGGAGCTATCGAAATCGGTGTGGTCCCAGGTACCAGTTTGATGCCAAACTCTATTTCCCGAACAGGTGGTAAACCCGGTAATTCTTCGAGAAAAACATCCGGGTATTCACAAATTACTGGTACTGACTCAAGTTTCTTTTCTAATTCCTTGTTATCAAGTACATACGCAAGGTATGCTTCATACCCCTTTCTTACATATTTCTGAGCCAACATTGAGGATATTACAGCTGGCAACCCATCCAAGTCCGTAGACTCAACTCGGATTACTTCGTTATTTGCGCACCTCAAATCAATAGTCTTACTTTTGCAATTCACAACCGCATCATGCACGGTCAACCAATCCAAACCGAGAATAACATCAAATTCATCAAACGGCAGAAGCATCAAGTCCGCCGGAAAACAGGAACCTCGAATTACTAGAGGACATTTCTTACACACTTTGTCGACAAGCACGTAACGACCCAAGGGATTTGACACCCGAATTACGAACTCAGTAGACTCAATAGGTAAAGTCTTACTAGATGCTAAGGTTTCACATATATAAGAATGAGTAGAACCGGGGTCAATCAAAGCAATTACATTAGTATCAAAGAGAGTAAAAGTACCGGTAATAACATCAGGCGAAGAAGCATCCTCGCGGGCACGTATAGCATAAGCTCTAGCAGGCGCACGAGCCTCAGATCTGGTTGTAGCATCTCTAGATCCTCTCTGACCGCCACTAGCATTGCCCGTGTTTCTAGACGGTCTACCCCGAGCAGTAGTAGCACCTGGTTTCCCACTCTGACTTACATTTTGTTCAGGCAACCTCGGGCAATCCTTGATAAAGTGGTCAGCTGATCCACACTTATAGCAGGAGCGGTCATGGAACCTACAGCTCCCTGAATGCCATTTACCACAATGCTGACACTCCGTTCTGTCTCGGCGTTCATTCCCAACACTGGCGACCGAAGTGCCTCGTGTACCCACAGGGGGTCGATCACGATCTCGTCTAAAAAGGCCCGAAGTGCCTCTAGACCGGCCCATATCATCTCAAAATTTCTTCGATGCCTGTTGAAGAGACTTTCCCGAGGATCTTTTACGAAACTCTCCAGTTCCCACATCAACTTTTTGTTTTTCTTTTCTAAGCTCTTCGGCTTTACAAGCTCGCTCGACAAGTACTACGAACTCTCGTATTTCAAGAATGCCAACGAACATTTTTATATCTTCATTCAGCCCATCCTCGAAGCGTTTATACATGATAGCCTCGGACGAAACACATTCCCGAGCGTATCTACTAAGTCTAACAAATTTTCGCTCGTAATCAGTAACTGACATAGAACCTTGCTTAAGCTCAAGAAAATCCTTCCGTTTTTGATCAACAAATCTCTGACTGATATACTTTTTCCGAAACTCAGTTTGGAAAAACTCCCAAGTTACTTGCTCTCGGGGCACAACAGAAGTCAGAGTACTCCACCAATAGTAGGCAGAATCGCGTAGCAAGGAGATAGTACACTTTAGGCATTCATCGGGTGTACAAGATAGCTCATCGAGTACCCGGATAGTATTGTCCAACCAAAATTCAGCTTGCTCGGCATCGTCGCTATCCGTAGCTTTAAATTCAGTAGCCCCATGTTTTCGGATTCTGTCAACTGGGGGCTTATTTGACCTTATTTGGTCAGTTACCGGATTGTATTAGTCGGGAATGGAGGTTGTGGAACAGCCGTATTAGTTCGAATGTATTGGTTGAACCAATCATTCATCATGCTATAAAAAGCTTGCCTAGCCTCATCATTCGGATTGCTAGCAATAGGTTGAGAGTCCACCGGCGCTGTCCCTTGTGCGGGAGCAGGCGCCACACTCTCCACATCATCAGCTATCGCTCAGTTGGGATCGGGATCCATTACTATAAATAAACACAAATTCAAGTGTCAGAAATCACCACACTATCAATTAATCACATAATGGCATGTATAGCTAGACCCAAACGTATTACGGTAGTCCTAGAATCGACTAAACCGTAGCTCTGATACCAATAAAATTGTAACACCCCGTACCCGAGACCGTTTTCGGAGTCGAACGCGAGGTGCTAACAGACTTAATTACTTTGTTTTCACCATCCATTTAAAAAAAAATTCCAGAACTCGAAAACTGATTCCGTAAATTTTCCCTGAAATTAGACTCATATATCCATCTGCGGATTTATTTCTAGAATTTTTGGTCAGGCCAATTGGTACAGTTTATTAGTTAAAGTCTCCCCTGATTCTGGGTTCGACTACTCTGACCTTCACATATTACGACTTGGATATCTCCCTGTACAGAGCTTCCATACTCATGCCGTTTGTTTCTAATGAAACTAGACTCGCCGTTTGTTTCTAATGAAACTAGACTCAAAGGGGAATCTATACATATAAGGCATGACTTCTAATTGTCTCTGGATAATTTATGGTAAATTTTCAAAGTCGAAACAGGAGATCCAGAAACCGTTCTGGCCCTGTTTTACGAGAACTTTAATATCTCTTAATATACTATTCATATGATCGTTTCGTTACTTTCATATGAAAATAGATTCATCAAGGTTCGATTACATAGTTTATTCACTATTTAATTCCATTCCTACAAATTTTAGTAATTTTTCAAATCCACACCACTGCTGCTGTCAGCATCTGTTTTCAAGGTAAACTTTACCTATTTCGTGGTTACCATGGACCAACTAGAGTTTTGTCATACATAGGTCCACATATGATCATATTTAGCCATTCCAATGGCTGATCATTTGCCCAACACTTCCATTCCAGTCCATAGTCACATCATGAAACCATATATATATACATAAACACAAATGGTCTAATGCCATACTCCACTTCTACGAGCCATTTTCGCATGGCTGTACACACATACATCACAAAAAGTACTTGAAAAAAAACAACAAAGGGTAGTCCTATACATGCCATATCCAGAGTTCAACTAAAAGAGTACCAAAAGGGCTTTGATAGTGTGGATGACTTCGACTTCGATGATCTCGAATCCGATAGCTAACGAACAAAATCTATAAAACAGAGAGCCAAAGCAACGGGGTAAGCATTTTAAAGCTTAGTAAGTTTCAAGTAATGAAATCGACTTTGACTAAAGTATTACATTCACATAGCTAAATGAATCACTTTATTAATACACATTCTCATAATCATACTTACTTCGCACTTCATCAACATATACACACAAGGTATCAACCTATCTAAAAGCCGAAAGTTCGTTAGTCGATTGAACGAATACTATTTAAAATGAATCGACTTTTCCGATGCACATGCAAACATACCTTATCGTTTGGGTTTTTCGAGAGTATTAATTGAATTTATTACAGCACAAAACGCTCACCTTCAAACCCAAGTTTCTTCAGAATTTAGCCGGATATAACCACAAGCACAATTGCCTTCGGGTCTTAACCCGGGTATAGCAACTCGCACAAATGCCTTCGGGTCTTAGCCCGGATATATCAACTCGCACAAATGCCTTCGGGTCTTAGCCCGGATAAAATCACTAGCATAAATGCCTTCGGGACTTAGCCCGGATAAAATCACTAGCATAAATGCCTTCGGGACTTAGCCCAGATATCATTCAAATGCTCATGCACACATATATCAATAATCATGACACATCCATATTTCATTTTCGTTACTAAGGCTCAAACACAAAACATTTATTAAACGTTTCCAATTTCGGCTCAATAGCCACACACAAAGAGCATGATTTCAATTGGCTTTATAACATAGTCTCTATGCACATTCGGCTATCCGTCATAGTATGACTAATCATTTCAATATAATTCAAGTAGGGTCATTACTCGAAGACTTACCTCGGATGTTGTCGAACGGTTTCGAAGGCTATTCGATCACTTTTTCCTTCCCCTTATCCAACTTTGGTCCTCTAAGCTCTTGAGCTTAATTCAAACAGATAGAGCTTATTTAATAATTTATCAATTTAACTTTTCGATTAAATACATTCATATTATACAATTAGGTGCGAATAATTTTATTGACTAGTTATTCAAGCATTATACATGTGCTCTACTCATGCACCACCGAATAATAGGACTAGCTTAATACCTTGCATTTTCGAATTCATATACATCATTTAGTTCCTCATAACATACATTTTGTCCCTAACCAACACAAGAGCCCAAAGCATCACTTACAATGTCGAATTCCAATTAAGTCTACCATCATAGCATTATCATATTTATGCACTTGGTAAGTTGCGTTTGAACACATTCGGCACTAGGTGTCCAAACCAATGTTCCTCGAACACTAAACCCAATTTATAACCAACTCAAAATTCCTTAACAACAAGCATTTAATAACAATGTACTTAACCAATTCCTTAAACATGCATTCGGCAATTACACCAAGACCATCTTAACTCGTTTCTCATCTTGCTAACAAAAACATAGTAAAGCAAATCTTCATACACAATGGTTACCAATTCATCCATTCACTAGGGACATGACCTAATGTTCAATAACAGCCCCTCCTTTACCAAGTACACATTCGGCCTTGGTACATAATAAGGTAGCCGATTTCTTTCCCTTTAGCACCCATTGCTCACATATGATTATTTGTATAGTTCAAACACTCATCTATCTTTGCTCATGTAAATTTAACATGGAACAACAAAATTCACCATTGTCAAATACCATAGCCGAAAGCCCTAGTCCATAACACAAATCAAAATTTCTACATGGGTTACAAAAGTAGTTTGATATCTTACTCAAGATTAACCAAAATTTCATGAACTAATATAAACTTCTTACCTTGCTATTAGCCTAGGATGACCGAATGCCTCCCTCCCTACTTCCTCTTCACAATTGGCCAAGAAGAACAAAATAAGAAAGGCTTTTTGTTCTTTTTTTTTCGGTCATGCATGAGAATGGTGAACACTATTTTTTTTCTTTGTTTTCTTCATTCAATTTCTTATTAGTTTATTGCCCATGCTTCTTATTTTATTTTTCCATTAACACAACATGTTTCATGACATGTTTTGCCCATCATCCCTTGTCATGGCCGGCCACTAGTACTTAAATGGGGGGAAATTGACATGCAAGTCCACCCCTTTGATTACATGCACTATTAGGCCACTTGCATTTGCCTAGCACATTTCTGAATTTTCTCACATAAGTCCTATCAACAAAATTCACATGCAATTAACTAAATTGAAGCTTAAAACTTTCATACATTTATATTCACATATTTTAGGCAATAATTATCACATTCAAATAATTTGGTGACTCGGGACCGCTTTCCGACTAGGGTCACTTTAGGGCTGTCACACCTAATCCTTATTCCGGCCACCATTCCCACGATTCTCACTTCCACATCGCCACTCCAGTACCACCACCTGAGGGCCCCACCGACGAGGATCATTGAATCCTCCTATTTTATTTTATTTATTCTTATTTTTATTTTCTTTATTTTATTTTTATTTTTCTTTTGATTTTTATTTTCATTTCAATTTTATTATTATTTTATTTTGAAAGACATATCTATATTAGTTCTTTTTCCATTTTCTGGTATTTCTAACAAGTAATCCCACTACGCTCTCTTCCACACCAACTCTTAATAAACTCTTCATGATTCTACAGACTTCCAAGCAAAGCTACTAGGAATATTTTACGGAATTAGGAAACAAAAGGGAAACAATACCTCATGAGTGCCATGTTTAACGACCCAATTTCTTCATGGTAGCCACCACTTTCCCCGAACACTCCATCCTCAGAATCAAGCTCCACATCCATATAACAGGGAGTTTTACCTCCTTTCCTCTTATGATTTTCTTTATTTTGAATAATATATCTTTGTATATTGAGGGCAATGTACATCTTAAGTGTGGGGGTGAACACGAAACCTAACTTTTTGCATTATTCTCAAATCCCTGAAGTTGGTTTTGTGCTTAAGTGATTTTCTCATAATTTGATCGAATAAATTCTGATTGATCTATAATTATTGTTGGTATGTCATGAATTAGACCAAGGGAATTATGCATGATTATTTGATTATACGACATTAGAGAATCTAACATGATAAGTTGATATTTTGAGAACTAAAATTTTTAGATTATTCTTCTCAATTGAGGTATTATCTTGAAATCTTAAGTATACAGGAATGACATCAAAAACCCAAATTTTTGGTGAGATTTTTGAGCCTTTTGAGCATATAGCTTTCTTTCTTGCTCACTTATTTTGTCGTTTGAGTGTGTCAACATTGAACTGTTATTCTAGAACTTGCTTCGATTATACATGTCGAGATCACACATATGATTTGATATATTGAGATGATAAAGGCACTTAGGATTTAACATATTTACTCCATAAAAAACCTTCCCACATGATTAAACCCTTAGTGCAACCCCTTGAGCCTAATAACCCTTTTTCATTGATTAACCCTCATCATTAACCCACTATTGTTGAAATCCTCTTACTGAATTTGACCCTTTTTATCGAGATTGAATTTAATATTTTTACCTCGCTATGTTCACCATTTTTTGTTACTGAATCATGAAGTATGATTTCTATATTGTATCGACTTGATTTGTTCTTAAAAAAACTCAATATTATATTGTAATTCTCAGCAAGCTAAAGTTGTCATGAACTCATGTAAACCAGTTCTAGATATTTGTTTGTGGTTCAATAATTAAGTTTTTGATAGTGGGGTAATATATTGAAATTATCTCGATTCTAACCTTTGTCTCTTCAGCTTGTATCCATACCTGTAACCTAAACCCCGTTACAATCATGCAAAGACCTTTTAATTAGTGTATCATATCATTTACAAGTGGTGGAGATTTGATTTTCATGCAAGCCTATGGTAATAACTTTTCATGTTAGACAATCGAGTGCCTAATCTTGAACCTTAAACACTTTGAGTGATTTGAGTGAATCTTTAGTGAGGATGTCATCTCCTGTATAGTTAGGACTAAAGTTAATTACTTGAACAAAGGAGATTACCTATAATTTTGTTGTCAAAGTATTCGATTTAGATTGTTTGAGGCTTTTAATGCCCCTATAGTTGAATTCTCACTGTATGATTTTTTGTGGAATAACTTGTAACGTTATCAGTAATGATTATGTGATTGAGAGGAATAAATTCTAGCAGTAAATGAGAATTTTGCTTGAGGACAAGCAAATGCTTAAGTGTGGGGGTATTTGATAAATGCCAAATTATACATATCTACACGCCAAATACTTAGCATATTTATGGATGTTTATTACTAGATTTGTGGATTTTGGTGCTCTTAATCTTGTTATTTCATGTTTTGTACTCAGGAAAGCACCAAAAGTCGAAAGGAGAAAAAACGAGCTAAAAAGGGACAAAAATGGACCAAATCGAGAATATGACACAGCCTAAGCCTTGCCACACAGGCATCTCACACGCCCGTGGCCTTCAAAGGTGTCGACCAAGGTTTTCATGATTCACACGGCCTAGCCATTGAGCCCACACGGCTGTGTGAAATTTAACGGATCGAACATAGCATGGTAATCATGTCACACGGCCGTGGCACACGGGCGTGTCCCTTTTTCAAAGAGTTGTATTTTGCACGAAAAAAGGTACTTAGGGAGGAAGAGAGCCAATCCAAAGCCTATATAAACACCCTAAGTGTGAACTACAAGGGGGCCGCTCTTTCCAAAACTTTTCTGGAATACAGTACCACACCGTGGGAATTACTTGAAGGAAGCCAAACGATCCATCTCAAAAGCCGGAGCTACTCCAAGACTGAAGATCTCTCTCAGAATTCCTTCAGGGGTTTTAGAGTTTTCTTTATGTTTTGTTATTTTCATACTTTTGAGATGTACTCTTATTTTGTTATGAACTAAACCCCTTAGATACCTAAGGGGGATAAAACCTATGATGGATCTTGTTATTATTATCTGAACTGTATGATAAATACTTGATTTGTTCTTAATGCTTGAGTTAATATTCCGGGTATTAATTCATGATTTGATGTGCTTTTGCAGAGGAGGAATAGACCTTGCCTAAGAGTAGATTTGGCATAATTAAGCGGAGTTGATCGAACGCCTAGAAATAGGGTTACGAGATTTTGGCACATTAGGGCGAAACCTAATAAGGGGATCCATAGATCGAGTTAATGCAACCCTAGAGTGTTAATTAGAGAAAAGTCTCGGTTATTCAATCTAGGGATTAGACGTTATTAGTCTTGAATAGGGATAATAACTTAACTTAGAGATCTCTACGGAACAAGTCAAGTGAATAAATCGTCCAGTTTAGAGTCAAATAACAAGTGAAATCTAGGTGGATTCCTCCTTGGGTGTCATCTTTATCAATTGCTTTTCTTCAAGTCTTTTTCCAAATTTTCTCTCTACTTTAATTAAATTAGTTACTTAGTTTAAATAATAAGTTTAATAAACAAACCCTTTTATTCTTAGGCTAGATAATAAAAATATAGTTATTCTTGCCATTACTATACTATTGTTCGATAGGTGCACTTGCCTTTTCGTCGTGATAATAGTTAGTCTAGGTTTGATCTTCATTATAAATATTTATTACTTGTTACGAATCACGCGATCAACGTGTGTAGTACTAAGTGTAGGCTACTACGTGTATCAGATGGATAAGTCACGTGTGTAGTACTAAGTGCAGGCTTCTACGTGTACCAGATTGATTGGTCGCATGCGTAGTACTAAGTGCAGGCTACTATGCATACCAGAGAGTTTCAGTTACAAGGGTGGTATATGCACAGGCCACCGGGTATCTGTTATTATTCCGATGAGTTCAACGGGAAATTTACTAAGTGAAAATACATATGTACATGACTATGTGCTGAATAAGTGCAAGTATATCTATGTGAAAAGTTGTGAGCAATGTGCTCGATAGTTGAGCGAATCTTTTAGTAAGATAGAATGGAGTAAGTGAAATTATGTAGAAGTGAAATTTTGTAATAAAACAATTTTGGATAGAAGTAGTTGTGTGCCTTTGAAAAATCACCAAAAATGATAGAAATTGAATTAGAGGTTGAATAAGATATAAAATTAAAGCTTAATGAGGATATTTTCTCATAAAAGAAACGGTGAAGGCAAAAGAATTTCATATTCTGTTATAATTGGAATTTTGTGAGACAGGGTCAGAATGATTTTGGAATCCCCTATTTTGATTTTGGAAAATCATTGAAAATTGTAAAAAATAATTATTGGTCATAATTTGTGTGCATAAAATCATTAATGAGTCTAGTTTCTGGGAAAATTAGCGGTTCTTAATTTGGAGTATCGTACCATGAGATAAATAATCTTTAGGGAAGAGAGGTCAGAATTGTCAGGCAGTGAAATAGGGGTATATTTAATGAATAAACTGTACTTATTGGTTAGACCAAAAATTCTGAAAATTTTATGGTAAGAAGATATATGAGTCAAGTTTCATAAAAAAAGTTAACGGATCTTAATTTGGAGTATCGTAGCTCTGGATATAGATAAATTTGTAGCTATGTCTTGAGAAAATAGCATGACCAGAAAATCAACAAAAGTGTAATTATTACATTTTCATGGAATCATGTTGATAATTTACTTATTATTTTCATATGGACTTACTAAGCTTTAAGCTTACTCCGTCCTCTCTATTTCCTTTGTGTTCTCAAGTCAGCTCGGGGTTGGAGACCATTGGAGGCAGCATCACACAATCAAGCCAACAACTCCAGAGTATTTTCATATGTGTATTAAATACTTTCAAGTGAGTGGCATGTATAAAGACTAGTTTTTATGTTAGATGTTGTTATGATTAGCCAAATGTATCGGCTTATATTGATTTATTGTATATGGTCATGAGATGTGGCTTAAATGGTTATGACTTGTAAGCCTAATTATTCTTGCTATGTGTTAATGTTTGTGATGTGTTTATAATTGGTTGTTATGACTAATTAGTATAACACATGTACATGATGAATGCTCTAAGACCATTTGAGGTGGTCATGGCCATGGAATGAATGTGTGGCATGGTAGTAAGTTGATAATGATTGAATACGAGCAATTGTAGATTGTGAATTGGAATGTCTAACTTGGTGTAACATGAGTATAGGTAACAAACACATGTATGACAACATGTAAACGCCTTAACAGAATTTTACTAAAGGAGGATTAACCATTAAATTGATGTTATAATGTGTGTCTATAGTGTGTATAAGTATGGGAGAGAATTAAGGACAACATATGGCTTGGAAAATAGCCTAAGTGTTGGCTACACGGGCAGAGGCATGGCCATGTGTCTCAGTCGTGTGGAGGACATGGCCTAGCACACGGGCATGTGGATTGGCTGTGTGGATCAATTGGTTTTGCTGACGTCATAAATAGAGAGTTACACGGCCTGAGGACACGGGCGTATTGAAGACACACGAACGTGTCCCTGTGTCCACACGGGCGTGTGTCCCTATTTCATGAAAATTTCTCTAAGTTTTCCCAGAGCTTTCTAAAGTCCTCAGTTTAGTCCCGAACCACCCCGATGTATGTTTTAAGCCTCGAAGGCCTGTATAAGGGATGATTTACATGTGTTTGAAAAGTTTTAATTTGGATGGAATTTTATGGCTCGGTTTTGCATGTTTGTGAATGTTTAAGTCTGATAACGCCTCGAACCCTATCCCGGCTTCTGATACGGGTAAGGGATGTTACAACCATGGTTTATTTTCTTCCATAAAATTTTAGAAAACAACATGTTCACTATCATGGCAAAACCCTAGACATTCAACCATTTTGCAAAATAGTTCCCTCATTTGAAAGCTCATGCTATAAGAGTTCTAAAAATGCAAAAATCATTAAGAAAGACCATCAAAATCACTTACTTGAGAGGGTTATAAGTTGTTGAAATTTTCAAGCTTTCAAACCCCTATAATGGCTGAATTTTTGGTGAAGAAGAAATGGTGAAAAGGGATGATATCATATTTATTTTATTTTATTTCATTTTGGTCAAAGAAGTGAACAAACTTCACCTAATATTTGACTATGTTAATTTCCTTGTCTCATGGCCGGCCAAGCACTATTTTAGGGCCTAATTTCACTTTAAAGACCCCCAATTTATGATACATGGTAATTTAACTCCCTTAGCTATCAAATTAAAACTTTTGAATTTTATACGATTTAGTTCTTTTCCGCGATTAAGCTCACAAACGCTAAAATTAATTCACCAAAAATTTCATGCATCTTTATAAACATGCCATGTAACAGCCGGATTTAGACCCTAATCGGAATGGTGGTTTTGGGACCACGAATTCGAGTTCGAAAAATATTTAAAAATTATTTTCTGTGTTTATTTTGTACGAATTTATATCTGTGAAATTTTCGTGATTTAATTTTATCGTTTGAGTGTCCGATTAAATAAAAGGACTTAATCACGTAAATTAAAAATTGGGTAGTTTAATCTATAACGGCCAAAAAGTTATTGGCTTTTAAAATGGAAGCCCTGATGTTGCAATTAGCCCATAAATTATTAAATGGACGGAAATAGGTTAAATTATAAGGTTTTGATATGTATTAAATAAGGCAATTTAATAAATTAATATTATAAACTATTATAATATAATATATTTCATAAAAGTAAAATAAGAAGCCAAATTCATATTATGTTCTTTGACCGAAACCAAAATAAGAAAGAAAAAGAGAGAAGAAAACCTAGTTCGGCCATTCTCAAGCTTAATCAAGATCAAGAATCAAAGAAATTGAATTTGGATCGGGGGAAAACGAAAGTCGTCGACTAGCTGTCCCGTTCTGTTTTATATCGTCCGAGGTAAGTTTATAAGTAAATAGAAGTTGTTAAATTTCAATATATGTGATTAATAGATAGTTATATTTATTAAAAGTAAATTATAAATGTAACACCCCTTACTCATACCCGAGGCCGGGATAAGGTACGAGGCGTTACCGGACAAACATACAAACATTAAACTAAAATACGGGCCATAAAATTTCATTCATATTTCAAAACGTTCATTCACTCACACATAGTCCCTTAATTGAGTCTACGAAACCCAAAACATACTTTAGAAAGGGTTCGGGACTAAACCAAGAACTTACGAAAATCTTGGAAATTTCATGCTTTAAGGCTCCACACGCCCGCGTCCCAAAGTCGTGTTCCATACACGGTTGAGACACATGGTCGTGTCTCTGCCTGTGTGGAATATACCTAGGCTATTTTCCAAGCTTTGTTCAACCTTAATCTCTTACACACTTATACAAAATCAAAAGCATATAACATGGTATTCATTTAATGATTAAATATTCTCAATTAAACCACAAACATAGCATTTGTATGTCATCATACATGTGTCTCTCATACTCATTTTACCTTGTTTATTATAGTACCACTTATACATTTATACCAAGATTATCATCTTACAAAATATCTTCAGCTTAATCATCAAGCATTCATATTTAAAACTAGATCATATCTTTATAAAATACCACAATTCAGATAAGCAAAATAACATGTTTGCCTGAAACATTTCAATTCAACTCCATACCCAACAAGCATTACATTGAGACTAGTCATATATATATACATGTCATGATACATATCATTCTCTTTCTGTTTTCTTGTAAACACACATCATTTATTTCATTATATCAATATTTCATATACCATAGTTTCCATGTATTGCACATATATTTATTTTCCTCCTCCTCCTCTCCATTCCACATCCTTAATATATATAGCATTCTTGTAAGTACGATTTCACAATTTACTAATAAATGCTCACATCAAACTGTCCACATGATTCATAGTCACTTACTTATTTATAATTCGAGCTACAGAGCTCCAAATTAAGATCCGTAAATTTCCCCTAAAACTAGACTCACATATATTTCCACCATAAAATTTTCATAATTTTTGGTTTAGCCAATTAGTACAGTTTATTCATTAAAATTTTCCCTATTTCACTTTCTGACAGTTCTGACCTCTCTTCACTAAAAATTAATTATCTCACAGTACAGAACTCGGATAATGTTCTTGTTGATTTATCTTGAAAATAGACTCATTAGGATTTTAAAAATATAAGTTTAAGCCTATAATTATTTTATCCAAATTTTGTGATTTTCTAAAGTCAGAACAAGGGATCACGTAATCATTCTGAACCAGTCTCACAAAAACATAAATATCTCAAAATATAGAACTCCTTTTCTTGCTCTGTTTCTTTTATATGAAAATACACTCATTGAGCTTTAATTTTATATCTCATTAAGTCTCTGATTAAATTTCTACTATTTTTGGTGATTTTTCAAAATTACATCACTGGTACTGTCCAAAATAGTTTTATTGCTAATTCACTCTTTCACACTTTCTTTGTATTAACCTCATTTTAACATACATATCACAAATCATTTTCACCACATTTCATACATCACAAGTATAGGCCCATGATCACAAGGTCACCATAAAATCATCCTCATTTATAACTTACTTGTTTATAACCTCACCACATCCTGGTCACTTAATGAACACATCATTCACATAATCAAGTTCCTGCACTTATTCATCACAAAACTCACAAAGCAATACATAGAGAGTCTCCCGTTGAACACTTCGGATCAATCCTCGATACTTGGTGGTTTCAGCACATAGCTCCACCCATCATATAGTTCAGCTTACTTGTACACATGGTGAACACTCAGTACCACCCATGTGACCTAGCCAATTTATCTCGTAGCTCTCTTGTCTACATGGTGTCCTTCACCTAGAACCACACATGCGACCTAGCTACATATATCCCGTAGCTCTCTTATCTACATGGTGTACACATAGTATACCCATGCGACCTAGCTACATCATAATGTCTTGTAGCTCTCTTGTATACATGATGTGGACTCAGCACCATACATGTGACCTAGCTACATACTATCTGTATCATCCAATCTTTCCGAAGGTTCAACCGGGATTTCTCTCTTTTCCAACAATTTCACCAATCAAGTAATTATCCACAAACATTTTTCCAATATTATTATAAAATATCATAATACAAGTAATATTGATGTATTACTTACATATAAACTTACATCTCATTTAATATCAAGGCAATAACATTAAATTACACATTGCCTTATTAAAAATCATATGAACTTACAATTTCCCATAATATCCATAATCATAGAAATCATATTTATGTATAATAATTCAATGCACTTCATCTACCATAGACATATTTTTAAATCAATTCATAAACTTGGCACCATAATCATTTAATTTAATATAATTCAATTAATTCACTAAATTTAACTTTCAAATATAAATTACAGCATTACTGCTGTATTATTATCATACCAACTTACATACTTTCAACACCTCAGAAATCATAATGAATATATTAATTTTACATTGAAACATGCATAAATTAATGCTTATTATACATATGAACTTACCTCGATACTAAAACGACCATTTTACCAATTTTCCCAATTTTCGATTTTTCTCTCATTCTAGGTTCAAATCTTGTTTTTCGGGATCTAAAACATCATATTTTACTTATTTAATTAATTTACTATTCAAAACAGTCCTTAACTCAAACTTTGGAAAAATTACAATTTTGCCCCTAAACTTTTGCATATTTACACTTTTTCCCCTAGGCTCGGGAATTAAACTTCATCCCTTATTATTATGTTTTATGACATGCTGATCACTTTTCCCTTCTATGGCAACATCAAATTCTCACTCTAACATATACTTATGATTATTAGGTATTTTTACTGATTAAGCCATTTTACTCGTTTTCACTCAAAACCGAGTAGCACAAGTTTTCTAACATAATTTAAAACCTCATAATCTATTATAAAACGGCAAAATAAACACATTTCACCTATGGGTATTTTTCCAAATATGAACCCTAGCTTAAATTATTGCTAGAATAAGCTTAATCAAATTATCGGGATTCCAAAAACATGAAGAACTTGAAAAACGGGGTTATAATGGAATTACTATTGAGCTCGAAAAGCTTGAAAACCCTAGCCATGGCTTCCCCCATGCTAATTTCGGCCTCCATGAGAAAGATGAGTCAATTTTGGCTTTATTATCCCTTTTTATTTCTTTTAATTATCAAATGACCAAATAGCCCTTCCTTATTAAACTTTCAAAAATTCCATCTATGTCCAATTTTTGTCCATCACTTAGAAATTGGTCAAATTTCTATTTAATACCTCCTAATTAATATTTCAAAGCAATTTCATACTAGAAACTTCTAAAATGCAAGTTTTGCAACTTATTCAATTTAGTCCATAACTTCAAATTGAGCACTTTATGCATAGAATTTCTTCACGAAATTTTCAAAAAATCATGCAATCATATCATAGACCTCAAAATAATAATAAAATAATTATTTCTATCTCGAATTTTGTGGTCCCGAAACCTCTGTTCCAACTAGACCCAATTTTGGGCTATTACAACAAATCGAAATTGAAAATGGAAATAATCTATGTTTGATAATAAGTGATGAATAAGTTTAATATTAAAAGTGATGACATGAATTATATATGCTAAAATGTTAGTTATTTGTATATTTATTACATGTCTATATTCGGCTAAATGAAATATGTAAGTGACATTTAAATGTGAATCATGATTAAATGTGTATATATATATTAGATTATTTAATGATAATGTGATTTTGGTTATAAATGATAATTTTGCTAATGAACTTATGTACAATTTGGTCGATTTTAAAGTTGATACCTGGAAGTATGTGGCATCGATATGCGACTCCTATATATATGTGCGAGTAAGTCCACGTTTAATACGTTAGCATCGATATGTGACTCCGATATATGTGTGCAAGTAAGACCACGTTTAATACATTGGCATCAATATATGACTCCAATATATATGTACGAGTAAGATGATATGTGATTACATGTAAGACCACGTCTGGGACGTTGGCAATGTACAGTATATGTGATTATCCGAGTGTCCTATCCAATTCCGAATGGTTCAACAAGCAATATTAAGTTAAGATTGAATGAAAAATCGAGTTAAAAGGTTCAGGTATCTATTCATACTAAGTTATGAAATTATGGTAAGTTAGATACTTGAATAGTGATATAAATGTTATATGTCATTGTGAATTACATATATGCATATGTATAAGTATACATTCAGTTTAATAATGTATTCATGATGCAAATAAAAGTATATGTGTATATGAAAATTATAATTGGTTAAATGTTTAGTATATTGATCTTGTAAATGTGATTTATGTATATTCGTATATGAATGAGTATATTCGGCCAAGGGTTTATATGTGACCTTAGAAGTGAAAAAAAAATTATGAAATTAATTACATGTGTATTTATTCTATTTAGATTTGATGCATAATTATATGTTTGATAAATGCATATTTTTGCAAGTTTGAAAATGTATACGAATATAATATAATGATTCCATTTTGTTATAATGAAATATAAATGTTATTGAGTTACTTAATTGCTTATGACTTACTAAGCTATGAAAGCTTACTGTGTGTGTTTATGTTCATCTTTGTTTTATAGATTTTGGAATCCAATTACGAGCTCAGGGATTTTCAAAAAAGTCCATCACACTATCGACTGTTTTTGGTATTTTTAAGTTTAAACTTGGATCTATGGCATGTATAGGCTAGATTACATTTAGTTAAGTTTGAATTTGAATATGTATTAAGCCATGTGAATATGGCTTGTTTATTTTATTAGGTTCGATTTTAAGTTTTGATCAAATTTTGGTTATAATTAATATGGTTGGAGTTTATTTTGGTATGACGTTTAAGTATAAACAAGTTTCGATTTTGATATATATATGTGAAGTGGCTGGCACTTTTGGTGAGGGTTGTCTAAGTATGGTTTTGGTTTAAATCTATTTTGAAAACATCGAGCATGCTATACGTGAATGATATATTTAACATATTAATGATGATATAGTCATATGATTTAATATGATTAAATAGGTGAAATGTTGTGTTAAGTATGTATGGTGAGATTTAATATGTTTGTTCGAGTATGATTTAAATTAATATAATTATATGAGTATGGATTTGTTATAAGTAAAAAGGAATATTTGATTTTAATATATTGCTTGTTATGTGATATAAATATGAATGTATATTTAACATGCCGTGTCGATGCTATAATATAGAATAATATATATATGTGTAAAATATGATTGATACATATAGTAATGGGGTGAGGTTATGTAACACCCCAAACCTGGCCTAGACGTTATGGTCGAATCTGGTGCGTCACATCAAACCATTTTTCAAATTTGATCTTTTCGGTGCAAATCCATTACTGAATCTAAATTCCTTTATTATATTAAACTAAAGTTATCATCAAAACGTTTACCAATTTGTTTGCCTTTGGTATATTACCTCATTTAAAATCGTGGAAGCATTTTGAAAACTTTGTTGTTGGAAGCTCGTGTTCCTTAGAAGAATCATGCCATTTTGAAATCTCGAGTTTTCCTAGACTAGCAGTTTAGTATAAGAAATCACAATCCAAATTTAAACTTAAAACTCACCAACGGCCTTATTACATAAATTAAAAACCCAAAACGAAATCTAATTGCAATTAAAAGAAACAGAAACAGTAGTGTGACCATCCCCGAGTCCCTCGCAGCTCCAAACCATCTAAGCTTAGGGATTACCTGCACAGTTAGAAACGGGGTGAGTTTACGAAAACTCAGTGTGTAATCCCAATAACAAACAAACAGTGAATAACACGGTATCAGTACAATCTGGGCCAAAGCCCTATTCATTCTCCACATATACTGGGCTGAAGCCTTTCGTTTAACGGTTACTAGGCCGAAGCCTCTTCATAAATCATATCACTGGGCCGAATCCTTTATTGTAAAAGATATGGCCCATAGGTCCATTTCACTATCACATGAAATACAATGAATGTATGCAAGCCCATTTGGGGAGACTACTCAACCCACCATCCGCTACTCTCCACCCGTACCAACCAAGCTCTCCATGTGGGGAATAACTCAACCCACCCAACCAAACTCTCCACTGGCAGCATAGCTACTTTATCATATAACTGGAGCCCTAGCCTCTTTTAATAACTGGGCAAAGCCCTTTTTGATAAACTGGGGCAAAGCCCTTTTCGGTAAACTGGGGCAAAGCCCTTTTAGCACTTCCTCCATTTTTATAAAACCCAACCCATGCAACATGTCATGTATGCAGAATGTCATGCCCATATTTGAATCAAACAATCACAGTCAAGTCATTCATATCACCAACATATATTCACAATCAAATCCGTCAACCACATAGTCCAAGTCAGTCACTTGCCCACAAGGGCAAAACAGTCATTTAACACCCTAAGGGCAAAATTGTAATTTTACCCCACAAGGGTATCTCGGTAATTCTACCCTACAGGGTTATTTTGGTATTTCTACCCTACAAAGGTATTTCGGTAATTCTACCCTATAGGGGTATTTCAGTAATTCTACCCTACAGGGGTATTTCAGTAATTCTACCCTACAGGGGTATTTTAGTAATTTTACAAACCATGGGTATTTTAGTAATTTTACAAACCAGGGGTATTTTAGTAATTTTACTGATCAAGGGTATTTTGGTACTTTTGTAAACCAAGGGTATTTTAGTAATTTTGTAAATTGAGGGTAAAACGGTAATTCTATAAATCGAGGGTAAAATGATAATTCTATAAATCGAGGGTAAAATGGTAATTCTGTAAATCGTGGGTAAAATGGTAATTCTATAAATCGAAGGTAAAATGGTAATTCTGTAAATCGAGGGTAAAATGATAATCCTATAAATCGGGGGTACTTTGATAATTTTACAAGTCGAGGGTATTTCAGTAATTTTACAATCGACGATATTTTGATAATTTTATAAATCGGGGGTACTTTGGTAATTTTACAAGTTGAAGGTATTTTAGTAATTTTACAAATCGAGGGTATTTCAGTAATTTTACAAGCTGAGGGTATTTCGGTAATTTTAGTAAACTAAATATTCTAAACAGGGATAACAATACGAATGGGCCTAAAGCCTATTCTTAGCCCAAATGGGCCCACACGCTCGTGTGGCCCTTTTAGCCCAAATCTAGCCACAAATATGAGATTTACGTAGCCTAGTTCAATATTTACTACACAATCAAACAACTTATCCAACTGGACCCGTAGGTCCATTGGGCCCACATGATCCCTTTCGGCCCATCGCGGCCCGAAGTAGCCATCCTATAGCTATAGTAGTAAGAAATACACACCTGATAGGAGACTGGAGTTAATGCACGCTCTGAGCACTCTTAGCCGACGCCCAACCCAAACGAGCACGCCATAAAGCGAAAAGGATCAGCCAAGAAAGGTACCCTTACTCTCCTCATGGTTCTCTCTATTTAAAGCCAGCTTCGCAACCACTCTTATGTTAGCTTCCCGATGTGGGATCCCTGCACCATCAGAGTTTAAATTCAACACCAACTCTTGCCGCCCCCTGTTAGCAAAATAAATGCTCTTTGATTGCCATGAGTTTCGAACCCTGGACCTCCTTGCCAACTCTATGATGCCACCTTCCTGCCTCTTATGTGGTGCTACTTTGCCATTAGACCACAAGGCTTTTTGTGGCATATTTTATCCCTAATTAATTATAAGGTCTAAAGGCCAAAGTCCAGGTTCCCTTAAAAAAAACCAAAATAAATTGCAAGAGCCAAGGCTTGAACCCAGGCTCCCATACAACCGTAATGACGCCACAACCACTAGACCACATGCTTCTTTGTGTCATTTATTTAACACAATAATTTAAAAGGCCCTCATCCAAGCATCCAGGTTTTTTTTCACTTAATACCAAAATTTTTGCTAAAGCCCAAGTTTGAACCCAAGATTTCTCCAACACTTCTCAGGGCCATTAACCACTAAAGCAGACATTTAATTGTGTCATTTCATTGCACAATTAAATACCTATATACAACCTCCTTACGGACCCACACTCAAGGCTCAATACTTCTAGGCCCAAATTCGGGGTGTTACAGGTTATGCCAAAGAATATGTAAATGGTATATTTGGTTTGAATGAAATTATGAATGTATATTTTTGAAGAGTGGATGTTGGGCTGTGTAATGGAATAGATATAAATATAAGTTTATTTCCTTTAATCATTGTTTATAAATAAGATGTTAAGCATAATGAATAGTTTGTGAAATGACTATGTTTAGATTTGGCAAACAAGGTGAAACTAACTTTCGGTGGTTGTATAATAATTGAGGTATCATGTATTTGATGAAAAGTTGGATTGCTTTGGTTATATGGATTTATATATAAACTTAGCCGAAAATGTGGCTATTAAATTAGTTTGAGTATGACATTTGTTAATTTAATTGATATGTGCTAGTAGCATGTCAAAATTTGAGTTGGTATGCTATACATTGCTAGATGAATAATTAATATATTATATATATAAAATGATGTATTGGTGTGAAGGATAAAATAAAATGTTTGATTATTCAGTCAGGTAATTTGGCAAATGTTTCATATGTATAAAGTGATAGAGCATAATAAAAGTAGACAGCAAACAAGGCATGTGTGTTTGCATGTTACATATATGTGTTTGGTTAAAAATTTAACAAAAGACCATATGAATAGTAACTTTGTTTTTAATAAAGTTTCATGTATGTCTGATCTAAGTAATTAATAATGAGATGTGTCTATATCCGGCCATTTGATAATGATTATAGTTATATGTTATCTAATTTATGTGTAACCTATAAATTTGGTTTGATTTAATATATATCCGGTTGTAATTAAGATGAATAATTTCTATGTGTATTTATAATTATCCGAAAGTTGTGTTTAGTTAGTAATACTTCGTAACCCTTTCCGGTGACGGTTACAGGTTAGGGATGTTACATGCCATCACACATAAAGTAATATAAAAATAATTTCTCCAACCCTGGTTTATTGGTCTTGAAACCACCGTTCCAACTAGGCCCAAAAATCAGGTTGTTACAGACCAGCCCTTGATGGTTCAACAGTTTTGGAGGTAGTTTTGGCGTGAGCCATTGAAGACTAATGAAAGAAATCTTGGAGAATGTAGTAGAAGAAAATATAGAAGATTTTGAAGAGAAAGAACAGAAAAAATGGAAACTTTAGGACAAACTTAAGAGATGTGAGTAGTTGAGAAGGGGAACATAAAGGAGTTAGTGATGATAGTTAAGCAAAAATGAAATGTGCTAAGGAAGCTGCGTGACTTGGAGGAGGAAAGAAAGAAATTAAGAAGACTTTTTTTTGGGGGGGGGAGGGAATTTGAAGTGACCTAGTCCTCAAACAAAAAGTTTAGCTTCTCTTCTGTAGGCTCTCCAAGTAACAGAATTGGCCCATCTATCCAAAAAAACAAATCTCTCCCTTGGAGTTTTCTACTCGGTCAACCTATATTACCTCGTACCACGTTATCCATTTACCCATTTTGTTGTAATGCTATGACAAACTCCTCTTAAAACCACAATTGCTAAGTTCACATTCTTTATTTTGTCTCTGGAAATCATAGAAAACTTCTCAAAAATAAAAACAGAAATGGAAACAATATTAAATGAATACTAGAAATGAAATTAAAGTACATCAATTAAAGAAAAAAATTGTTAGCTCAAACATCTCGGAGGTCAATGAAGTGCTTGTCTCGATCCACATGGGAACCCCAGTAGTGCTATAAGTGTTGCCCATTAATTTTAGAAGTGAACCTCGTCTTCAAGTCTTTGATTTTAACAGCTCCATGAGGATATACCTAGGCTACTTTAAAAGGACCTAACCAGCGGCGTTTTAATTTACCAGGGAACAATTTGAGCCTATATTTGAATAACAACACCGTTTGTCATTATTCTTTTATCATGCCTTGGCATTATTCTTTTATCATGCGAACACTTAGTCTTCTCCTTGTACAGCTTAGCATTCTCATATGCTTGTGCTCAAAACTCCTCCATTCCATTAAATTCTAACAACCATTTCATGGTCAGCAGTGACTCAATCCATGTTTAGCTTCTTAATAGCCCAAAATGCTTTGTGCTCAAGTTCAACAAGAAGGTGACATGGCTTGTCATAGACAAGCTTAAAATGTAACATCCCTAACGGTGTTTTGTATGCGGTATTATAGGCCCACAAAGCTTCATCCAATCTGGTAGACCAATCCTTACGAGTATGATTCATCACTTTTTCTAATTTTTTTTAATTTCTCTGTTAGAAATTTCAACTTGTCCATTTGTTTGGGGGTGATATGTTGTGGCAATCTTATGTTTCACCCCATATTGATGCAAAGGATTAGCTACCAACTTACAATCAAAATGAGACCCCTTATCACTAATAATTGCTCTAAGTGTACAAATCTTGTAAAAATGTTCTTGTGTAAAAACTTTATTACTCACTTTGCATCATTAGTAGGAAGGACAACATCCACGACCCACTTAGAGCATAGTCCACTACTAACAATATGTACAAATTTCCCACTAATGGTGGAAATAGACCCATAAAGTATATTCCCCATAAATCAAACAAGTCAATCTCTAGTATACTTTGCAATGACGTTTCGCGTCTCTTAGATAGATTTCCTATTCTCTGACAAAGATCACATGATTGATAGAATTCATGAGCATCCTTGAACAGACTTGGCCAATAAAATCCTGACTAAAGTACTTTGGCAGCAGTTTTCATCCTTCCAAAATGTCCTCCATACGAATCTGAATGACAATGCTATAGAATGCTAAGTATTTCGTCATTAGGAGCACACTTCCTAATTATCTGTTCAGGAAAATTTTTAAACAAGAAAGGTTCATCCCAATAATAGTGCTTGTCATCATAAAGAAATTTTTGTCTTCTTTGACTATTGAGATTAGGTGGCAACACACCATTCACTAAAAAGTTCACCATATCGACATACTAAGGTAATCTAGTGGCAACTAACAACTTTTCGTCTAGAAAATCTTTTTTAATAAGTGTGTCATGACCATCTTCATTTCCAGATTCCAACCTTAACAAGTGATCAACCACTTGATTCTTAGTCCTTTTTTTGATCTCTTATTTCCAAGTCAAACTCTTGCAACAAAAGTATCCACCTAATCAACCTTGACATAGCATCTTTCTTGCTTGTTAGATACTTAATAGTAGAGTGATCTGTGTATACTGTGACCTTTATACCAACTAGATAAGAATGAAATTTATCGAACGTGAACACCACAGCCAATAATTTCTTTTCCATGGTGGTGTAATTAAGCCGCGCATCCGGTAAAGTTCTGCTAGCATAATATATTACACGTAGTATTTTGTCTTTCCTTTTCTCCAACATGGCTCCCATAACATAATCGCTGGCTTCACACATAAGTTCAAAAGTCAGTGTCCCTTCCGAAGCTACTATAATTGGTGTTGCTATAAGTTTTTTCTTTAACTCTTCAAAGGCTACCAAACAATGTTCATCAAAATTGAAAGGTTTATTTTTCTCTAACAAAGTGCACAAGGGTTTAGATATCCACAGAAAATCCTTAATGAACCTTCTATAAAAATCTAGATGACCTAAAAAACTCCTAATACCCTTAAACTGGTGGGAGCTGGCAATTTTTATATCACTTTGGGTTTTTCCCTGTCCACTTCAATTCCTATTTGTGATATCCTATGCCCTAGAACAATTCCTTCACAAACCATGAAGTGGTATTTTCCCCAATTTAAAACAAGATCTGTTTCTTCACAGCGTCACAGAACCAACTCCATATTTTTCAAACAATCCTTAAATCATTGCCAAACACAAAAAAATCATCCATGTAGACTTAAATTTTTTTCCACCATGTCAGAGAATATGAACAGCATACAACGTTGAAAAGTTTCTAGGGCATTACATAACCTGAATGACATTCATTTGAACACAAAAGTACCATATGGACATGTTAAAGTTGTCTTATCTTAGTCATTGAGAGCTATGTCAATCTAATTATATCCTGAATAACCATCCAAAAAATAGTAGAAAGCTTTCTCAGCTAATCTATCCAACAACTGATCAATGAATGGTAGGGGAAAATGGTCCTTTCTAGTTGCCTTGTTAAGCTTGCGGTAATCCATACATACTCTCCATCTTGTGATAGTGTGAATTGGTATGAGCTCATTGTTATCATTACTTACCACTGTAACACCTCCTTTCTTGGGTACACATTGTAGAGGACTCATCCATGAGCTATCTAAAATTGGGTAAATGATGCCAGCATCAACCCACTTAATAATCTCTTTCTTGACAACTTCTTTCATAATCAGATTCAATCTTCACTGCTGCTCAATGGAATTGCTAGGGCAATCCTCAAACAAAATTTTATGCATGCAGAATACAGGGCTAATTCACTTTATATTAGCTAGGGTCTATCCTAATGCTTTATTAAATCCCTAAAGAACTTTTAACAACCTTGCCTCTTCCTCAAGTGTTAGCTCCGTAGAAATTACAACCAGTAAATACTATTGTCGCCCAAATATGCATTTTTAAAATGTTGTGGCAAAGGATTTTACTCCAGTGTAGGAGGTTCCTCCATAGAATGTTTAGGAGGATGAAAATATCGATTTGATAAATCCAAATATTTAAACTTCTTCATTCGTCTATCCACTATTTTCTTGGCTTCAATAAGTTCATCGAGTTCCTCAAAACTTACTGTATCATTCATCTCAAGTGATCTTTGTCACTAGAGAAATTGATGTGGCAAAATTTGGTGAACTCCTCTATTGTTGTTTGTATCAACCCAATGGCAAAGCATTAAATACTTTGAAGGTAACATGCTGATCATTTACCCTAATAGTCAGCTTGCCTTTCTGCACATCAATTAACATCCTGCCTGTAGTTAGAAATGGTCTTCCAAGAATAATTGGCATATCTTGGTCAGCTTTACATTCTAAACTAAGGAAATCCATAGGAAAGATAAATTTGTCTACTCTTACCAGCACATCTTCAAATTTAACTTTTGGATGCGCGTATAATTGGCCAGCTAGTTGCAACGTAACTGTAGTAGGTCTTGTTTTTCCAATTCCCAGTTTCTTGAAAATAGACGTATGCATTAGATTTAAACTCGCTCCTAGATCACATAATGCCTTACAAACATAATTATTCCCAATTGAAGATGGGACAGTGAAACTCCCTGGGTCCTTCAACTTTGGAGGTAATTTATTCATCAACATTGCTGTGCACCTTTCAATGAGAGCAACAGTCTCAAATTCTCCCATTTTGCACTTTTTGACAATATATCTTTCATAAATTTCACGTAATTGGGCATTTGCTCCAAAGCTTCTTCCAGTAGTATGTTGATATGGATTTGCTTTAATACATCCGAAAATCTTTAAAACTGAATATCCTGCCTAGAATTATAAAATCACTGAGGAAAGGTAGAGATGGTCATCCTTTAGGTTGTTGATATTGTTTTTTCCGTGGCATGATTGTTGACAACATGGCCTGATTCTACCACAACATTTTATTACTTACCCTTTTTAGGTGTAGCATGTTTTTTAGATGAGTTTAAATTCTTTCCCTGGTTGAGTCTAGAGTTGTCTTCTTCTACAGTGGTATCTTGAACAATGCCTTCCAGCTGAGTCCCACTTCTAAGAGTAATTTCTTTGTATTGTTCCTTGTCTTGTGTTCTTGAATTTTCTGTACCTCTTGGCAATGCTTCTTGTGGTCTCAAATTCAAATCATTCACTATTTGCCCCACTTGATTCTCAAGAGCTTAGAGAGACGTAGTCTGACTCTAAATTACAGTAGCCTTATTCTAAATTATAGCATTGTTTTTAGCCATATATTCCTTTAGTGAGGCTTCAATGGATTCGAGGATGATGATGTTTGACCATATTGAATATTTTGTATCAGCAAAAGATGATTATAACCAGGCGATGCATTCTGTCTTACAACATTCTTTGAATTCCCCACACCTTGATTGTTCTAACTAAAATTTGGATGTTGCTTACACCCTGAATTATAGGTGTTAGAATAGAGATTACTATTCCAGTTAAAATTACCCATGTGGTACCAGATGTTGGGTTTGATGGGCATTCATCAAACACATGATCTTTACCACAATAAACATAGGATAGCTTGGTCGCTTTCATTTCCTAAACTATAGTGGGTTTCTTCATTGTTTTGATGATACTAACCAAAGAAGATACCTGGGCTGTCAACAAAGTGATTGCATCAAGCTCTATAGTACTAGTACCTCTTTTGCTCGTCCCAACTCTTGTGGTCAGAAATTGATAATCGTTGTTGGCAATCTTTTCCAAAATTTCATATGATTCATTATAAGATTTATCCAACAAAGTACCATTGGCAGAAGCATTAAATACCATACTTGTAAGTGTATTCAACCCATTATAGAATATCTCCATCTGAGTCCAGTGTTAAAATCCATGCATCGAAAATTTCTGAATTAAGTCTTTAAATCGTTCCCAAGCTTCATATAATGTTTCATCCTCTTAGTGCTGAAACTGTGTGATTTCATTTCTAAGCTTGGCATTCATATTTGGTGTATTATACTGCAACAAAATTCTCTGGAAAAGATCATTCCATGATGCCACTATTCCCGACGGCAAAGCATTCAACCATGCTCTCGCACGATCTCTTAAAGAATATGGAAACAATTTAAGTCTTAGGGTGTCTTCAGGAACACCCCATTGTCTAAACGAGTCACAAACTTCTAAAAGAGTCTTAAATGCAATCTTGGATCTTCAAGTGGTAATGTAAGAAACTATCCTACCGTTGTAACATCTGGAACATTACCGGTTTCAACTCGAATTGTTGAGCTTGAATTTGTGGTCTGACTATCCCTGGATTCAGATCATCCAGAATTGGCACAGTATGCTCTCGGATTGGTCTGTATCAGTCATCTATCACCCTACAAATAGGAGGATTAGTGTTCTGACCATTCAAATTATCATTCAGACCAGGTATCACCCTACGAATAGGAGGATTAACGTTCTAACCATTCAAATTATCAATGAGATTAGGTTAAAAGGATATTGTTTGTTAGCAGGACTGCCTCTTCTCTTACACTGATGACAAACCTATAGAAATTAAATTAAACTAAGTTAAATAAAACTAATGGAATTAAGTAAAATAACCAAACCAAATTACACCAATTTGCCGATCCCCAAAAATGGCGCCAAAAACATGTCGCGTGTGAATATGATATGCAAATTGTGCAAGTATACACATCAGATCAAGTAATAAAGTGATAAGTAAGATCATCTCTACAGTGATCGAATTAGGTATAAAAGTGATCAAGTTATTATAATGAATTATGATTATTGCTGTGGCAAATAAAGATAAGTATGTAGTGGTAATTTAAAGGGATAATAATGTGTGCTAAATGTGTACTACCTAATACTGGAAAATGCTTAGGCAAAGCAAGAGTAAAAATGGAAAGGCAATTATAAGAATAACTATGTGAATAATATGTAACAAACAAGTAAACAACTAAATATGTTATGGTAAGATGCTACGACAAAGGATAGAGGATATAAGATGTTGATTTGGAAGGTCGAGATTACTAAGAATCTACCTTTCCTATCAAAAATGCTTCGGCAAAATCATACTCAATCTACTGCTCATAAGAGTTTAGTAACACCTTTCACCCGTATTCAACGCCGGAACAAGGTTCGAGGCATTACCAGACTTACATCACAAACAATCATACAAATCGAGTCATAAATTTGCATCCAAATTAAAACCATTCACATTCAATCATAAAGTCCCTAGTACGAGCCTACGAGGCCTAAAACATGCTTTGGAAGTGGTTCGTGACTAAAACGACAACTGGGAAAACTTTACAAAACTGAGAAAATTTTTCCACTAAACAGGGTCACACGCCCATGTGGATATGGGACACACCCGTGTAGGCAGGCCGTGTGGTTACACACGCAACTCTTTGTTTTGTACTGCATGAACAAATTGATGCCACACGGCCAAGTCACACGCCCGTGTGCTAGGCCGTATGGATAATTATATTTTCACAAAATAAGTGTAGACTTCACACGCCTAGGACACATGCTTGTGCCTGAGGTCATGCCATCCACATGGCTGAGACACAAGCCCGTGTCTCCACCTATGTGCTCAATTCTGAGCATTCTGTTTCTAAAAATTAAGGTGCAGGGGACACACGGCCAAGACACATGCCCATGGGGCAGACCGTGTGTCATACACGGCCTAGATGCACGTCCGTGTGTCTACCTGTGTGGACAAAATAAAGGCTATTTACCAATCCATTTGTCACCCTCATTTACACCTTTACACACAAGTTCAATGGCATAAACCATGGCATGTTTAAACAACAACAACATCCATAATCAAAACTAAATCATGTCATTCATTACCAACACTTAACATATTTACTATAGCATGTTTTACCAAATCAAATCTTACCAAACTCACATTCACAAGTGTCAGCATGAATACTTCCATCATGCATAATTCTACTTAGATTTCCTAGCACACCAAAGGACTAATCTTATCCATTTCAAAACAAATCCTTTAACCATAATAAACATATAGCAACCCAATGCAAAACACATAAACAAAAGGCATTATCACATATACTTATATAAATGGGCTTACAACCATTTTAGCCAAAATAAGCCAATTACATGGCTAAATACTAAATCACCTTAAACAAATATAAGCCAATACATTTGGCCAAATAAAATGACACATATAAAAAAATGACCAAGTCCCTATACATGTCATACTTTCAAATACTAAGATCATCAATACCCAAAATGAGAGTTTGATAGTATGATTCGAATCTCTGACTATATTTGATCCAAGTTAGCTTGGCAACACTATAAAACATGAAAAATAAACGGAGAAAGCTATATAGCTTAGTAAGCTCGTATGCAAGAAATAAACAACCTTACCATGCATATAACATTCAAATAATATAACATAATTAAATGTAAATTTATCATAGTATCATAATTCATTCCATCACAACACTTACCTCATTTTCATCATTTCAAGCATTTAATAAACATGAGCTTAAGATGAGCTTTACGTACATACCTGAACCATCTCGAAATGAACTTACACATATTCTCATCTTTGACATACCCATGAACCACTTGGAATAATAATGTCGGATACTCAGGATTTTTGCACACTAAGATCCACATACGTAGCTAATGCTACCTCAATCTCATATCACATAATTGCTCGCTCGCGAGCTATAGACGGGCCTACTCACAGAAGCTGTCAGTCTAGACGTAGCTACATATTGTTGCTCACACAAGCTATCAAGTATCCGCAACATATGCCGGTATACTTAGCCACCGGTAGGACGTACAAGACTAGCACCTGGATCACATGATCACGTAACACATAATGACCTTAGTGGCATGTCACTTGTATCCTAATCTATTCCTAAGGTTCAACGAGACTTCTCACTTGCCGAATTGTCGTCGAACTCGTTCGTAGAATTATACTCATTCACATAATCAAACATACAATTCATGCAATATTAAATCATTTAAGTACAATTATTCTAAAGCTTATTTTTTTAACATACGAACTTACCCCGGTACAAAATGGCTAATAGTTTAGTTTAGTCTAAAACCTTGTTCTTTCCCCGGTGTAGGTCAAAACCTGTAATACCCCATACTCGAGACCGTTGCCGGAGTCAGACACGAGGGGTTCGCAGACTTAAATCACTTATTTGCACAGTCCATTTTAAATTTCCAGACGAGCTGGCTAACTGCGTCACTGTCACCTTAAAACTCATATCTCGAGTTCCAAAACTCGAAAACCAGTTTCGTAAATTTTTCCTGAAACTAGACTCATATTTTCATCTACAAATTGTTTTCTAGAATTATTGGTCCAGCCAATTAGTACAGTTTATTAGCTAAAGTCTCCCCTGTTTCAGGGTTCGACTACACTGACCTTTGCGCATTACGACTTGGATATCTCCCTGTACAGGGCTTCAATACTGATGCCGTTTGTTTCTATAGAAACTAGACTCGAAAAGGAATCTATACATATATGGAATGACTTATAATTATCTTTGGTTAATTTATAATGAATTTCCAAAGTCGGAACAGGGAATCCAGAAACCGTTCTGGCCCTGTCTCACGAAAACTTAAATATCTCTTAACATACTGTTCATATGATCGTTTTGTTACTTTCCTATGAAAATAGATTCATCAAGGTTTGATTAAATAATTTACTCACTATTTAATTCCATTCTTACTATTTTTAGTGATTTTTCACATTCACATCACTGCTGCTATCAGCATCTATTTTTAAGGTAGACTTTACCTATTACATAGTTTCCATGATTCAACTAGCCCTTTTTCATATATAGCACAAATTATGATCATGATTAACCATTCCAATGGCCAATCGTTCCCAAACATTTCCATACCTCTTATTGAACATCATACAAGACGATTATAATATTAAGCTCAAAGTGTATATAAGCCATTTTCGCATGGCTATCCAAATTTATACAAAACCAAAGGGTCCATGACCAACAACAAAAAGGGTAGTCCTATACATGCCATTTCAAAGTTCAACCAAAAGTGTACCAAAAGGGGCTTTGATAGTGTGGGAGACTTCGACTTCAATAATCCCGAGTCCGATAGCTGACGAACCAAAATCTATAAAATAGAGATTCAAAGAACGGAGTAAGCATTTAATGCTTACTAAATTTTGAGCAATGGAATTAGGCTCAACTGAAGTATAGCATTCATATAACTAAACGGATAATTTCATATACACATATATTCTCAAAAATCAGTCCTACTTCACATTTCCAACCCTTATATTCATACATAAGGGATCAACTTAACCAAAACCGGAAGCTCCTTAATCGACTGAGCGAATACTATTTAAGAGGAATCAATTAATCCAATGCATGTACAACACATACCTCGTTGTTGAGTTTTTACGAGCGTATTAATTGAAATTATTACAACAGATCGCTCATTCCCAAATCCCGTACCTTCGGAATTTAACCGGATATAGCTACTCGGTCAAATGCCTTCGGGACATAGCCCGGTTAGAGTAACTCGCACAATTGCCTTCGGGACTTAGCCCGGATTTAGTAACTCGCACAAATGCCTTCGGGACTTAGCCCGGATTTAGTAACTCACACAAATGCCTTCGGGACTTAGCTCGGATTTAGTAACTCGCACAAATGCCTTCGGAACTTGCCCGGAACTAGTCACTAGTGCAGATGCCTTCGGGACTTAGCCCGGTTATCATCCAAATATTCATACACATATCAATAAATCATGACACATCTATATTTCATTTTCATAATTGGAGTTCAAACACACGTCACGTATTAAGCAATCCCATTTTCGGCTCACTAGCCACATACAAACAGCATGGTTTAATTTGCTTTATGACACTATCTCTATGCACATACGGCTACCCGTCATACGTATAGACTAATTAACTCAACATATGATTCAAGTAGAATCATCATATCACCGCATATTTGTTATGCTCATACATCATGACTTAATCAAATCGGTAACTAAGTCTCGTTACTCGAAAACTTACCTCGGATGTTGTCGAACGATTTCGATGGCTATTCGACCACTTTTTCCTTCCCTTTATCGGATTTAGTTCCCCTTTGCTCTTGAGCTTAATTTAACAAATAAATTGATTTAATCATTTGAGCATCGAAAAGAGGAACTCAAGGTACTTAGCCTATATATATACATTAGACATTAAAGTCACATACATGTGAAATCATGCATCAACTCAACATATTAACCCACACTCCCTTTTAGCCGATTGTCTAAACCAAGATAAAGGCATCAATATGCTTGCCTCTAACCGAATACATGCAACACTAATCTTCTCATGTGGCCGAGTATGCATGTATATGTTGAGGCCAATTATATACTTAATACCACCCATAAATGGCATCCAATACATCATGTGCAAACATATATATATGTGCAAGAGCCGAATCATAAGGTCGATTATAACCATTTCATATATTTTCATCATATACCCGAATGCACAAATACACTATAATAACTTCCAACTCAAATCATGTTACAAATTTATACTTCACAAGGATAAATCATTAACCAAATATAAACATATATCCGAATTCACATGTATATTTTATTTTTTACATGAAGCATAGCCGAATCATTTTAACCATGAGTAACATAACAAGCATAAATCATACTTATGGATATACCATGGTCGATTGCTTCATGAAGTTGATAAGACCTACCTTTTTCAAATTCTCACACACACTCTATCATCTTCATACCTCACCAACACAACATCAAACATCCACCAAGAAGACAACACCCATGGCCGAGTATCATCTCCCTCACATAGCAAAGATTTAAACCATGGGCTAGTTAGAACTCAAGCTAACAACTAAAAGCATGCATGAATCTCATGGCACAACATCAAACTTACCTTAACCTAGATACAAGTATGGCCGAACCTCTTCCTAATCCTCTTCCAAGCTAAACATGAAGCAAGAGCTCCTTCCTTCTTCCTTAGAACTTTCGGCCAAAGAAATGAAAAAGGATGGACACTTTTTTTTCTTTGTTTTCATCATATTCCCTTTCATTATTTTATTACCATGCTCCTTATTTTATTTTTCCTAACATACATCACTAACATAACATGTTTGTGACATGTTTCCACCCATAGCATGGCCGGCCACTATGCTTTAATTTGGATAATTTGACATGCATGGACAAGCACTTTCCCACATATATTAATAGGCCACTTTAACACTTGCCTAGCATATTTCTAAATTGTCTCACATAAGTCCCTACTAATAAATTTCACATACACTGACCAAATTAAAGTATGGAACTATCACACAAGCATTTACGCACATCATAAACACAGAATATAACCTTTAATTATTTATAAGACTCGGTTTCGTGGTCCCGAAACCACTTTCTGACTAGGGTCAATTTAGGGCTGTCACAAAACCTCTTCTTTCTTGATCTATAATATCAAATTTAACTCATTCAATCATCACATTATTCAATTTGATGCCAAAAACACCTTATGGCAAAAATTACATTTTTGCCTCTTACTTTTCAACCTTTTACATTTTAGTCCCTTGGCTTGTAAAATGATTTTCATTCAATTTCATCACACCCAAGCCTACCCGAACCTATTCCTTGCTCATATCAGCCCACATTTTTCATTTATTTACATTTTGACACACATTTTACAACTTTTACAAATAGGTTCTTATTTGACATTCTCATCAAAAATCACTTGGTAATTGTTGTTTATCTAACACCAAACATATATTTTCTACCATTAAACATCAAAATACACAAATATTCAACATAGGAAAAATTTTAGACTTTGATTTTCTTTCAAATTAGTCTTTAGAATAGCTAAATCAAGTTACAACATTCACAAAATCTCAAAAATCATTAAAACGGGACAATGACGGACTTAAAATCGAGCTTGGAAGCTTGGCCAAAAACCCTAGCTATGGTTGCTTGAGAAATTCAACTATGGGGGACTAAATTGGAGAAGATGACATCTTTTTATTAGTTAATTTGTCTTTATTAACCAAATGACCAAAATGCTCTTAATGCCAAACTTTGAAATTTCACCTAACCATGCTCATTTTTGTCCAACTTAAAGTATAATGGTCTAATTACCATTTAAGGACCTCCAATTTAAAATTTCATAGAAATTAAACATTTCTAGCTTCTAGAACACATATTTTGCACCTATTGTAATTTTGTCCTATTAGTCAAATTGGACACTATAGATAAAATTTCTTAATGAAATTTTCAAACAATCATTCAATCATACTGTAAACCTTAAAGAAATAATAAAATTAATTATTTCTACTTTGGATTTGTGGTCCCGAAGCCACTGTTCCAATTTGACCCTAAAACGGGCTGTTACAAGTTCTAATTATTTCTAATTATTTCTACACGACCAATCCATATGCCCATGTGCCAGGTCGTGTGTCACATACGGTCAATACACACGCCTGTGTGTCTACCCGTGTGGACAAAATAAGGCCATTTTCTAGCCTTATTTCTCACTCAAATTTAACCTTCAACCTACAAAAACATTTGCATATATTTGCCAACCAATTCAAGTCATATAAATCAAGCAAACATCAATAACATATATGAAATAACATCACATACATTCATATGATCAAACTTACCATTTAGTAAAGACTTATATTTTACCCTAATTTAATCTAACCAACCACATACATATATGTTAAACATGATATATATAACCTTATAACAATATACCAAAACAAACCATTATTAGTCTGTAACACCCCCTACCCGTATCCATTGTCGGAATAGGGTACGAGGCATTACCAGAGTTTACTGAACATTTTCAGATAATTCTGAGTCATTTATTATTCATATTTTAGAAATAATCATAACGTCTCTCTATTGGGTCCTCGAAGCCCCAAACATACATTAGAAACCAACCGGAATTAAATCGGGATTATAAAAAAAAATTCGCAAAATCTTAAATTTTATTTTCATCTAAGTACTTACTATTTCAATGCTCCTTATAATTAAACATGTTAACATTCAATCAATAGTTTGGCACTTGTCTAAGCATCAAACAACATCATTGTTAGTATATTTGCACACATTTCATCTAAATTCAACATTGATATACTTATTTTCTCTACATATCGCACTTGAGTTTAATAATAGTCTCAACTTACATAATTTCCTTGTATCAACATATCAAAGATAATCATAGAAGTACATGTCATGAAACATATCATGCTCTTACCGTTTCTTCATAAGCATATATCATTCATTTCATTATATCAATATTTCATGCTCCATCATTTCCATATATTTTATGTATATTTATTCTGGTAATAGTTTATATCAAACTTGACATAAATTATATTCCATGTACTTATACTTATTTCATTTATTTATTTTCATAATTATTTCATACATCTATTTTGTACATATATTTCCATATAACCAATTCTTGTAAACATTTCACACAATCATTTCATATAACCATTCGTCATCTGATAAGTATTACCTGAATATCAATTGTTCAATAGATGTCATAGCGTCTCCCATCCACGGTCTTATTTATCTTTGACATGATGCCATAGTGTCTTTCAACTATGGTCTTACTCATTCATTTTCTGTCACGTTGCCATGGTATCTTTCAATCATGGTCTTATTCTTTTCATGTCACGTTGCCATAGTGTCTTTCAACTATGGTCTTACTCATTCATTTTCTGTCATGTTTCCATGGTATCTTTCAACCATGGTCCTATTCTTTTCATGTCACGTTGCCATGGTATCTTTCAACCATGGTCATACACATTTCATATCAAGTTGCCATGGTATCTTTCAACCATGGTCTTACACATTTCATATCAGGTTGCCATGGTATCTTTCAACCATGGTCTTACACATTTCATATCAGAGAGCACACTCCCGCGAACCTCATCCTTATAGTGGGATTACCAGTTCAGGCTAAATCCCCTGTAATATAAACTCATGGAGTATTGTCAGGATTACCAGTCCAGGCTAAATCCCCTGCAATGACAATTACTCTAATGAGCTTGGATCTGAATTACCAATCCAGGCTAAATTCAGACCGTAATTCGAATTACCTGCCCGGACGTATTCTTCGGGAGGGCTGTATCAGAATAGGATCACCCGTTCGGGCTATATCCTTTTTACCATCAATTTCTTTTCAGAGATCCATCAAATTTTCCTTTCATTCAACCAGGCTTTATTTTCAATTTATATCGAGTATTAGCAATATTTCATCAATTATCATGAATTGAACATTCAAATCATATTTTCATCACATAACCACATATTTCAAGTATTTAAAATACAATTCAAGTTACACAAACTTACCTCATTGCTTGTTTGTGTTTATAATTTCATTAATCCGATATCTTTTATTTTCCACGATCAAGTCTCATTTTTGAGTCGTCCGGATCTTTATAAATAAATTTGATCATCATTTTCATTCATTTCATATTTTAATGCATTTAATTAATGCTCTAGGAAAAATTTACCATTTTGCCCCTAAACTTTTAATTAATGATGATTTCATCCTTAGGGTCAGGAAAATAAAATTCTTGCAATTTAATTCTTATTTCTAGATATTATTCTCATACATATTGATAACAATCCATGAATTCTATAAAATATCAGAATTTTCCATAATTTCAACACTTTTCAATTTAATCCCTAAAACATGTTTTCCCCCGATCTTGAACTAAATTAATAATTTCATTCAATTTTGTAATTTAAATAATAAAATAATCCATTTCATGCAATTTGGTCATTTCTGACATTTTTACAAAATTACCCATAAAGTTTTACTTTTATTCAATTTAGTCCCTGAGCCTAAAACATGCAAATTACCCATGCTAGATGAATATTCATACATATTTTTCCTCCTCCTTCTCTCCATTCCACATCCTTAGTGTATATAACACACTTGTAAGTAACATTATCTATAATTTTTATTATTTACTTTTATGAATATTCAAGCTATCCATCTGTGTCATAGTCACTAAATTATTTATAACTCGAGCTACGGAACTCCATATTAGGATCCGTTAATTTTCCCTAAAACTAGACTCATACATATTCTTACCATAAAAGTTTCAAAATTTTTTAGTTTATCCATAAGGTACAGTTTATTCTTTAAATTCACCCCTATTCTGCTGTTTGACAGTTCCAACCCTTCTTCACTAAAAACTAATTATCTCACAGTACAGAACTCAGATAATATTTCTGTTGATTTCTCCTGAAAATAGACTCATTTTGGATTCTAAAAATATAAATTTAACCCTCTAATTATTTTTCTTAAATTTTTTGTGATTTTTCAAAGTCAGAACAGGGGAACCCGACTTCATTTTGAACTTGTCTCACAAAATTCATTATATCTCATAATTTACAATTCAATTGCTTACGTCGTTTCTTCTATAAGAAACTAGACTCAATAATATTTAATTACATATTTTATTAATCCTATAATTCAATTTCTACAATTTTTGGTGATTTTTCAAACTTAGACTACTGCTGCTGTCCAAAATAGTCTTAGTGCAAAATGTTGATTTTCTACTTTTAATTTCAATTTAATCCTAACTAAATTCACTTACTTTTCTATCTTAATTCATACTTTATTTCTACTCAATTTTTAACTAAACTCATACTTAACTATTAAATTTCCAGCATATTTTCCTAATTTCGAAATTTCATCAATTTAGCCCCTACAACATAAAACTTATGAATTAATTTACAATTCAATCCTTATTTCATTTCTAACTTGAATTCCTATCAATCTAACCCCTAATTCATCTTTTTATTCAACATGAACAATATTTAAAAATCTAAGAACTTTCAAAATATTCACTTAATTTCATCAAAACCTTATCCCAAAGCTTCCAAAACATAAAAATTAAGTAAAAAGTGCTAAATTGACTTACCTATTTAACTTTCAAGCCTTGAAATCCAATTTTTCCCTTTTTCCTTCTTTCTTTCCCCTGCTCTCTGTTTCGTTTTATCCTTTCTTTCTTTTTCTATTCTTTTTTTATTTATTTCTTTTACTTTATATATATATATATTATAATAACTTAATAATAGCTATAATAAAATATCTATTTAATATCCAATATCTATTTTACATTTGTAAACACATATATTATTACATTTGTCTTTCTTTAATCTATTTATTATATAAATATCTTTTACTTAATAATAATATATAATTTAATAATATACTTATATAATAAGTAAATATACATGTATTTTACAAATGTATGTATATTAATATCACACATGTCACTATACATGCCATACATTTGTCAACTTTTTATTTATTTATTTATCATATAATATTAATTTAATAATAATAAATACATTAATATTTACTTAAATAATAAGCAAATAAATATATATATATTACAAATGTGTGTATTATATTTATTATACTTGTATTTTATTTTTGCCATACACTTGGCACTCTTTTTGGTTTATTTACTTATTTAGTCTTTTTAATTTTCTTTATTCTATAATTAAATTTTCACACTTCATTCAATTTAATCCTTTTATCTAATTATCCTTTATTTAAGCTAATTTGCTTCATTAAACTTTAATTAATCACTCTCTTAACTTCGTAAATATTTTTAATAAATATTTACAAATCTATTTTTCATAAATGAAGACCCGAAAATGCACTTTTTTGATAACTGTAAAAATTCGGGTCATTACATAGTCATTCCAATGGCTAAATTACAATCAACCATGTACTTGCCAACATTGGCCAAGTTAACCTATACATGCCATTATATCAAAATAAGATTACTTTTTATACCAAAACAAGCTGGAGGATAGTGTGATGATTCTTTAACCGTTCTCCAACCTTAATAAGCTTTCGCACACTATAAAATAGAAAAAATAAAACCTAGTAAGCATTTAATGCTTAGTAAGTTTGTATAACATGAATTAAACTTACCAATTGCATTCAATAAAATAAGTATATAATAACATACTTCCAACAAATTGGCTATTTACCTAATCACATACACTCAAGTAAGCAAGTTAGTCACATATTTCATTTATGCATTAGATAAACATGGATGAGCTCATCATGCTACACTCATTTTAGGTATTTCATAAGTATTCAGGAGATAACTCTTTTAATCTCATAATTTCTCATGTCAGAAGTTTTGTCTGTTGAATTATTAAAATATCAATGGATACTCAGGTAGTACACACAAGATGTACAAAACTGTAAGCCATCAATTCATAGTCAGGGGTACCCATTAGGGAACATAATCAGGGAGCGCACTCTCGAGCCACATATTAGGATGCTCAGATGAGCCATGTAACAGGATGCTTATCCGGCCTAAATAGGAAAACTCATAAGAGTTTTAATCAGAGAGCTCATAGAGCTTTACAGGTAACTCCAAAGAGTTATTATCAGGGAGCACCGAATAAGGTAATAGAGAGTTCAAGCGAGCCATGTCAAGAAGCCGCATTATATGCTAGATCACAACTGATCGAATCATGCAATAGGATACTCACACAGAGCTGCGGTAGTGCGCAACACATGCAAAATCACTACCGATCAGGATGCTCCCAAGAACAATTTAACAAGATGCTCGAGAGAACTTTAACAAGATTTCTCGTCTGAGCTATATTCTGTCCGCAACATATGCAGGACCACATGTAATAAGGGAAATCACATATATCCATTGAATTTCATTATTCAAACGGAACTTAATATTTTCCGAATATGATTGAACATATGATTATTTCATTTATTTTTAACATTTCTATAATTCATAAAATCACATACCATATTCAATTGAAACATATAAATAAACACAATCAGTTATACGAACTTACCTCGACACTTGTTTGTGTATGAAAATCTACTAATTGGAAACTATTTCTTTTCCTCGATCTAGCTTCGAATCTGAGTTGTCTGGATCTATATAAATTAATTTAATCATAAAGTACTCACATTTCATGTTCAACTGGATACAATTTGCATTCTAGGTAAAATTACCATTTTACCCCCATACTTTTCATTAATGACAATTTCGTCCCTAGGCTCGAAAAATAAAATTCATGTAATTTAATCCTTATTCCAAGCCTAACCAAAATTTTCATATAACATTTACAGCACTTGTATTTCACAAAATTTATAATTTTTCCATGGGTTTTAGCACTTTTCAATATAGTCCCTAAATCATGATTTCATCAAAATTCTCTTTGTAAAAGTTATTTATCTATCAACAACCTTTCAATTTCTACCATAAATTTAAAATTTTCAACATATCATCCATGGAAAAATTTCTATACTTTGATATCTTTACAATTTAATCCCGAAAATAGATAAATTAAGCTATTCCGATCTCAAAAATATAAAAATTACTAAAAATGAGGCAAGAATACTTACCCAATTAAGTCAAGAAAGCTTACTTTCTCTTTTAGGGTTTCCATGTATATCTTAAGGAAGAAGATGATATAAAATGATATTATTTCTTTTTAATTCATTTATCATCTTTTAATTATTTTAGTTTCCAATTTAGTCATTGCCTGTTTCTAATTTTCCATGAATGAATCACCAAAAATATCTACTAACGTTTCTTTAATGGTCTAATTACCATATAAGGACCTCTTATTTTGAATTCCATTGCTAATCAATCCTTTTAGCTATCAGAACTCAACTTTTTCATTTTATGCAATTTGGTCATTTCCATAATTAAACACATAATCGGTAAAATTTTCTTATCAAAATTTCATATAACATTCTTATCATAATACGGACCATGCAAACAGATTAAAATAAAATTTCTTTCTAGCTTAGATTTGTGGTCCCAAAACTACTATTCCAATTTCACTGAAAATGAGCTGTTACAAGCGAAGCCTAAACTGTGTATGTAGCAACCCTCTTTCAGTTAAATCAAAACAATGGTTTCGGGACCACAAACCTTAAGTTGAAATATTTTTTTATTATTATTATAGTGTTTACAACATGTTAATAGAGTCATATGAAAATTTCGTTAAGAAATTTTATCATTTGCCTACTTAATTTGGTAAAAGGGACTAAATCATGTAAAGTGTAAAAGTTGCGTTCTATTAGCTAAAGGTATTAAATAGCTATATAATTTTAATGTAAGGGTTCTTATAAGGTAATTAAACCATTTAAATGGATAGTGGACATCCATTACATGGTTTTATGGAAATTTTAATAAATCATAAGGTTAATTTTATAATTAAGTAAAATAAGTTAAATTAATAAAAGAAAAGGATGAAATTAAAACATCATCTTCTTCAAATTACCTAGGGAGAACTGACCACCATTGTTAAACTAATGAGGAAGTTTCGGCTAAGCAATTTGCTTGCATTGTAAGTGATTTTTGCTCCATTTTAATGATTTCTATATTTTTGGAGTCATTGTAGCTTAATCTAGCTAGCTCAGGGACTAATTTGTGAAACTGTTAAAGTATTAGGGTTTTACCATTGATCAATTTGAATGTGTTTTGAAGTTTATTGGTAGAAAATGAATGGTTGTTTTTAGATAAACAACTTTTGTAAAGTGATTTTGGTTGAAAATGTTAAATAGGGATTAAATTGATAAAATGTGAAAATTATATGGTAAATGTGTGAAATGATGAAATATATGAGATACTAAGGGCTTAGATGAAATTCGGCTAGCATGGGTATGTACCAAATTGCATGAATTTGCATTGTTATGAGCTAGGGACTAAATTATAAATAAGTCAAAAGTTTAGGGGCAAAATAGTAATTTTTCCAAAACCTGAATTTGGATTGAATTGAATAAAATATGAATTAAAATAATTAAATCTGATTATAGATCAAGAAAATCAATGTACAAAACTAGATCGGGGGAAAGATAAAGTTTTGGACTAAACGATTGTTTTCCTTCATACGAGTTTAAGGTAAGTTCGTATGTTAATAAGTACTAAAGTAATTATGTTTTAAATAACTTTATTATTGCATTCTTGATGAATACGACTTCATGGAAATACTAGATGAAGATTTGGCGACGTATGGAATCCTGGTCAAACCTTAGGAATAGATAGGATACGAATGACAAGTCATTAGGGGTTACCTTGTTTTGGGTGCTGGTCCTGTACATTCTACCTGTGGCTGAGTTTTACAGTTACTCATCAGCTTGTGTGAGCAACATCGTGTAGCTACGTCTTGGCCGTCAGCTTTTGTGAGCAGATCCAGTAGTAGCTCGAGAGTGAGCATCTATATGAGATATGAGATATGAGATAGAGATGGTTTCGACCATTTATTGGCAATTAGTGTGTGAGATAGCCAAGTATCTGATATTATTCCAAATGGTTCAATGGGCACAGTGATGTTACGAGAGTTTTTGAATTCAAAATGAATTAGTACAGGTATGTACGTGAATCATATGAGAATTGAATCTATTAGATTTGTGATGTCATGTCCAACTTGGTGAATGAATATGTGTTCGGCTTCTGAATCAAATTGAGTTGTATTATGCTATTTTTAATTACTTAAATTGTGATTAAATGGTAAGTTGAGTTTTTTGCTATACGAACTTACTAAGCTTAATTGGTTACTTTGTTTAATTTTCTGTGTTTTATAGTGATTCGGAAGCTCACTTAGTTTGAAAGTTGTCGGAGATTGCATCACACTATCAAGCTCTCATTTTGGTACTTTTGGACTTAATGTATTTTGGTTATATGGCATTTATAGGTCATTTGGCTAATGGAAACCTATATGTTTTGTTATGTAACTAGCCATTTAATGTTGCTTGATTTGGTATATGTTGGTATGTATATATATGTGTGACTAGCTTCATCATGTATGATTTATGATTGCTATGGGAATGCTTTGATTGTGTATTGGTAGATTGGTACTTAATAGGTGAACTTGATAAATGGTATACATGTTATATTTAGGCAAGATAATGTATATATGTAATTGACCATTTAGGTAGTTTTTGGAGGTGATTCTGGCATGTTTTTAAAATGATCATTTAGGATACCTAAGAGCTTAGGATTGTTGGTAATGAAATTTCATGATACAGACTTGTTTATGATTGGTTTGAATGCCTATTGATGATATGATCATATGCTATTTGATATGTGTAGGTTGGTACCACATTGGGTGGGAAATAAGGCTTGGAAAATTACCTATTTTTGTCCACATGGGCATGTGTCTCGGCCGTGTGTCCCCTGATACTTATTTAGAAACCAAGTTAGTAGCTTCACACGGCCTAGCAGACGGGCGTATGGCTTGGCCGTGTGGCACTAGTCAGTATAGCTGTGTGGCCCAAGTCAGTGAGTTACACGAGATCGAACACGGGCTGGGACACGGTCGTGTGATCCCATTTTGAATGTCTACACAGCCTCTGACACGGGCATGTGTCCCCTGCACTTTGAAAATTTTCCATGTTTTTCTAAAAATCTCTTAAGTACTCGGTTTAGTCCTAAACCACTTCTAATGTTTGTTTTAGGCCTCGAGGATTCGTGTTAAGAACTATATGACTGAATTTGAATGACTTGTGTTTGGATATGAGAAATGTATATGAAAGGTATGATTGTTTAAGTGATTAGTCCGGTAATGCTCCGTAACCCTATTTCAGTAATGGATACGGGTTAAAGGTGTTACAGTATCAAAGATAAAGTCGAATCTACATAGAATTGATTGAGTTCAACAGATCAGATCTCCCGAAAAAAGCAAAAAAACAAAACCAAAAATAATCCTAAAGCCTAAGAAAAGAGAAAACTAAATACTAAAACTAAGAAGAAAATTATACAATATGAAAAGCTGTCTACAACACATGTTAAATGAGCCTATTTTTAGAATTAGAGTGGTCGCCGTCCTTAACCTAGGTCAGTTTTTGTTCTCGTGCTTAAATTTTTTATTGTTCTTAACCTGTAATTTTTATGTTATAAAATTTAGATAATTCAAACATATTATAAAACATAAACGAATTTAATAAAATAAAACTTACTTAGTGGGAAGGAAAAACAAAACATTTTCATTCCTTCTTTATGTAAGCCGAAACCATTTAGGGAGATTAAGAAAATATTTGGTTTTAGGGTTCAAGAATTTCAAGCTTCATTTGGTTAGTCAATTTAGTCCATTTTCTTGTAATTTTTATGTTTTTGGAATCCTGATAGCTTAAGCTAGTTGACCCATGCTATATTTTTTGATACCGTTAAAGATTGAAAAAGTCGACATTAATGGATAGTTGAAGTTCTAGGGGGTTAATTTGATAAATTTTAAGTTTAAAGTTGAAAAAAGACTGAATTGTAAAGTCAATTGATGATTTTGTACAGTAAGGACTAAAATGCACCAATTTCAAAATTTGTGGTGGGATTGAGAAATAGAAGATCTTATAGGGACTCTATTGAATTCAAATTTAAAATTTGAGGATAAATTTGAAAGTTAAGTTAGTCTCAGTTTTAAGGACTAAATTGAATAAAATCAAAACGCTACATTAATTGGAAATTGAATGTGAATTTGGCAATTTATTGATAATATTGTATGTTTGTTTTAATCAGTAGCTAATGTCAACCCAAATCCCTTGAAAAAGAAAGGAAAAGATAAATTTTTTTACGAATAGATTGGAGTTTACGGTTTGTGTTTCAATAATCTGAACTATCTCAAATGTTGGATTTTTCATTGCATTGTATGTTAAGTTTATAAGTTGAGCTATAATTGATTCAATGAGTTGGAATGATGTGTTTGAATTGTTTACATGTATTAAAGATTAAATTGAATAGATTCAGAAATATTAAATGTTATTTGAAATGTGAAATTGGACTGATGTTATGATGAGCTATGCTATTATATTTATATATATATGAGAATTATCGATTTGGTTGATTGAGATTTTGATATTTAAATGAAGAATTGATTAAAAATAATTGTGAGAAATTTTACCCTATTAATTGCTAGGGCAGGGTCGGGTATAATTGGCATGCCATAGGATAGCATGCGTTTAAGGTTATACGACTACGTGTTAGGGAGTGCTGGGCACCCCATTTGTTGGTTACACCAACCAGTGCTAGCCAAATCTATTTGTCAATTTATACTGACCATCATAAGGCACAACTTATTATTTCAAATTTATCCGACAGGCACTGGGTGCCAAATTGGTGTGTATGTTGGATTTGTGTATCTGTCCGACTTCGAGCCCAAGTTTGAGTCATGTTAATAGGAAAATAAAAATAGGAATTGGAACTACGATATGTGAAACAAATTGAAATAAAATGATTATGATTTTTGGAATGCATATAAATGCAAATGGTTAGAAAATGGAAGTGATATGTGAAAAGGAATGTTTATTTGTGAAATGTGTTAGAATAATGATAGATATGTTCATTGACTACATAAAATTAGAAATTGAAATAGAGTGTGCCATCTTATGAATTGAAATTGTCAAACACTATGTGAAGTTGTTTTGTCATGGTTTAATATTGGTAAATTGTGTTAGTTTTGATTAAAGAATGTAAGAAATGGTTTAGATGACATGTTAATTGCATATCATCGTTCATTTTAGCTTATGCATTTCAAATGACTTATGTTGTACTTAAATGTTTGGATAATAGAAATACCACTATGTATGCTTAGTGTACAATTTTGTTTTCCGTACCCAGGTTAAGTATTTTGTATTCTATCGTCAACTTTAGCATCCAACATCAAGCCCGAACTCAAGTGTTGGTGATAGTTTATTTTGTCATAGCATGTACATATGGAGTCTTTGGTTAAACAATGTTTATCTTGGATTTTGATGGCATTTTGAGAACCTTATATATTGATCTGCTGTAATTCAATGTAGCAAATTAAACTAGTTTTCGCACTTTAAGAGCTTGAAATTAAGCATTATCATTAGGATGTAATTATGTTTTAGTAACTTTTGTTAAATTCAATAAAATGTGCCAATTGAGTCTTTTATTAACCTTAGGGGCTGAATGTGGACTAAAGGTGAGATAATGAACTTTATAAGTGTGCAGGAGACTATTAGAAGGCATGTTAAATAGAGATTGGCCGCTATGTCACAACACGGAATGATTAATGTCACAACATAGGGAGTAGAATGGAGAAATCATGAAACTGCCTTCGTTTTCACTTCATAGACTAAGGGATTCGCAGCATACCCTTGATGAAGTCCCAAAAGGAGTATAATGACTCCTATGTCGCGACACAGGTCCTAGTGTGTCGCGACATTGACTTTGGACAAGAATTAAATATGAGCTAAGGGGTGTTTTGCTCTGTACAATATAACTTAAAGCTCGGGAACATCAGCTAACCTAGATTTAAGGACGACAACCACTTGAAATATATAGATAGGCTCCTTTGTCATATATTATGGGGACCAATTACTTAGTTTAAAATTTCACTTTAGTTTTCTTTCTTCTTAGGTTTTAGGTTTATTTGCAGTTTGTTCTTGTTTTATATTGAAAGATCTGATTTGTGAAGATAGTCAACTATGTAGATTCATATTTAATTTTAATACAAATCAAACATTTTCTTGAACTCTACACTTCAATACATTTATCATATTTTCTCTTTACATCAAATCCATATTGTTTATGAAAGCTGTGAGGAACTAATCCTTCTATGAGGGATCAGTGAGTAGAGGTATGATCTATTAATTGTTTTGTATGGTTATTTAACAAATCAATTGTTTGGGAAAGGAAGAACTTAAAACCCTAGGTCTGAAAACCCTAGGAAGTCATCAAGGTGGGAATTAACCCAAAATTGGTATGGCCTATCCGTGAACACCTTCACCCCAAGCCAATCTAGATTGTTAGGGCAAAAGATAATTAGTCCTTGTTGACTCGTTATTTGAGTGGAAGATTGGAATATCCTACTGGGATAGCGACTGGTTGATTGACGAGGACCTCAAAGTGACAGTTGATGGGGATTACCGAAGTGACTTAATCACCCATAATCAGATTTGATTTATTCCATAATCTCTTGAATTTTTATTTCTTTAAGTTATTTTATTTTATTATTATAAAAACCCTAAAAACTCTTTTTATTTTTCTTTCATACATAACTAAATTAAAGTACTAATTAGATCTTTAGGTGCTTAGGTTAAAATTAATCTAGCACTTGCCTTCCTTGGGTACGATCCTCGGAGTAATCACCTACTCTGTTATAACTACATTACAACTGAACTTATATACTTGCAAATAGCACCTAATTGATATATCTTTCATTGTAGTATTCACACTCTGGACATTAGTATGTCTGGTGGTAGTCAATCATTGAATCCAATTTAGCATGACTAATCTTACCAACTTCTTATTGAGCTCATGTCAACCTTTGTGATGAAGCTGGTGTAGTCGTTGCTTGTTGTCATTGGTTCCAATCTTTTATTTGTTTGGCTCGTAGCTCTGTGTACTATTGGAATAAAGTATTATCAATAATACTTTGAGATGGTTTCAAAGACTGCTCAGTTGATGCCATGGAAACGCATGCTCTTTTACATAAAGTCGTCACTAAGTGGGGAAAGAAAACTCCCACTTTATGGCCACTAATACATCTCTTCATGTTTTGATAGATCCACTTGCCAATACACACCTTCTTTTTCTACAAAATAGCATAAAGTAAAATTGCTCAAAACCTATTAACTTTAGATACATTTAAAGCAGGGACTATTTGTGTACACACAAGTTGAATCCACATTTTAGCCTCTAGGAACATGATAGCTTGATTGAAGGAATTTGGGATACTAGTACCTGGACAGTATTTCCATTCACCCTTTCCCTCTGTTAAGTAATTTATCATATTGTCCATACCTATGTCCCTAAAGTATTCCAAATAGGTTTCATTGATAAAATCTAGGTCATAGAATGGAGCATTGTAAATATCACAAATAATTTGAGGGGTTACTTTAACTTCTATCCCCTGTACAGATGTAATATCCCATATATGGCCGTTAGTATTTCTAGACTCATGATCTCGCAAAAATGCATAAAACTCTTAAACTATCGGGGCTACAGTAATATCTTTCAGGATTGTCCAAAAATGTTCCCACCTATGGTACCAAACCAAAGGCCATATCTCTTTACAAACGATCACCGATGAATCAAATCCCCTCTCTTGAATGAATGTTTTCCCTTGAAGTTCATTAAAATATTTTTCAACACTCAAGTTCCCAAAACTAGAGGGATTTTGAACTGTCAGTGGCTCTGGTTCATTAGTTCGTCCAACTTTTCTATGAGGCATTATCATTAAACTAAGAATTAAAGAAAAATATCAAGCAAAGTGTAACACACCTTACCCGTATCCCACACCAAAACAAGGTATGAGGCATTACTGGACTTCAACTCACACAATCATGCAAGACCGAGTCATGAATTTTCACCCAAATTTAAAACTTTTCATTCATGTGCTTAAAGTCCCTTATACAGCCGTGTGGGTAGGCCGTGTGGCTTGGGACACACCCGTGTCTTCAGCCCATGTAACTCTCTATTTATAACGTCGTCACCAAATTAAGGACACACGACAAAGGCACATGCCCATGTCCTAAAGCTGTGTCCTCCACACAGCTGTGTCTCTGCCTGTGTGTTTACTACTGGCCATTTTGTTTTGCATTTATTAGGGTGCAGAGGACACACGGCCAGACTACACGCCCATGGGGCGGACCGTGTGTCTAACCGTGTGGACAATTATAAGGCCATTTTCCAAGCCTTGTTTCACCTTTGGACACTATCATACTTAAACATATCTCATGGCACACACCATTGTCACACTTTTGACAATCATTCATGCCTAATCTTTACTAATTCATGCCTATGCAATGTCACCATTTCTCATGCTCAAATTAATAAACTTACTTAAGGCATTCCAAACTAATTTCATATCCAATTAATATCATTATTAATCTATTCTCAATTCACACATTTAAACCATGGTCACAGCAATACCAATTTGTCATCATTCATTCTTTGTACTTACGTGCCATATCATATCATCCATTATCATTAGTCATTCACATCACCACGACTTCGACACATGCATACATAAACAATTAGGTTTACAACCTAATGATCAACATGAGCCACATATCATGGCCTTATACAAATTGGACCATAAGCTATTCTAGGCCAACACATTTGGTCACATGAACAATGTCATCATTACTCAAAAGACAAGGTCCCTATACATGCCATAGACTCAAACTACTTGAATTTATCTATACCCGTAGTGATAGCTTGGTAGTGTGATGGCATATCCGGCGGTTTCCAACCTGAGCTTGCTAACTTAACCTATAAGAGATGGGAAAAGAAAGGGAGTAAGCTAATAAGCTTAGTAAGTTCATATGCAAAAAATGAACAGCTAACAGTGTTCACTTATTCTACCCATCTATAAGAATATTGTTATTACAGTTTGCATTTAGTCTCATGATTACCACATACTCATTCATAATGTTTACTCTTTAATCTTATGAACACTAATTGCATGTCTTAGCATTAGACTAGCAGCCATAATCCCACATAAATGCTTGTCTCCTTATTTAACAAGTTACTTCAATTCTCTTAGCAACATGCATGTCATTTATGAGTAAACATAATCTCAACAAATAGCTTATCAATCTTTCACTTATCCATAACTCATATAACTTGATGTTTTCGTAATGACTTAAGTTGACAATTACACTTGTCTTTTCTTTTGTTCATGTCTAATGAGTAAAAATTTAGGTATATACATTATACCATTTCACAACCTATTTAGGCTCACATGCCTAACATGTGACCATTTCAAATCTTACCATGCATCTCTTCATCAAAGGTGTAAATCAATAATTACATAGTTATCAATATCTCACAAACATAACTTATGCTTACACATTCATACCGAGAACTCATCACATATCGGTTTCACTTCACATGAGTTCTGTGTGCATACCTGTATCACTTGTATATAGTCACATACTTTTCATTTTGAACATACCATTGAATCACTCAAAATATCAATGGAGACTTGGAAATCTCATACATGCATATATGGTACCGTATCAATGCCACATTCCTGCTGTAGCCTTACATGAACTATTATATCGATGCCATGTCCCTGACATGGTCTTATACGATATCACATACCGAGACCATATCCCAGATATGGTCTTATACGGAATCTCAATAACCTCATTGTCATGATATTTGTATCCTATCCATCTCTAAGGTTCAATAGAAATTTTCTCATTCATTGAAACTTCATTGAATAGTCATTATTAAATTTCATAGGAACACATAGAATTCATGTAATATCGAAATATTAAATTCATAACAAAAGTGTGCATTATTTGCGTATGAACTTACCATGACACCCAAAATGGAAAAAAGGGAACTAACCGTCAATTACTTGTTTTCCCTTATTCTAGGCCCGAATCTCGTTTTCTTTGACATATAACATCACATTTAACTTATTATTACTCACATTACACAATGAGACCCAAAAATCATATTATGGAAAAATTACGTTTCTGCCCCTAAACTCTTTACATATTTACACTTTTGCCCTTAGGCTTGTAAAATGCTTTTCATCCAATTTATTTGTTCTTTAAGCCTAGCTGAACCATTTTCATAACTATAGCAACCCATATTTTGTAATATCCTGATTTTGGGCCTAGTCGGAATAGTGGTTTCGTGACCACAAAATCTAAGATAGAAATAATTATTTTATGATTATTTTAAGGTCTATGATATGATTGCATGATTGTGTGAAAATTTCGTGAAGAAATTTTATGCATAAAGTGCTTAAATTGAAATTAGGGACTAAATCGAATAATTTGCAAAACTTGTATTCTAGAAGTTTCTAGTACGAAATTGTTTTGAAATATTAATTAGGAGGTATTAAATAGAATTTTACCAATTTCTAAGTCTATGGACAAAAATTGGACATGGATGGAATTTTTGGAAAGTTTAGTAGTAAGGGCATTTTGGTCATTTAGGGGTAAAATGAATTAAAATACAAAATTAAGAGCCAATTTTGCTCATCTTCAACCCCATGGCCGAATATAGCAAGGAGAAACCATGGCTAGAGTTTTTCAAGCTTCCAAGCTCGATTGTAAGTCCGTTCTAGCCTCGTTTTTAATGTTTTTACGTTTTTGGAGTCCCGGTAGCTCGATTTAGCTTATGCTAGCAATAATTTAACCTAGGGTTTATATTTGGAAAAATACCCATAGGTGAAATTTGTGTATTTTGGTGTTTTATGATAGAATATGAGGTTTTAAATTATGTTAGACAACTTGTGCTACTCGGTTTTAAGTGAAAACGAGCAAAAGGGCTTAATCGGTAAAAATACCTAATAGTCATAAGTACATGTTAGAGTGAGAATTTGATGTTGCCATAGAAGGGAAAAAATGATCAGCATGTCATAAAACATAAGAAAATAGGCTGAAGTTTAATTTACGAGCTTTGGGGAAAAAGTGTAAATATGTAAAAGTTTAGGGGCAAAATTGTAATTTTTCCAAAATATGATTTTGGGTCAATTTGAATAATGTGAGTCCTAATTAGACTATATTTTAAATGATAGAGCAAGGAAAACTGAAGTTCGGGCTAAAATGGGGAAAATACCAAGTTGTGGACGAAATGGTAAAAGTAGCCATTTTCGCATACGAGGTAAGTTCATGTGTAAATGTAGTAACATAATTGTCATTTTAAGCAATTTAATGTTGTTTATATGATATGATGCTGATTATTATCATGAAATATTATGCTTTGTGGTTATTGTTGAATAATATGTAATTATGTGAATTACTTGATGAGTATGAACTATCACCGAAGTACCAATTTCGATATTTCGTGGAAGATGGCAAAGATGTGTGATCGAGAAAAATGCCCGTTTGAACCTTTGGAATGGATTAGGATACAAGTGACATGTCACTGGGATATTTGGGCATCCGAACTCGTTGAGTTGAGTCCGAGTTCACTTATGGATGCGAGCGTCCGAACTCGTTGAGTTGAGTCCGAGTTCACTTATGGATGCGAGCGTCCGAACTCGTTGAGTTGAGTCCGAGTTCACTTATGGGCGGGTAACATGGTAGCTTGGTTACATATGTGGCACTTATGTGCAAACTTTCCATGTATCCAAATTATATTTCGATGTGTTCAATGGGTAAAGTTCTACTGAAATGGAGGAATACTCAAGATGAAAGGGACGTATTGGTAAGTGTTGTGAAATGGGTACTTTGAACAGGTATGTACTTAACCCTCGGGTTGAAAAATCGATATAACAACAATATGGTAAGATGATAAATGAAAATGTGATATGAATGTCTTGGTGATGATTATGCAAATGATGTTTTATGTTTGCTTATATGGTTATGTTACTTGCTATTTGCATGTGAACTTATTAAGCATTTATGCTTACTCCCTCCTTTTCATTCCTTGTAGTTTTGACAAGCCAGCTCAGAAATCGAGAACGGTCGGAGGCTCGCTCACACTATCCGTATACCATCTTGGCATAATGGCTTGTATATTTTGAGAATGGCATGTATAGCATTATAATCATTTTGTATATATGGTCTAATGATATGGTTATTGAGTGGTATGGAAATGCTTGGTAATGATTAGCAATTGGAATGGCTAATCATGATCATATTTGGTGTTATGTATGTCAAATTGCTAGCTAATCCATGGAAACCATGAAATAGGTAAAATTTACCATAAAATAGATTCAAACAGCAGTAGTGATGTGAATTTGAAAAATCACTAAAAATAGTAGAAATGAAATTAAATAATGAATAAGTTATGGAATCGAAGCTTGATGAGTCTATTTTCATATGGAATAAGCTAAATAGGTATATGAGCTATATTTTATGGGATGTTTAAATTTTTGTGAAACAGGGCCAGAGCGATTTCTGGATCCCTTGTTCTGACTTTGGAAATTCACCATAAATTTTACAAAGATAATTAGAATATGTACAGATTCCTTATTGAGTCTAGTTTTATTAGAGACAAACAGAATAGTCATTGAAGCTCTGTACAGGGAGATATCTGATTCGTAATACACAGAGGTTAGAGTAGTCGAACCCTGAAACAGGGGAGATTTAACTAATAAACTGTACTAATTGGCCTGACCAAAAATTCTAGAAAACAATTAGTAGATAGATATATGAGTCTAGTTTCAGGAAAAATTTACGGAATTGGATTTCGAGTTTTGGAACTCGAGATATGATTTTTAAAGCGACTGTGATGCTGTTAGGCACCTTGTCTGGAAATTTTAAAATGAATTGTATGAGCTGTTTAAGTAATGAATTAAGTCCGTTAACACCTCATGTTCGACTCCGGTAACGGTCTCGGGTACAGGGCGTTACATTTAATGGTATCTGAGCAGGTTTAGTCGGTTCTCGGACTAACCTAGCATGTGTAAAAGTTTAAATATACATGCCACTGATCTGTGATAGTGTGATGTCTTCCGACGCGTATGAGTACCGTCTTATTTAGACAGGGTACTCTCCAACCGAGCTGTGCCGACCATGTTCAATGTTATGTGAAGGTATTTGAGTAAAATTATGATTATGATAAGTCTCGGTTCAGAAAAGTATGAATAAAGGTTTATGATACATATGTGATAAATATTCATATTTGCTTAATGCTCATATGATGTTGTGTGTGTGGCTTACTTGATAAGATGAATGGAATAAATAGAAAGTAGTAGAGGTATGAATAAAGGTCATAATATTATGATACGAATGAAAATGTCCTTGTCTTGATTTGGACGTCGAATGTTGATGAATGTTAATGATATATAATTTTTATGAGATAAAGGAATATAATGAAATGAACTTATCTATGTTAAATTGTTGGACTGAATTATATGATTGTAATGATATGTACATGATGATGCACAAAATGAAAGTTGTAATTGTGGTGCAAATATCTATGTTTGTTTGGCTTTATATGATGTCATGAGCATGACTTAATTTAATTAAATGAATGGATAAGTAAAGCTATCTAGAAAACATAGAATGTATGCATAAGTATATTGTCTAAATGGGACAATAGGAAAATTGGTGTAAGCCAACATGAATGAATGACATGATTTTGATGATGTTACTATGATGATGGAAGTTGTGTCATATGTGTATGTATAAGAAAGTCGAGTCAGAGGTCCTACAACCCCTCCCCCTTACCGAAGTGGTACTTATAATGGAATTTCATGAGATTTGTATTGAATAAGTTTCCGGTTGAGAACCCAAATAGTACAGTGATAGAATAATTATAAGTATGATCAGAGATTGAAAATGAGCTGATAAGTAAAGTCAGAGCTAGTAAAGTATCGGATTGATATAAAGATTATTGGAATTATGCACTGTCCCAATTAGAGAAGGAAATTCTCTTTGGTAAATCGAATTACTCAGGTGCAAGGTCGAGAAAAGTGTAAATCAAAATTTATTCAGAACTGACCTTCTTTAGTGAATGGTTTAATATGAAATTTGTGATGGCAGAACTAGTTAGGGAAATGATAATTGAAATGTGAACTATCTGAGTGTGACAGTTATGACTGGATAGATTTAGCAGTTTCTTTTGAGATGTTCTATGTGTTTACCCGTTCTCAGAAATATTTCTATGGCTATTGATCTTCTGAAGAAATTCTTGTTATATGGGAATGTCTTCTAATTCTGGTGTTGGATGAAAGCATTGGTAGTCTGACTGGTTTATAATTTATATTGCTCTATTTCATCGGGTATTCTATTTCATTTCGTCTGATAACAATTGATGAGAGAATACGTATGATATTATGATTCTGTTTCTTCTACTTGATGCTTCATTTGATATATATATATGTATGGGAAGATATATTGATCTTGTTATATTTGATTTCAGTGGGCTTAAATGATATTTTCCTCTGGACTTTCTTTCTTTGAAGAATTATCGGGGTATTCCGTATCTTCTCTATGAGTTTGGTTTTCGATTCTCCGGCATAGTATCGTATCTTGGGTTTCTTTATCCTAGATTTCTTTATTCTGGATTTCTTTATTCCGGGTTTCTCTATCTTGGATTTCTTTATTCGGTTTTCTTATTATCTTTGTTCCATAATTTGTCAATTACGACTCATGTTCGAAGTGGGTTCTTCAGCTCGTGATAATCATGTAAAATATGACTATACTTCTAATTTGATCTTAGTAATGTGGTGATTTTAATATTGGGATTTTTTCTAATTTCTGTGTAAGGATTTGACATCAGTAAAGGCATAGGAGATAAAAGCGCGAGTTTCACTCGGTATGGTAAATTATTTATTTGAAAGATTTCATGTGACAATTATGTCAGGATTATTTTTCCCAAGTCTGATAATAGAATTTCATTTTGTACGGATAAAAGAGAAAATAGTTTGAACGAGAAGTGTATATTTATTAGAAAGAGTTGAATATTAGTTTAGGTCACTACGAATGATAAGGTTTCCATCTTGTGAAAGCTGAAAAGTTTATTACATGTTGACAGAGTTCGGATAGATGAGAATATTGGTAACCGAAGCGTCTGAACTAGACTAGTTTACATTGAGCAAAGTCTTCCTGACTTTCAGTAATGTACTGTTGTATGAATTGTGATGTGTTTCAAGACAGTTAGGTAATGTGATAGTTTAGAGCATTCGATGTTACATAAAATTTGAGTTGTTAAAGAGGTTAAAGCCGAGCATTGGAATCTATCAAAATTATCCTTGTCAGTGTTGACATTGGGATGGAAATGAGAAAGATTATTCTTGAGGCCATATCAGAATTAATTCCATAGCAGAAAGAGGAAAATGTGATGTATCCTATTGTTAAATGTTTAACGAGATCTATAAATCATATCTGTATTGAATGAATTCCTACTCATCAGATTCATGGAATTTTAGGTCTCTTTGATTGTTGGATTTCTTAGAATTCCGGTCACCATTAATCAAGTTAAGATCCGAGTTTTATGTCATGATATCATGGGAAACTGAGAAGGGTTGAAAATTTAAGAACAGTTGAGAGTTGAGACTATAAGCTTTCAGATCATATGAGAAATTAAAGAGATGTATTGGAGGTACAGTCTAAGTGAAAGTTCTTTGGCACCGAATATGAGATTAAAAGTGAAGACCACTTTTCTGGTAAGATTTTCGGGGACGAAAATCCCTAAAAAGGGGGACAGTTGTAATATCCTGATTTTGGGCCTAGTCGGAATAGTGGTTTCGTGACCACAAAATCTGAGATAGAAATAATTATTTTATGATTATTTTAAGGTCTATGATATGATTGCATGATTGTGTGAAAATTTCGTGAAGAAATTTTATGCATAAAGTGCTTAAATTGAAATTAGGGACTAAATCGAATAATTTGCAAAACTTGTATTCTAGAAGTTTCTAGTACGAAATTGTTTTGAAATATTAATTAGGAGGTATTAAATAGAATTTTACCAATTTCTAAGTCTATGGACAAAAATTGGACATGGATGGAATTTTTGGAAAGTTTAGTAGTAAGGGCATTTTGGTCATTTAGGGGTAAAATGAATTAAAATACAAAATTAAGAGCCAATTTTGCTCATCTTCAACCCCATGGCCGAATATAGCAAGGAGAAACCATGGATAGGGTTTTTCAAGCTTCCAAGCTCGATTGTAAGTCCGTTCTAGCCTCGTTTTTAATGATTTTTACGTTTTTGGAGTCCCAGTAGCTCGATTTAGCTTATGCTAGCAATAATTTAACCTAGGGTTTATATTTGGAAAAATACCCATAGGTGAAATTTGTGTATTTTGGTGTTTTATGATAGAATATGAGGTTTTAAATTATGTTAGACAACTTGTGCTACTCGGTTTTAAGTGAAAACGAGCAAAAGGGCTTAATCGGTAAAAATACCTAATAGTCATAAGTACATGTTAGAGTGAGAATTTGATGTTGCCATAGAAGGGAAAAAATGATCAGCATGTCATAAAACATAAGAAAATAGGCTGAAGTTTAATTTACGAGCTTTGGGGAAAAAGTGTAAATATGCAAAAGTTTAGGGGCAAAATTGTAATTTTTCCAAAATATGATTTTGGGTCAATTTGAATAATGTGAGTCCTAATTAGACTATATTTTAAATGATAGAGCAAGGAAAACTGAAATTCGGGCTAAAATGGGGAAAATACCAAGTTGTGGACGAAATGGTAAAAGTAGCCATTCTCGCATACGAGGTAAGTTCATGTGTAAATGTAGTAACATAGTTGTCATTTTAAGCAATTTAATGTTGTTTATATGATATGATGCTGATTATTATCATGAAATATTATGCTTTGTGGTTATTGTTGAATAATATGTAATTATGTGAATTACTTGATGAGTATGAACTATCACCGAAGTATCAATTTCGATATTCCGTGGAAGATGGCAAAGATGTGTGATCGAGAAAAACGCCCGTTTGAACCTTAGGAATGGATTAGGATACAAGTGACATGTCACTGGGATATTTGGGCATCCGAACTCGTTGAGTTGAGTCCGAGTTCACTTATGGATGCGAGCGTCCGAACTCGTTGAGTTGAGTCTGAGTTCACTTATGGATGCGAGCGTCCGAACTCGTTGAGTTGAGTCCGAGTTCACTTATGGATGCGAGCGTCCGAACTCGTTGAGTTGAGTCCGAGTTCACTTATGGGCGGGTAACATGGTAGCTTGGTTACATATGTGGCACTTATGTGCAAACTTTCCATGTATCCGAATTATATTCCGATGTGTTCAACGGGTAAAGTTCTACTGAAATAGAGGAATACTCAAGATGAAAGGGGCGTATTGGTAAGTGTTGTGAAATGGGTACTTTGAACAGGTATGTACTTAACCCTCAGGTTGAAAAATCGATATAACAACAATATGGTAAGATGATAAATGAAAATGTGATATGAATGTCTTGGTGATGATTATGCAAATGATATTTTATGTTTGCTTATATGGTTATGTTACTTGCTATTTGCATGTGAACTTATTAAGCATTTATGCTTACTCCCTCCTTTTCATTCCTTGTAGTTTCGACAAGTCAGCTCGGAAATCGAGAACGGTCGGAGGCTCGCTCACACTATCCGTATACCATCTTGGCATAATGGCTTGTATATTTTGAGAATGGCATGTATAGCATTATAATCATTTTGTATATATGGTCTTATGATATGGTTATTGAGTGGTATGGAAATGCTTGGTAATGATTAGCAATTGGAATGGCTAATCATGATCATATTTGGTGTTATGTATGTCAAATTGCTAGCTAATCCATGGAAACCATGAAATAGGTAAAATTTACCATAAAATAGATTCAAACAGCAGTAGTGATGTGAATTTGAAAAATCACTAAAATAGTAGAAATGAAATTAAATAATGAATAAGTTATGGAATCGAAGCTTGATGAGTCTATTTTCATATGGAATAAGCTAAACAGGTATATGAGCTATATTTTATGAGATGTTTAAATTTTTGTGAAACAGGGCCAGAGCGATTTCTGGATCCCCTGTTCTGACTTTGGAAATTCACCATAAATTTTACAAAGATAATTAGAAGTCATGATTTATATGTACAGATTCCTTATTGAGTCTAGTTTTATTAGAGACAAACGGAATAGTCATTTAAGCTCTGTACAGGGAGATATCTGATTCGTAATACACAGAGGTTAGAGAAGTCGAATCCCGAAATAGGGGAGACTTTAACTAATAAACTGTACTAATTGGCCTGACCAAAAATTCTAGTAAAAAATTAGTATATAGATATATAGTCTAGTTTCAGGAAAAATTTACGGAATTGGATTTCGAGTTTCAGAACTCGAGATATGATTTTTAAAGCGACTGTGATGCTGTTAGCCAGCTTGTCTGGAAATTTTAAAATGAATTGTATGAGCTGTTTAAGTAATGAATTAAGTCCGTTAACACCTCGTGTTCGACTCCGGCAACGGTCTCGGGTACGGGGCGTTACACATTTCTCATTAAATCATACTTTTATTCTTTTTCCCAAAATGGTCCTTTTTTGACATTTTCACCGAAAATCTCTTAGTAAAAGTTGTTTCTCCAACCTCAAACATGCATAATCTACCATTAGACATCAAAATACATGCTTGTTACACATGGGTAAATTCTTAATCATGAACCCTAATTCAAAATAAGACTAGAAATAGGTAGATCATGCTCCAAGGATCTCAAAAATGTGAAAATCATTAAAAATGGGGCAAGAATTTACTTACTATGGAGCTTGGAAAGCTTGAACAAAACCCTAGCCATGGATTCCATTGTATTTTCGGTTGGAGGTAGAAGATGGACAACAATTTTGGCTTACTTTCCTTTTTTAATTCATTTATTTACAAAATAACCAAAATGCCCTTAATACCTTTCTTTGAAATTTTACCTAGCCATGTCCATTTTTGTCCATCAAATTATCCAATGGTCTAATTACCATATACGGACCTCTAATTTAAAGTTTGATGACAATTGGATACCTCTAGCATGTAGAACTCAACTTTTGTACTTTTTCCAATTTAGTCCTTTTGACCAAATTGAATGCCCAAATGTCAAAATTTTCAAACAAAATTTTCACAAAATAATTTCGTGAAATCAGATACCATAAGAATATAATAAAAAAATTTCCTCGTCGAATTTGGGGTCCCGAACCACTGCTCCGATTAGGCTCAAAATTAGGCTGTTAGAATTCTCCCCCTTTAGGGATTTTCATCCCAGAAAATCTCATCAGACAAGAGATTAGAACATTCTTTCTTATAGTACTTTTATGCCTCATCGAATAATCTTCTTCAAGGTAGTACATTCCAGAGACATTCTATCATAGGATCTGATATCCAAAGTCCTGAACTATCGAATCTGTATGTTAGTCATGTCGGTCTAATTTCTTTCGACTTTCATAAATCACTTCCACTAATTCTTCAGAATCACAAACCAAATTAACCTTGTATATGCATTTCTAACCATCTTTGAGCTTTAATACACAGTCTCGAAATATACCGTCAAAATCTAAACTACTTTCTTAAATTTATCATTGATATAGAAACAAATTACTGTGCTAAAATGCAACTACAGACTCAGGGTTTCCTATAGCTTATCCCATAATTGCGACGTAACCTCCAGACCTCTATCCGACATAATGGAACTAGCACTCCGCATAACTGAACAATCTCAGAAGCATATAGCTCAGTTTATCTATCCAATAAGAATTTTGTACATACTGAAATGATCATGCGTATCCTTTGCCAAACAATCAACCACGATCCAAATAACCTTTCCTTTTTTTTTTGAGAGATTATGACAATCCCGATGTGAAATCTATAGTAATTCTATTTCGTTAACACTCTCTCACAATTACTGACGGTATCAGTCGTGAATACACTTGATGTTCAACTTTTATCTGTTAACATATCATTGTTTGAGTGCGAATCCAAAAATATCATATAACATATGCAATCGCTAACACTTCTACTTATTATAACAGCGCATTTTATTACTCTTGGATGAACAGACGTGTTACTACTGAGTCTCATACAAAAATCTTTGCATACATTCTAAATTCATCAATACGCATATTTCTATCTCGACATAACAATAATACCAGGAATCATGTCTGTCCTGAAATTCAACCTCAGAAGTAAACTCGCCTTCAACTTACTTAGATTACTTTTCACTATCACATTTCTAAACTTCTCCGTTGCATAAAGAAAATTTCACTTTAGAATTTACTAAAGTCATAACTAGACCATCATCAAATAAAGTAAATCAAGTATTCAACTCTCACAAAATAAACAAATTTTTTCATTCAAATATCTGTAATCATGCTTGCTTTCCAAAAGACAAATCGATAATTTCTCGAAATCTTTCAATACCTAAATCCATTTACAATGTCTTAAACTTCAGATCTTTTTCTGTAACCTTAGATACTTTATACCATTGGAACCAGGAAACATACAACATTTTCCATTGAACACACTATATCATCGGATCCATAATATTACATAAAAGTTGTAGTCTCTAAGCCACCAGTCGAATAATTCTTTTTGATGTAATTTTAACCATCTAACGGTACAAACTACCTCCTTACATTCTTTTATTAAGGCACTTACCAATTCATCCAATAGCGTATCGCTGACAATCATAAATTTCTTACTTAATTCAAACTGAACTCAGAATTAGAACCTTCAGTTAATAATACCCTTTTCTGTTTTCAACTTTGTGAACATGCAACAGACTATTCAAACTTTCACGAATGCAATAACTTATCATTCAAATCAGCTTCATTTGCAATAACATCGTTTGATTAGAACAAATCTAATTGGCACATTGATATACTCGTGAATACACAAAATCCATTTTCTTATCTGAGGATACACTTGACACATATAATTCACATCACATTTCAATTGACTAGTTTTCTTTAACAAAAAAATAACTAAGTCAATCTCAACTATCAAGTAATAATGTATTAAAATGCTCCCTTCTTCAAGTTATTAAAACAACTTAAACACACAATCTTTCAAAGTTCTCTTATCATGCTACCGAAGACCTTTACCATCACATTAGTTCAAAGAGACAAAATATCCAATTTAACTTGTTGACTGTAGTCAACCACATTCGTCCACAATTGTGTTTTCTTACCACCATACTATTCTAGTTTGAGCTTCTATCATCTATACCTTTATTGATAACCATTTATTACGTAAGATTACAGAAATCCAAATATTAGAATCTCCACATTCCTATTATTGAATCCAGAAATATAATCATAATAAGTATAGACATCACAGACTAAAGAACATACTTGAGCGTTAAGCCATGTCTAATAGTTTATACAATAAGGATGATAAGAAAAGCCAACTATGATATTTTAGCAAAATTCCAAGAGTATAACTCACAATAAGATAATAAATTCCTAATAATTCCTCAGAGAAAACCAGAAGAAATACTGCTCGTAAACCGATCAGACTAACAACGCTCTTATCTAGTATTAGAGTTAGCTTACATTCTCACGCAATAGGATTTTCATCGGAAAACAAACAATCACATATATCACTGAGGATAACAATTTCATAAACTATTCAAAAGGGGTCGTCGTAGTTTATTCAACTATAACTGTCATACACAGATATCTTTACAGCTAAAATATCATATCTCTGACCAATTTTCTCATCATAAATCCCTTATCATCCCACTCAGTAATAAACATCAATTCGAGAGAAATTTCAGTAAATACATAGTTTAGTCCTTATTCTTGAATGAGTTGAATAGTTGAGACTAACTTCTTCTTTGTACGTGACACTGCCTAATCTGTACAATCTTTAAAACATTATGATGTCCTTCACAAGACTGTTTTCACTTTCCTTACTGTAACACCCCTAACCCGTATCCGTCACAGGACTAGGGTTAGTGACATTACCGGACAAAACGAAACAAATAACATACATTTCATAAACTTTAAAGCATCAGAGATTAAACATCAATATAGAGTCTCAGCCATAAACACGTATTAGAAAAAGGTCAAGACTAAACAGAACACATACAAAATTTTCCAAAACTTAAACATTTTTCAAACAAGTACAGGTCACACGCCCGTGTGTTTAGGCCGTTCCAAAACAGGGCATACATAATGACTTGCTCACATTGGCACAAGACACGCCCGTGTGCCTTGGCTATGGTCGAGTCTGACTTAAGCCACACAACTAGCCGTACGCCCGTGTGCCTTGGCCTTGCTCGAACCTGACTTTCAATTGTAGGGTATCCCAGGGAACACACGACCGTGCCACATAGCTGTGTGTTGCACACGGCTGAGACACACGCCTGTGTCTCTACTCGTGTGGACAAAAACAGGCCATTTGAATAGCCAATTTGCCACCCCAATTTGGGTCTACCTACAAACACCAAACCAAATATATATGCACAACCCTTTCAGCCAATATCTATACCAAATCATACATAATTCATGCTATAACATTATCAATCAATTCATAAGCAAAACTTAAACAAAAATCATATCAAAACTTGCCAAACTTACCATTTCTCTTAACCATTCAAGAACACATCAAATAGATCATTTTGTATCACATTTCATATAACAAAATCAAAACATAAACACAAACTAGCCATATCATATGGCTATATATGTACAATACAAAACATAATTCCACAAATTCTAGCCTATACATGCCATACTTTAATATATACATTTTCAAAGTACCAAAATAAGGTTCGATAGTGTTGTGACGATCCTTGTAACATCCTGATTTTTGGAATTATTCGCGATTTTCAATATTTTGTAAAGACTTTAAAATTTTGTATTTGGATGTGAAATTAATATTTTGGGTAGGTAAATGGGCTTATAAAAGGCCCATGTGTTGGCCAAAACCCGGTTGAATTTTTTTGAATTTTGGACTTAAAAGGTTAGGGGTTCTGGCTAAGTGGCCTTAAGTGGAGTGATGGGTAAATTGCATCACAAAAAGAGCCTTGGTAAAGTGGCCAGGGTGACGCCACTAGGGTCCTAAAAAAGTGGCGTGTGGAGCATTGGGGAAGGCATGGGATCGATTCCCAGTGTTGACAAATAGATGCATTTATTTTTAAGTGCTGGAGGGGTAAGTGTTGGAGTCCAAGTGGATTCTGCTAAAGGAAAGTTTGAATCAGTCTAAATGCTTGAATTAATGAGTGATAAGGGGAGAGATTTAAGGGATATGGGGAAGGGCTGAGAGTTGGCCGAATTTAGGGAATTGAAGAGGGAAAATTCGGCAAAGGGTTTAGGTAAAATTTCAGCACCTAGGGCTTTGTGAGGTGCCGTTTTCTTCTGCTCAGGCACCACAAGGGTTTCTTTTTTTCTCTTCTTCCTCTCTAGCCAAAACTACCACCTCCCCTATTCTTCTTTTTCTATTTTTTCTTCTTCAAAACCATTCATCAAACCTGCTATTCATCAGCACCTTTGTCGAAGTCGCAAAAGCCGAAATCCTGTGATCACTGTTTGTGCCGATTTCTTCAAAGCCAGGTCCTTCTATGTTCTTTTGTTTTTATTAAATCTACGATTATCTTTTCTTAATCCTAGATACCTGACGGCAATTTTACTTCAAGGTTATAGTTCCATATTTTCATCTCCTTCATCACCCAAAAGCCAAAAAACCATAGATTTGGGGGCTTATAGCCGAAACTTCAAGACTTTGGGAGTCGAGTTCTACCGTCGTTTGATAGATAAATCTACACCAGATTGCGTGGAGATCAAAAAGGGGTAAGGGGTAAGTACTTATCATCTCAGATCTGTTCTTATTTTACGATGTTAGGAAAAGCCGAAATCCCTAAAAATTAGGGAGGCTGTCGATTTGAGCATAAGGCTTTAAGGGTTTGTAACTGATGTTTTCTTTCGATGATTAGAGTCTTCTTAAGCGTTGGATCAAAAGCGTGAATCATTGGAACAATCGGATTCGGAGCTAGCTATCGATTTTGGCAAAAAGGTAAGGGTTCAAAGGCTTTTAGGGATATGGTTCGGTCATGGATAAGTAAGTTTTGGGGTTTAGTGATTATGGTTTGTAAATAAGAACTGTGCTAATCAATTGTAGGACATCGGAAGAGATCTCAATAGCAGTCTTCGCGAATCAGGTGTGTACCGAACACCCTTCCTTAGTTCAATTCGGCAAAAGCCGAAATGCCAAAATTTCGGCATTTCACAGGCTTGTGAGTATGCGAATGCTCTCAAGACATAGAGTAATTGTTAGATCTAGCACCGCAAAGTGGTAAGTAAGTTCGTGTGACATTTTAACGTACTTTGGAAAAAGAGGGCCTCAATGGGCCAAAACTGGGCCCAATGGGCTTACGGACCAATATGGGTAAGAGATGGGCAAAGTAGCATGTTAGTTAGATGGTGGGACCAAAATTGCATAAAACGACTAAAAAAATTACTGAAATAACGTGTGTAGTTGCGTAAGTACGAAATTACCCCTAAAGAGCATAATTACCGAAATACCCCTAGGGTTTAAATTGGCTAAACTGCATGATTGATTAATACTGTATTGTACATGATATGCTTTATTAATATCTGTTGCATGGGATTAGGGTAATTGATGGAGGAAGTATTGAAAGTGGTTCATCCACGTATTGGAGGCTTTGCCTCAACTTACTGATATTTGAGTAGCGTGGCTGCAACTGTGGAGTGTAGGGCTGGATGGGTTGAGATATTCCCCACATGGAGTGTAGGGCTGGTACGGGGCAGTGTAGCGGTTGGTGGGTTGAGTAGTCTCCCTAGATGGGTTTGCATGCATTACTACTATTGTTACTTATGTTACTGTACTGGGCCTATGGGCCACACTGTTATGTAAAAAGGGGCTAAGGCCTTGCTACTGTATTCTGAAAAGGGCTTCGGTCCACTGTATACTGTTATCTGAATAGGGCTTAGGCCCAACGGGCTTGAGCTGATTTGGGCTTTGGATGGGTTTCTGTATACACTGAGTTTCCCAAACTCACCCCCTTTTTCCTTCCATCCTTGCAGGTGAGCCCTAGTTGGTGGACTTGGAGCTGGGCGGGATTCAGAGTGGCCATGAAGATGGATTGCCGATTTTAAATAAGTTTAGCATTTAATTTGGATTATTTTTATTATGCTTAAAGTTGTAATAAGGCCGCTCTTTTTAATTAATTTTATTTTGGGGATTATTAAACTGGTTAGCACTAGGGTTCATTTTATAAAAACTACTCGTTTTTAAAAGATCACGATGACGCGCAAAGTTTCCGCAAAGTAAATGTTTTTCCAAGAAAATTAATATTTTAAGCAAACGTTTTTCAACCTTAATCATTTTTTTAAGATGGACATAACCAAACGGTTTTCTCCAAATTATACGAGATGTTAGAGTGTGGCAATGGCGGTGTGCATGTCTAGGATTGGATCCGAAGGGAGCTTGGTACTTAAGCAGTCCAACGGACTCACCTCCTCTCCTTCCTGGTTTCCTACCTGGTGCACAGCTTCCATTCACTTTAACCTACTTTTAAAAGTGTCTTTTACAACACCAACTAAGTTTTTTCCAAACTAAGTAATACGGAATGTTTTGAACGCTTCGATGTGGCGCATCAGATTCGGTCATAACGTCCAGGCTGAGTTTGGGGTGTTACAATCCTCAACGATCCCCGAGCTCACAATAGCTTTGATATCTATAAAACAATGCAAACACATACAAAGTAAGCTTTCAAAAGCTTAGTAAGCCATATACAAATAAACATATCATTCAAAACAAATAAGTATCATCGAATCCTTTATACTTTGTATACCAATGGTTACACAAATCTCATATTCAAATACTTATTTTTCATTCTCAAATAAGCTATACAAAGTAAACATACCTAAATCCGATATGATTTCACAAATTTATTCATTTTCTTGGAATGCCCGTTTGAACCATTCGGAAACATAAGGATACGCGGATAACTCAGAGAACATATGCAATGCCAACGTCCCAGACGTGGTCTTACATGTAATCAAACATCGATCCCACTATCCTAGACAGGGTCTTACACGAAATCAAATACGATTGCAATGTCCCAGACATGGTCTTACACGTAAAACAGAAGTCGATGCCAACGTCCCAGATGTAGTCTTACACGAAATCAGATAACGAAATCTTATGTCATGACATATGTATCCTAACTATTCCTAAGGTTCGCACGGGGCTTTTCAGACGTCGGAACTTTGTCGATACTTTCTCGAATAGCATATATTTAGCTCAGACATTCAATCATCACAATTCAATATCAATTAAATAATAACTCAATTCAAACAAGCTTATTTGTATATCGACTTACCTCGTAAAGATTCCAATGAAAGAAATCGGTTACTCGACAACTTTCGACTTTCCCCTATCTAACTCAGTATTCTTTAATTCTCGATCTATATAAAGTTAAATTTAACTAATTCAATCACAAATTCATTCAAAACTATCCACAAACACACATTTAGGCATTTTACAAACTAGCCCTCATATTTTCACATTTTGACACTTTAGTCCCTAATTCACAAAATCTCAAAATACACTTAATTTGCTTGTACACAGGCTTAGCCGAATTTCAATAAGGTTCATATAAGTCCACGTAATTTATTGTTTCATATTTTAGTACCTCAATTTACAAATTTCACAATTTAGCCCATTTTACTCAAAATCGTCAAAAATCTGAAGACAAAACATATAAACCCAACATCACACTTTCATATTGCATCAATTAACAACATAAAGCTCATGAATTCATCCATGGCACATTTCAAAATCATCATTAAAATTAGAAATTGAGGCATGGGCTTGATACTATACGAAGCAACGATTATAAAAATGTAGAAATTATTAAAAACGGAACAAAAATGAACCTTCAATTGAACTTTAGTATGGCCGAACCCTAGCTAACTCTTTTTCTTTTCTTTCATTATGATTTTTGGTTGAATATGAAGACAAATGACTTGATTTTCATGCCTTTGTTTTTTTTTATCAACATTAATAATTCTTTTACAATTTTAACCTTTAATAATCCATTACAAATTCACTTAATGGATGGTTATTTATGTCCATTCAAACTTCCAATGGTCAAATAACCACATAAGGACCTCACAATTATAAAGTCAAATCAAATAGGCACTTTAACAATTAGAAGGCCACTTTAACATTTTATGCGATTAGGTCCTTTTTCAAAATTAAGCACACAAACATTTACATTTTCATATGAGACTTCCACACATGCTCAAAATAATATTTAAATATTTTTTTGACTCGGATATGTGGTCTCGAAACCACTATTCCGACTAGGGTCAAAACTGGACTATTGCAATTCTCCCCCTTAGGGATTTTCGTCCCCGAAAATCTTACCGTTAAACAGATTTGGATATTGTCATCTCATAGCATCTTCAGACTCCCACGTGGCCTCTTCAACACCGTGTCGATGCCACGTCACTTTTACAAAGGGAATTTTCTTATTTCGCAGTTCTTTAACCTCTCGAGCTAAAATACGGATCGACTTTTCTTCGTAAGTCATATTAGACTGAATTTCAATCTCAGACAGAGGAATCACATGTGCAGGTTCGGATCTGTAACGTCGAAGCATCGATACATGTAACTTTGGTGGCAACAACAATCTATATGCTATCGGCCCAATACACTTGATAATCTCATACGACCCAATGAACCTCAGACTCAATTTGCCTTTTCTACTGAAGCGAAGTAATTTCTTCCACAGAGACACCTTCAAAAACACTATGTCGCTGATCTCAAACTCAATATCTTTTCTTTTCAGATCCTCATAAGATTTCTAACAATCAGAAGCTGCTTTCAAACTATCTCGGATCACTTTTACTTTCTGTTCAGTTTCTTTTAGTAAATCAATTCTGTGAATCTTATTTTCACTGAGCTCAGTTCAATACAAAGGTGTACGACATTTCGACCATATAAAGCTTCGTATGGTGCCATTTTAATGCTAGATTGAAAAATATTATTATAAGCGAATTCAATCAAAGGCAAATACTGTTCCCACATACCTTCAAACTTGAGAATGCAACATCTCAACATAACCTCAAGCATCTAAATGATTCGCTCAGACTGACCATCTGTTTGTGGATGGAAAGCAGTGCTAAAATGTAATTTAGTATCTAGCGCATCTAGCAGTTTCTTCCAAAACCGCGATGTAAACATCGGATCTCTATCCAAAACAATAGAAATAGGTACGCCATGTAACCTCCCAATCTGAGAAACATATAAGTCAGCAAGCTTGTCGAGCGAATAAGCTGTACGAACCGGAACAAAATAAGGTGATTTAGTCAATCTATCCCCAATAACCTAGATTGTATCTTTCTTGCTCGGTATCAATGATAGACCAGATATAAAATCCATTGTGACTCTGTCCCACTTCCACTCAGGTATCATGACTGGTTGAAGCAACCTAGAAGGTACCTGATGCTCAGCTTTTATTTTCTAACAGACTAAACATTTTGAAACAAAGTTAGAAATGTCTCGTTTCATACCTTGCCACCAATAAAGCTGTTTCAGATCATTATACATTTTCGTACTACCAGGGTGAACAGATAACCGACTGCTGTGAGCTTCATTCAAAATCATTTGAATTAACTCTGGATTTCTTGGAACACAAATTCTATCTCGGAATCTTAGACAATCATCTTTATCAACTCTGAATTCTAAATCAGTCTCTACATTACACTGAGCTCGTTTAGCTAAAATCTCGTTATCAATCTTCTGAGCTTTGATAATCTGCTGTAAGAACAAAGGTCTTGCTTCAATTCATCCAAAACTAAAACACCATCAGACAAAATCAAATGAGCATTCATCGCATGCAAAGAAAACAACGAATTTTGACTCAAGGCATCAGCAACAACATTTTCTTTTCCCGAATGATAATCTATCATAAGTTCATAGTCTTTAAGCAATTCAAGACACCTTCTCTATCGTAGATTCAAATCTTTCTGCGTCATCAGATACTTCAAACTCTTGTGATCAGAATAAACATGACATCTCTCATCGAACAAGTATTGATGCCAAATCTTTAGAGCAAACACAATCGCAGCTAACTCAAGATCGTGTGTCAGATAGTTCTTTTCGTGCGGCTTTAGCTGTCTTGAAGCATAGGTAATGACTTTGCCTTGTTGCATCAAAACACATTCCAGTCTGATCAACGAAGCATCACTGTGGGTCACAAATTCTTTACCCGATTCTAGTTGTACCAATACCAGAGCTTCAGTCAATTAAGTTTTCAACTGATCAAAACTGTTCTAACACTTTTCAAACCATTCAAATTTCACATCTTTCTGAAGTAGCTTCGTTAACGGAGTTGCAATCATAGAAAAGCCTTTTACAAACCTTCTGTAATAATCGGTAAGTCCTAGAAAACTACAGACTTCAGAGACATTCCTTAGATGTTTCCAATTCAAAATAGCCAAAATCTTACTCCGTTAACTCGAATACTAGATGCTAAATCAATATGACCCAGAAAACCAACTTCTCGCAACCAGAATTCACATTTACTGAACTTTGCATATAATTATTTATCTCGTAGAATCTGTAGCACTAATCTTAGATGCTCGGCATGTTCGGATTCATCATGTGAATAAATCAATATGTCATCAATGAAATCAACAACAAATTGATCCAGATACGGTCTGAAAATTCTATTCATCAAATCTATAAAGATAGCAGGTGCGTTAGTTAATCCAAAAGGCATAACTAAGAATTCATATGATTTATTAACCAAATTACATATATAACCTTTATATTAAAATATAGAACCATTATAATTCATGGTTTCTACCATCCATCACTTATAAAATGGCATAATTGCAACATAAATGCTCCAAATTATAAAGACACATTTAATTTGGTCATCACATTTTAAACTATCAAATTTTCATTTTACGCGATTAAGCCCTTTTATCAAATCGGACACTCAAATAACAAAATTAAATCATGAAAATTTCACAGATATAAATTCACACAAAATAAACACAGAAAATAATTTTTAAATATTTTTCTGACTCGGATTCGTGGTCCCAAAACCACTGTTCCGACTAAGGTCTATATCGGGCTGTTACAACCATGCTATACGGAACCATCGAAATCGGAGTAGTACCAAGTTCCAATTCAATGCGAAATTCAACTTCTCTAACCGGAGGTAAACCCAAAAGTTCTTCAGGAAACACATCAGGGAACTCACAGACAACAGACACATATTCAACTCTCTTTTCTGACATTCTCGAATCAATCGCATAAGAAAAATAGGCTTTACAAGCCTTTCTCATAATATTCAAAGCTTTCATCGAAGATATTACAGTAGGCAATCCATTCAAATCACTAGATTCAATTCTAACTATTTCATCACTCTTGCATCTCAAATTAATAGTTTTCCATTTGCAGTTCACAACAGCATCATGCAAAGTTAACCAATCCATACCCAGAATTATATCAAATTCATCGAAAGGTAACATCATCAGATTAGCTGGAAAACAAATGTCTCAAAACATTAACGGACAATTCTTGCAGACTTTATCAACCAAAACACATCTACCTAGGGGGTTCAAAACTCTAATTACAAATTCTATAGACTCTATAGGAAAAGTCTTGTTGTTCACTAAGTTCATGCATATATACGAATGTGTTGATCCAGGATCTATCAAAGCAATCACAAAAGTATCATAAAGAGTAAATGTACCCGTAATCACATTTGGAGACAAAACTTCCTCATGAACTCGAAAAGCATAAGCTCTGGCAGGTGCACGAGCCTCGGATCTAATAGCTGTATCTTTTGTCCCTTTCTGACTGCAACTTATATTTCCCGTATTTCTGAGAGGTCTACCACGAGAAACATTGCCACTCAGTCTCGAATTTTGTATACTTTCTTGCTGACAGATTCAAGGCAATCATGGATAAAATGGTCTAACGATCCACATCTAAAACAAGCTCGATCATACAGTCTACAATTATTAGGAGGTCTTTTACCACAATGCTTGCATTCAAGGCGATCAAACTTAGCATTTCCAAAACTAGCAACAAATGTAGCTAGAGCTTTGAAGCTCGAATGCGATCTTGTACGATCTCTATTTGAATGTCCCACATTAGCCTTTGAACGGCTACTATTATCTCCAAATTTCCTTGATGTAGATTGATATGACTTGCCCAATGATCTATTTCACACTTCTCTAGCTTCATAATCAGCTTTTCTTTTCTATTTCACAAGATCTTCAGCTTTACATGCTTGTTCAACAAGCATAACGAATTCTTTAATTTCAAGAATCCCAACTAGCAAACGGATATCCTCGTTCAAACCATCTTCAAACCTTTTGCACATTATTGCTTCCGTATAGACACATTCACGACCATACTGACTCAGTCTTACAAATTTCTGCTTGTATTCTGTTACAGACATACGACCTTGTTTAAGCTCAAGAAACTCTTTACATTTTTGGTCGATAAATCTCTGAATGATGTACTTCTTTCGAAATTCAGCTTGGAAGAAATCCCAAGTAACCTGCTCACTCAGAACCATGGATATTAAAGTTTTCCACCAATGATACATCGTATCTCTCAAAAGTGAAACGGCACATTTTATGCATTCTTCAGGATTCAAAGATAATTCATCAAATACTCTTATCGTGTTCTCTAACTAGAACTCGACCCTTTCAGCATCATCAGTTGTTGTAGTTCGAAACTCTTCGGCCCCATACTTTCTAATCTTATCTACCGGAGGCTTACTTGTCTGAATCGAATTCACTGATGGCATATTAATAGCTTGTGGCAAATTAACCGGGGGTGGAGGTTTTTGAACAGCCGGATTGGTTCTAATATATTGGCTAAACCAATTGTTCATCATCTAATAGAAAGCTTGTCTAGGCTCACCATCACGGCTACTCGTAGCCGGTCTAGAATAGGATGGTGCTGTCCGTTACGCGGGAGTAGGCGCATTGCTTTCGACATCATCTGCTACGGCTCGATCAGGATCCATTTGCTATATAAAAGCACATCTCAATGTCAGGATTCATCACACTATCGCAGTTCATAAATATGGCATGTATAACTAAACTCACATACACTATGGTAGTCCTAGAACCGACTAAACCATAGCTCTAATACCAATAAAATGTAACACCCCTAACCCGTATCCGTCATAGGACTAGGGTTAGTTGCATTACCGGACAAAATGGAACAAATAACATACATTTCATTAAATTCAAAGCATTAGAGATTAAACATCAATATAGAGTCCCTTATATAGGTCATCGAGACTATAAACATGCACTAGAAAAGGGTCGGGACTAAACTGAACACATACAAAAGTTTTCCAAAAATTAAAACATTTTTCAAACAAGTACAGGTCACACGCCCGTGTGAATAGGCCTTGTACCTCACACGGCATTAGACACGTCCGTGTGTCTAGGCCATGTCAAAATAAGGCATACATATTGACTTATTCACATGGCCACAAGACGCGCCCGCGTGCCTTGGCCATGGTTGAGTCTGACTTGCGCCACATAGCTAGCCACACGCCCGTGTGCCTAGGCCGTGCTCGAACTTGATTTACAATTGTAGGGTACCCCAAGGGACACACGATCGTGCCACATAGTCGTGTGTTGCACACGGCTAAGACACATGCCTATGTCTCTACCCGTGTGGACAAAAATAGTCCATTTGAATAGCCAATTTGCCACCCTAATTTGGGTCTACCTACAAACACCAAACCAAATATATATGCACAACCATTTCAGCCAATATCTATACCAAATCATACATAATTCATGCTATAACATTATCAATAAATTCATAAGCAAAACTTAAACTAAAATCGTATCAAAACTTGCCAAACTTACCATTTCTCTTAACTATTCATGAACACATCAAATAGATCATTTTGCATTAGATTTCATATACCAAAATCAAAACATAAACACAAACTAGCCATATCATATGGCTATATATGTACAATACAAAACATAATTCGACAACTTCTAGCTTATACATGCCATACTTTAATATATACATTTTCAAAGTACCAAAATAAGGTTCGATAGTATGGTGACAACCATCGACGATCCCCGAGCTCATAATAGCTTCGATATCTATAAAATAATGCAAACACACACAAAGTAAGCTTTCAAAAGCTTAGTAAGCCATATACAAATAAACATATCATTCAAAGCAAATAAGTATCATCAAATCCTTTATACTTTGTATACCAATGCTTACACAAATCTCATATTCAAATACTTAATTTTCATTCTCAAATAAGCTATACAAAGTAAACATACCTGAATCCGATATGATTTCACAAAGTTATTCATTTTCTCAAAATGCCCATTTGAACCGTTCAGAAACATAAGGATACGTGGATAGCTCAGAGAACATATACAATGCCAACGTCCCAGACGTGGTCTTACATGTAATCAAACATCAATGCCACTGTCCCAGACAGGGTCTTACACAAAATCAGATATGATGCCGATGTCCCAAGCATGGTCTTACACGTAAAACAGAAGTTGATGCCAACGTCCCAGATGTGGTCTTACATGAAATCAGATAACGGAATCCTATGTCATGACATATGTATCCTAACTATTCCTAAAGTTCGTACGGGGCTTTTCAGACATCGAAACTTTGTCAATACTTTCTTGAATAGCATATATTTAGCTCAGACATTCATTCATCACAATTCAATATCAATTAAATAATAACTCAATTTAAACAAGCTAATTTGTATATCGACTTACCTTGTAAGGATTCAGATGAATGAAAACGGTTACTCGACAACTTTCGACTTTTCCCGATCTAACTCTGTATTCTTTAATTATCGGTCTATATAAATTCAAATTTAACTAATTCAATCACAAATTCATTCAAAACTATCCATAAACACACATTTAGGGCATTTTGCAAACTATCCCTCACATTTTCATATTTTGACACTTTAGTCCCTAATTCACAAAATCACAAAATACATATAATTTGCTTGTACACAAGCTTAGCTGAATTTCTATAAGGTTCATATAAGTCCATGTAGTTCATTTATTTTACATTTTAGTCCATTAATTTACAAATTTCATAATTTAGCCCATTTTACTCAAAATCATCAAAAATCCAAAAACAAAACATATAAACCCAACATCAAACTTTCATATTTCATCAATTAACAACATAAAGCTCATGAATTCATCCGTGGCACATTTCAAAATCATCATTAAAATTAGAAATTGAGGCATGGGCTTGATAGTATACGAAGCAATGATTACAAAAACGTAGAAATGATCAAAAACGGAACAAAAATGAACCTTCAATTTGGTCTGGTCGAACCCTAGCTAACTCTTTTTCTTTTCTTTTATTATGATTTTCGATTGAGATGAACACAAATGACTTGATTTTCATGCCTTTGTTTTATTTTAATTAACATTAATAATTCTTTTACAATTTTAACCTTTATTAATCCTTTACAAATTCAGTTAATGGATGGTTATTTATGTCCATTCAAACTTCCAATGGTCAAATAGCCACATAAGGACCTCACAATTATAAAGCCAAATCAAATAGGCACTTTAACATTTTACTCGATTAAGTCCTTTTTCAAAATTAAGCACAGAAACATTTAAATTTTCATTCAAGACTTCCACACATGCTCATTCACATATCATAAACACGAAAAATAATATTTAAATATTTTTTGACTCGGATATGTGGTCCGGAAACCACTATTCTGACTAGTTTCAAAATCAGACTATTACACCTACTATTCTCATCTCTATTCATATTACCAAATATTTCGCCATTGAACTCCTAAATATCACACTCATAGGCTCATTCAACAAGATTCTTATGAGTTTCATCGTAAAGAAACTCTGATAAGGGGGTGAGGTTGTAAAGCCTCTACTTGACTCTCATAATTACACACTTATAACTTAGCATTCAGTATTAACGAATATCATCATGATCACGTAGTTCATTCCAAGCAAATCAACACACTTATTTATTATACAATTGTTTTCTATCATTCACAATTTCAGGTAGTGAATTTACTTACTCAAGCTCAATATTAATGTCTAATTAAATTCCAACACTTAGCTTCAATTTCACTTATCATCACTTGTCAAATTAGAGAACGTCTTATGAACTTTGAGTACATTGTTTACTTGATGCCGTAGTCCAGCAATGGTCTTACTCATATCTCAATACCATAGCCCAGTTATGGTCTTACATGATGTCTCATATTGATGCCAATGCCATGTCCCAGACATGGTCTTACATGGGATCTCAACTCGATGCCGATGCCATATCCCATATATGGTCTTATACGGGACCTCATACGATGTGATGCTAGGTCCCAAACGTGGTCTTATACGAGGTCTCATAATGATGCTGATGCCATGTCCTAAACATGGTCTTATACAGGATCTCATATCAACTCCATATCCTAGATATGGTCTTGCACGATAACACATATCGATGCCAATGCCATGTCCCAAACATGGTCTTACACGGACCACACATGTTGATGCCAATGCCATATCCCAGATATGGTCTTACATGGGATCACATGTATTGACATGGTCCAACCATAGTCTTACTTGTCAATTCATTATTGAACGATAGTATTCATCTCCTGCGTCCTACTCAATTGGATCTTCCTATTCAATTTTCATACTATCATTCGTGGTTCCATATCAAAATCTTACCACAAAACATCATATTATCTCTAATTTAACAATTAAACATGAGATTCAACTATATTGGCATGTTGTTTACGCATTATTCAAGCAAGTGTACATACACACACATTCCATCCATTGGGTATGTTCACTTATCATATTCACTTAGTCAAAAAGTTGAGCACATAACATCATGTGAATACTAACATACATGGATAAGCTTATCACAATAAAACTTTCATTTCATTTCACTCTTCATCATTTCTCAACCAATGATCATTTCTTTTCATATAAGAATGCATGCATATCACAAATTTCTATTCATACCTTTCCAAATTTGAACATAACGTAAGCACATTTCATCCATCTCAAGATCATTTTCAACATTCTTAAGAATAGCTCAGTTGGAAGTCGTCTCTGTCTTAAAAAAATAATTTCGTTAGAGCCGGAAGATGTCACCCTATCACGGGTAGTAATATGGAATGTATAGCTAGACTCACATACGCTAGGTTAGTTTGAGAATCGACTAAACCATAGCTCTGATACCACTAAATGTAACACCGTTTACCCGTATCCGATGCCGGAATAGGGTACGAGGCATTACTTAACTTAAACTCACACAATCATACAAGAACAAGTCATAAATTTCTGTCCAAATTTGAAAACTTTCATTCATGTGCTTAAAGTCCCTTATACGGGCTCATGAGGCCCAAAACGTACATTGGGATTGGTTAAGACAAAACCGAGGACTTCTGGAACTTTTATCTCACTTAGAAATTTTTTCTTCAAAACAGGAGTTACACGCCCATGTGGGTAGGCCATGTGGTCACACACATCCGTGTCCTCAGCCCGTGTAACTCTCTACTTATGACGTCACCACCAAATTAGGGACACATGACCAAAACACACGCCTATTTCCTCCACATAGGTAAGACACACAGCTGTGTCTCTGCCTGTGTGTTTACTACTGGGGATTCTGTTTTGCATATATTAGGGTGCAGGGGACACACGGCCAGACTATACGTCCATGGGGCTGACCGTGTGTCACACACAGTCTAGACACATGCTCGCGTGTGTAACCGTGTGGACAATTATAAGGTTATTTTCCAAGCCCTGTTTCACCTTTAGACACCCTCATACTTAAACATATCTTATGGCACACACCATTGTTACACTTTTGACAATCATTAATGCCCAATCTATATTAATTCATGCCTATGAAATGTCACCATTTCTCATGCTCAAATTAATAAACTTACTTAAGGCATTCCACACTAATTCCATATCCAATTAATATTATTATTAATCTATTCTCAATTCATACATTTAAATCATGGTCACAGCGATACCAATTTTTCATCATTCATTCTTTGTACTTACATGCCATATGTAACACCCCGTACCCGAGCCGTCGCCGGAGTCGGACACGAGGGGTTTGCAGACTTAAATCACTTCTTTGCACAATCCATTTTAAATTTTCCAGGCAAGCTGGCTAACTGCGTCACTGTCACCTTAAAAATCATATCTTGAGTTTCACAACTCGAAAATCAGCTTCGTGATTTTTCCCTGAAACTAGACTCATATATGCATCTACAAATTTTTTTCTAGAATTTTTGGTCAGGCCAATTAGTACAGTTTATTAGTCAAAGTCTCCCATGTTACAGGGATCGACTACACTGACCTTTGCACATTACGACTTGGATATCTCCCTTTACAGGGCTTCAATACTGATGTGGTTTGTTTGTATAGAAACTAGACTCAAAAAGGAATCTATGCATATATGGCATGACTTCTAATTATCTCTGGTTAATTTATAATGAATTTCCAAAGTCGGAACAGGGACTCCAGAAACTGTTCTGGCCCTGTCTCACGAGAACCTGAATATCTCTTAACATACTGTCCATATGATCGTTTCGTTACTTTCTTATGAAAATAGATTCATCAAGGTTCGTTTACATAATTTATTCACTATTTAATTCCATTCCTAATATTTTTAGTTATTTTTCACATACACATCACTGCTGCTGCCAGCATCTGTTTTTTTAAGGTAAACTTTGCCTATTTCATGATCCTCCATGGATCAACTAAAGTTTGTCATACATATTCCAAAAGTGATCAAGAATAACCCTTCCCATGGCTAACCGTTACCAACATTTCCATACCTCTCGACGGACAACATACAAAACGATTATAATGCTATGATCAAAGTATATTTAAGCCATTTTCGCATGGCTATCCAAATTTACACAAAACCAAAGGGTACATGGCCAACAACAAAAGGGTAGTCCTATACATGCCATTTCAAAGTTCAACCAAAATTGTACCAAAAGGGGGCTTTGATAGTGTGGGAGACTTCGACTTCCAAAAATCCCGAGTCCGATAGCTGACGAGCCAAAATCTATAAAACAGAGAAATAAAGAAACGGAGTAAGCAATTTATTCTTAGTAAGTTTTGAGCAAGGGATTCCAGCACAACAAAAGTATAGCATTCATATAGCTAAACAGATAATTTCATATGCACAAATTTTCAATATCATACTTACTTCACATTACCAACCCTTATGTTCATACACAAAAGATCAACTTAGCCAAAGGCCGGTAGCTCATTTATCGACTGAGCGAATACAGATTTGTAAGGGATCAACTAATTCAAAGAACACACGAAACATACCTCATCCCTGGGATTTTACGAGCGTATTAATTTAAATTTTTACAGCAAGATCGCTCGTTCACAAATCAAGCATCTTCGGGGTTTAGCCGGATATAACCACTCGCACAAGGCCATCGGGTCTTAACCCGGATATGGTCACTAGCATAAATGCCTTCGGGACGTAGCCCGGATATAGTCGCTAGCACAAATGCCTTCGGATCTTAGTCCGGATGTAGTCGCTTAGCACAAAAGCCTTCGGGACTTAGCCCGGATATCATTCGAGTAACCATGCACATATATCAATAAATCATGACACATTCATATTTCATTTTCATTACCAAAGCTCAAACACAAGACACTTATCACATTTACAATTTCGGCTCAATAGCCACATATAAGAGCATGATTTTGATTTACTTATGACATAATCTAATCGAATCATAATTTAAGTCCCATTACTCGAAAACTTACCTCGGATGTTGTCGAACGATTCCGATGGCTATTCGACCACTTTTTCCTTCCCTTTATCGGATTTAGTTCCCCTTTGCTCTTGAGCTTAATTTAACAAATAAATTGATTTAATCATTTGAGCATCGAAAAGAGGAACTCAAGGTACTTGGCCCACATATATTCATTAGACATTAAAGTCACATATGTACGGAATCATGAATCAAACTCAACACATTAGTTAATACTCTCCTTAGCCGAATTTTCTAAGTCAAGATAAAGCCTTCAATATGCTTACCTATGGCCGAACAACACATCAACCTATGTACTCATTCCTGTGGCCGATTATGCATGTCTATGTTGAGGCCAATTATATACTCAATACCACACACAAATGGCATACCTTTTACTAACTAATGCATTACATATTATAACTCAATACGCATCCATCATGTACTCCATAACCGAAACACCATCATATGTAAATATATACCTTGAGATATTGTATATGTCATACCAATACGTCATGTGCAAACATATATATATATGTGCAAGAGCCGAATCTCAAAGTTGATTATAACTAAACATGAACATAAATCCAAAACACAAATCTTACCTACCATGCAATAAGCATAAATCATACTTATGGATATACCATGGCCGAACACATCACAACACCAAACCATTTCAATTTTGGTCATGGTTAAACAAAGAACTTAATGTCTCACTCAAAATGCTAAAAAGAAAATCCAAGAGTCATCAATCCACCATCATATGTATCATTAACAAGCTTCATATTTAGCATGCAATGGCATTAACACAAAATCCACCTAGGCCGAATATCATCCCCATGACATAGCAAAGATTTGAACCATGGGCTAATTAGAACTCAAGCTAGCAACTAAAAACATGCATGAATCTCATGGCACAACCTCAAACATACCTTAATCTAGATACAAGTATGGCCAAACCTCCTCCTAATCCTCTTCCAAGCCAAACATGAAGCAAGAACTCCTTCCTCCTTCCTTAGAATTTTCGGCCAAAAGAAATGAATTCCTCCTTCCTTAGAATTTTCGGCCAAAAGAAATGAAAAAGGATGAACAAATTTTTTTTTCTTTTCTTTAACTCACGGCAATGCGGGGGGGAACACTCACACACATTCTTTCTTTTTTTTCCATTTCTTTATTACCCATACTCCTTATTTTATTTTTCCTAACATACCTCACTAACATAACATGTTTGTGACATGTTTCCACTCATAGCATGGCCGGCCACTACTAATTAGGGGGGGAATTTGACATGCAAGTCCTCCCTTTTTATTACATGCACTATTAGATCCTTATAGATTAGCCTATCACATTTCAAAAGTGTCACACAAATCCTACTAACTGAATTCACATGCAATCGACTAAATCGAAGCTTGAAATTTTCACACATTCATAATTACATATTCTAGACAAAAAATATCATATTCAAACATTTCGGTGACTCGGTTTAGTGGTCCCGAAACCACTTCCCGACTAGGGTCAATTTTGGGCTGTCACAACTCTCCCCCACTTAAGAAATTTTCGTCCCCGAAAATCTTACCGGTAAATAAGTTTGGGTATCGTTCTTTCATGGCATTCTCGGTTTCCCAAGTAGCTTCTTCGACTCCGTGTTTGAGCCATAACACCTTTACTAACGGAACCCTTTTGTTTCGCAACTCTTTCACTTCACGAGCTAGGATACGAATCGGTTCTTTTTCATAACTCAAGTCAGATTGAATTTGAACTTCTGATGGATTAATCACGTGTGAAGGATCAGATCTATAACATCGAAGCATCGAAACATGAAAGACGTCGTGAATCTTTTCAAGTTCAGGGGGCAAAATCAATCTATACGCAACTGGACCAACTCGTTCGGAGATTTCGTATGGCCCAATGAATCTCGGACTCAACTTGCCCTTACGGCCAAATCTGAGTACCTTTTTCCAAGGCGAAACTTTAAGAAACACTTTATCTCCCACCTGATATTCAATGTCTTTTCGTTTCAAATCCGCATACGATTTCTGACGATCTGTGGCTGCCTTCAGACTTTCACGGATTACCTTTACTTTCTGTTCGGCATCTTTAATCAAATCAACTCCGAAAATTTTACTTTCACCGAGCTCGGTCCAAAACAATGGTGTACGGCATTTACGACCGTACAAAGCCTCGTAAGGTGCCATCTTAATACTTGATTGAAAACTATTGTTGTAAGCGAATTCAATCAAAGGTAAATACCGTTCCCATGAACTACTGAACTCGAGGATGCAACATCTCAACATATCCTCAAGTATCTGAATTATCCGCTCGGATTGACCATCGGTTTGGGGGTGAAAAGCAGTGCTAAAATGCAGCTTGGTACCCAAAGCTTCTTGTAATTTCTTCCAAAATCGTGAGGTGAATCTCGGATCTCTATCCGACACGATAGAAATAGGTACCCCGTGTAATCTCACAATCTGAGAAACGTACAATTCAGCTAGTTTATCCAATGAAAAATCCGTACGCACGGGGATAAAGTGAGCCGACTTAGTCAGTCTATCAACAACAACCCAAATCGCATCCTTCTTACTTGCTGACAATGGCAGTCCGAACACAAAGTCTATTGTGACTCGATCCCATTTCCACTCGGGTATCATGATCGGCTGAAGTAGTCCTGAAGGCACTTGATGTTCCGCTTTCACTTGTTGACATATTAAACATCTTGAAACAAAGTCGGAGATGTCTCGTTTCATACCATGCCACCAAAACCGACGTTTCAAATCGTTGTACATTTTCGTACTCCCCGGGTGAATTGACATTCGGCTACAATGGGCTTCGTTCAGAATCATCGAAATGAGTTCCGAATTCCTTGGAACACACAAACGACTTCTGAACCTCAAACAATCATCATCATCAATTTGAAACTCCGATTCCTTGTTCGGAACACACTCAGCCGGTTTTGCAACCAATTCATCGTCGACTTTCTGAGCTTCACGAATTTGATGAATCAATAATGGTTCGGCCTTTAATTCAGCTACTAACACATTGTCGGGTAGAACATACAAGAGTACATTCATCGCTCGTAAAGCAAACAGTGATTTCCAGCTTAAGGCGTCCGCAACCACATTAGCCTTTCCCGGGTGATAGTCAATGACAAGCTCATAATCCTTTAACAACTCGAGCCAACGTCTTTGTCGCAGATTTAAGTCTCTTTGAGTCATCAAATATTTAAGACTTTTGTGATCCGAAAATACATGGCACTTTTCACCAAATAAGTAATGTCGCCATATTTTTAAAGTGAATACGATGGCAGCTAGTTCGAGATCATGGGTCAGATAATTTTTCTCATGTGGCTTTAATTGTCTCGACGCATAGGCCACAACTAGACCTTCTTGCATCAATACGCAACCTAACCCAAGTAGGGACGCATCACTATAAATGACAAACTCTTTGCCTGATTCGGGCTGCACTAGAATTGGAGCTTCGGTCAAATAAGTTTTCAGTTGATCAAAACTTTTCTGACATTTTTCCGTCCATTCGAACTTAACATCTTTTTGAAGTAGCTTCGTCATCGGTGTGGCTATCATCGAGAAACCTTTTACAAACCGTTGGTAGTAACCGGAAAGTCCCAAAAAGCTCCGAACCTCAGTAATATTTCTCGGAGGCTTCCAGTTAAGTATGGCTGAAATTTTGTTTGGGTCAACTCGAATACCCGATGCGGATACCACGTGGCCCAAGAAGCTAACCTCTCTTAACTAGAACTCACACTTACTGAACTTAGCATATAACTGCTTATCCCGTAAAATTTGCAACACTAATCTCAGGTGCTCAGCATGTTCGGTCTCATCTTTTGAATAGACCAAGATGTCATCAATAAACACAACTAGGAACCGATCCAAATACTGTCTGAAGATCCGATTCATCAAGTCCATAAATAACGCAGGGGCATTAGTGAGCCCAAACGGCATCACTAAGAACTCGTAGTGGCCGTATCTCGTTCTGAAATCAGTTTTGGGTATATCCGAATCTCGAATTCGTAACTGATAATAACCCGATCTCAAATCTATCTTTGAAAACACTGAGGCTCCCTTTAGTTGATCAAACAAATCATCAATACGCGGTATCGGATATTTATTCTTTATTGTCACTTTATTCAGCTGACGATAGTCGATGCACAACCTCATGGTTCCGTCCTTCTTCTTCACAAACAATACTGGTGCACCCCAAGGTGAGAAACTTGGTCGAGCGAAACCTCTATCAGTCAACTCTTGCAACTGAGCTTTCAACTCCTTTAACTCGGTTGGTGCCATACGATACGGAGCTATCGAAATTGGCGTAGTTCCAGGTACAAGCTCAATACCAAACTCTACCTCCCGAACAGGTGGTAAACCCGGTAATTCTTCAGGAAAAACATCCGGGTATTCACAAACCACCGGCACAGATTCGGGTTTCTTTTCTAATTCTTTGTCATCAAGTACATACGCAAGGTATGCTTCGCACCCTTTTCTTACATATTTCTGGGCCAATATTGAGGATATTACAGCTGGCAACCCATCCAAGTCCGTAGACTCAACTCGGATCATCTCGTTATTTGCGCACCTCAAATCCATAGTCTTGCTTTTACAATTCACAACCGCATCATGCACGGTCAACCAATCCAAACCAAGAATAACATCAAATTCATCAAACGGCAAAAGCATCAAGTCCACCGGAAAACAGGAACCTCGAATTACTAGGGGACATTTCTTACACACTTTGTCGACTAACACGTAACAACCCAAGGGATTTGACACCCGAATTACGAACTCAGTAGACTCAATAGGTAAAGTCTTACTGGATGCTAAGGTTTCGCATATATAAGAATGAGTAGAACCAGGGTCAATCAAAGCAATCACATTAGTATCAAAGAGAGTAAAAGTACCGGTAATAACATCTGGCGAGGAAGCACCCTCACGTGCGCGTATAGCATAAGCCCTAGCAGGAGCGCGAGCCTCGGATCTGGTCGTAGCATCTCTAGATCCTCTCTGACCACCACTAGCATTGCCCGTATTTCTAGATGGTCTACCTCGAGCAGTGGTAGCACCCGGTTTCCCACTCTGATTTACATTCTGTTCAGACAACCTCGGGCAATCTCTAATGAAGTGGTCAACTGATCCGCACTTGTAACAGGAGCGGTCATGGAATCTACAACTCCCCGAATGCTATTTACCGCAATATCGACATTCCGTTCTGTCCCGACGATCATTTCCAACACTGGAGACCGAAGTGACTCGTGTGCTCACAGGGGTCGATCGCGATCTCGTCTAGAGAAACCCGAAGTGTCCCTAGACCGGCCTAAGTCATCTCTAAATTTCTTCGATGACTGTGGGAAGGGCTTTCCCGAAGACCTCTTACGAAACTCCTTTGCTCCCATATCAGCTTTTCTTTTCTCCATACTTAGCTCCTCGGCTTTACAAGCTCACTTAACAAGTACCACAAATTCTCGGATTTCCAAGATGCCAACATACAGCTTTATATCATCATTTAGTCCATCCTCGAAATGTTTACACATCACAGCTTCTGAAGAAATGCATTCTCGCGCATATCGGCTAAGCCTCACAAATTTTTGTTCATAGTCGGTAACCGACATGGAACCTTGTTTGAGTTCAAGAAATTCCTTTCATTTTTGGTCAATGAATCTCTGACTGATATACTTTTCCCGAAACTCGGTTTGGAAAAACTCCCAAGTTACTTGCTCTCTAGGCACAACAGAAGTCAACGTATTCCACCAATAGTAGGCAGAATCACGTAGCAAGGAGATAGTACACTTTAGGCACTCATCGGGTGTGCAAGATAGCTCGTCGAGTACCCGGATAGTGTTGTCCAACCAAAATTCAGCTTGCTCGGCATCATCGCTGTCCGTAGCTTTAAATTCAGTAGCCCCGTGTTTTCGGATTCTGTCAACTGGGGGCTTATTTGACCTTATTTGGTCAGTTGCCGGAGGTATTGTAGGTGCGGGGATGGCATTAGTCGGGAATGGAGGTTGTGGAACAGCCGTATTAGTTCGAATGTATTGGTTGAGCCAATCATTCATTACGCTATAGAAAGCTTGTCTAGCTTCGTCATTCGGATTACTAGCAATCGGTTGAGAGTCCGCCGGAGCTGTCCCTTGTGCGGGAGCAGGCGCCACACTCTCAAGATCATCAGCTACCGCTCGGTCGGGATCGGGATCCATTACTATAAATAAACACATTTTCAATCGTCAGAAATCACCACACTATCAAATAATCACAAAATGGCATGTATAGCTAGACCCAAACGTATTACGGTAGTCCTAGAATCGACTAAACCGTAGCTCTGATACCAATAAAATTGTAACACCCCGTACCTGAGTCCGTCGCCGGAGTCGGACACGAGGGGTTTGCAGACTTAAATCACTTCTTTGCACAACCCATTTTAAATTTTCCAGGCAAGCTGGCTAACTGCGTCACTGTCACCTTAAAAATAATATCTTGAGTTTCACAACTCGAAAATCAGCTTCGTGATTTTTTCCTGAAACTAGACTCATATATGCATCTACAAATTTTTTCTAGAATTTTTGGTCATGCCAATTAGTACAGTTTATTAGTCAAAGTCTCCCATGTTACAGGGATCGACTACACTGACCTTTGCGCATTACAACTTGGATATCTCCCTGTACAGGGCTTCAATACTGATGTCGTTTGTTTCTATAGAAACTAGACTCAAAAATTAATCTATTCATATATGGCATGACTTCTAATTATCTCTGGTTAATTTATAATGAATTTCCAAAGTCGGAACAGGGAATCCAGAAACCGTTCTGGCCCTGTCTCACGAGAACCTGAATATCTCTTAACATACTGTCCATATGATCGTTTCGTTACTTTCCTATGAAAATAGATTCATCAAGGTTCGTTTAAAAAATTTATTCACTATTTAATTCCATTCCTACTATTTTTCGTGATTTTTCACATCCACATCACTGCTGCTGCCAGCATCTGTTTTTTTAAGGTAAACTTTGCCTATTTCATGATCCTCCATGGATCAACTAGAGTTTGTCATACATATTCCAAAAGTGATCAAGAATAACCCTTCCCATGGCTAACCGTTACCAACATTTCCATACCTCTCGACGGACAACATACAAAACGATTATAATGCTATGATCAAAGTCCGGATGTAGTCGCTTAGTACAAAAGCCTTCGGGACTTAGCCCGGATATCATTCGAGTAACCATGCACATATATCAATAAATCATGACACATTCATATTTCATTTTCATTACCAAAGCTCAAACACAAGACACTTATCACATTTACAATTTCGGCTCAATAGCCACATATAAGAGCATGATTTTGATTTACTTAAGACATAATCTAATCGAATCATAATTTAAGTCCCATTACTCGAAAACTTACCTCAGATGTTGTCGAACGATTCCGATGGCTATTCGACCACTTTTTCCTTCCCTTTATCGGATTTAGTTCCCCTTTGCTCTTGAGCTTAATTTAACAAATAAATTGATTTAATCATTTGAGCATCGAAAAGAGGAACTCAAGGTACTTGGCCCACATATATTCATTAGACATTAAAGTCACATATGTACGGAATCATGATTCAAACTCAACACATTAGATAATACTCTCCTTAGCCGAATTTTCTAAGTCAAGATAAAGCCTTCAATATGCTTACCTATGGCCGAACAACACATCAACCTATGTACTCATTCCTGTGGCCGATTATGCATGTCTATGTTGAGGCCAATTATATACTCAATACCACACACAAATGGCATACCTTTTACTAACTAATGCATTACATATTATAACTCAATACGCATCCATCATGTACTCCATAACCGAAACACCATCATATGTAAATATATACCTTGAGATATTGTATATGTCATACCAATACGTCATGTGCAAACATATATATATGTGCAAGAGCCGAATCTCAAAGTTGATTATAACTAAACATGAACATAAATCCAAAACACAAATCTTACCTACCATGCAATAAGCATAAATCATACTTATGGATATACCATGGCCGAACACATCACAACACCAAACCATTTCAATTTTGGTCATGGTTAAACAAAGAACTTAATGTCTCACTCAAAAATGCTAAAAAGAAAATCCAAGAGTCATCAATCCACCATCACATGTATCATTAACAAGCTTCATATTTACCATGCAATGGCATTAACACAAAATCCACCTAGGCCGAATATCATCCCCATGACATAGCAAAGATTTGAACCATGGGCTAATTAGAACTCAAGCTAGCAACTAAAAACATGCATGAATCTCATGGCACAACCTCAAACATACCTTAATCTGGATACAAGTATGGCCAAACCTCCTCCTAATCCTCTTCCAAGCCAAACATGAAGCAAGAACTCCTTCCTCCTTCCTTAGAATTTTCGGCCAAAAGAAATGAATTCCTCCTTCCTTAGAATTTTTGGCCAAAAGAAATGAAAAAGGATGAACAAATTTTCTTTTCTTTTCTTTAACTCACGGCAATGGGGGGGGAACACTCACACACATTCTTTCTTTTTTTTTCATTTCTTTATTACCCATACTCCTTATTTTATTTTTCCTAACATACCTCACTAACATAACATGTTTGTGACATGTTTCCACTCATAGCATGGTCGGCCACTACTAATTAGGGGGGAAATTTGACATGCAAGTCCTCCCTTTTTATTACATGCTCTATTAGATCCTTATAGATTAGCCTATCACATTTCAAAAGTGTCACACAAATCCTACTAACTGAATTCACATGCAATCGACTAAATCAAAGCTTGAAATTTTCACACATTCATAATTACATATTCTAGACAATAAATATCACATTCAAACATTTCGGTGACTCGGTTTAGCAGTCCCAAAACCACTTCCCGACTAGGGTCAATTTTGGGCTGTCACACCATATCATATCATCTATTATCATTAACCATTCACATCACCACGAATTCGAGACATGCATACATAAACAATCAGGTTTACAACCTAATGATCAACATGAGCCACATCTCATGGCCATATAAAAATTGGACCATAAGCTATTCTAGGCCAACACATTTGGCCACATGAACAATGTCATCATTACTCAAAAGACAAGGTCCCTATACATGCCATAGACTCAAACTACTTGAATTTAACCATTAATGATAGCTTGGTAGTGTGGTGGAATCTCTAGCAGTCTCCAACCCGAGCTTGCTAACTTAACCTATAAGAGATGGGAAAAGAAAGGGACCAAACTAATAAGCCTAATAAGTTCATATGCAAATAATGAATAGCTAACAGTGTTCACTTATTCTACCCATCTATAAGAACATTGTTAATACAGTTTGCATTTAGTCTCATGATTACCATATACTCATTCATAATGTTTACTCTTTTATCTTACGAACATTAATTGCATGTCTTAGCATTAGACTGGCAGCCATAATCCCCCATAAATGCTTGTCACCTTATTTAACAAGTTACTTCAATTCTCTTAGCAACATGCATGTCATTTACGAGTAAACATAATCTCAACAAATAGCTTATCAATCTTTCACTTATCCATAACTCATGTAACTTGATGTCTTCATAATGACTTAAGGTGACAATTACGCTTGTCTTTTCTTTTGCTCATGTCTAATGAGTCAAAATTTATGTATATACATTACACCATTTCACAACCTATTGAGGCTTACAATCCTAACATGCGACCATTTCAAATCTTACCATGCATGGTTATCAATATCTCACAAACATAACTTATTCTTACACATTCATACCGAGAACTCATCACACATCAGTTTCACTTCACATGAGTTCTATGAACATACTGGTATCACTCGTATATAGTCACATACTTTTTGTTTTGAACATACCGTTGAATCACTCGGAATATCAATAGATACTTGGAAATCTCATACATGCATATATGGTACCGTATCAATGCCACATTCCCACTGTGGTCTTACATGAAATATCATATCGACGCCATACGATATCACATACCGAGGCCATATCCCAGATATGGTCTTATACGGAATCTCAATAACCTCACTGTCATGATATTTGTATCCTATCCATCTCTAAGGTTCAATAGAAATTTTCTCATTCATTGAAACTTCATTGAATCGTCATTATTAATCTTCATAGGAACACATATACAATCCCTGCAATATCAAAATATTAAATTCATAACATAAGTTTGCATTACTTACGTATGAACTTACCACGACACCCAAAATGGCAAAAAGGGATCTAACTGTCAATTACTCGTTTTCCCTTGTTCTAAGCTCGAATCTCATTTTCTTTGATCTATAACATCACATTTAACTTATTATTAGTCACATTACTCAATGGGAACCAAAAATCATATTATGGCAAAATTAAGTTTTTGCCCCTAGGCTTGTAAAATGATTTTCATCCAATTTCTTTGTTCTTTAAGCCTAGCTGAACCATTTTCATAACTATAGCAACCCATATTTGTAACGCCCCAAAAATCCCAAAATCCTAAACTTTCAATTTTTTTCGGTTTTGATAAAACTTGTGCTTAACATTCCTAGTCAAGTGTTAATTATGTGATAATAGGTCTTGGTTAAGGTTTTAGTTCAAACTTAGGGGTAAAGGAAATTATGGTTTAATTATTAAAAGAACCTTGTTGGCAAGTAGGTTGGCTTTTAAATAAATGAAGGAAGAATTGGACACAAGAAAGCCTTGTAGCGGAGTGGCAAGTGGTGTCACATACAAAGCAAGGAAGTAAGGGGTTCAAATCCCTCCTTGCTCAAAGGAAGGATTTAATTTTGCTTAAGGGATGGACAGTGGGGACGTTGAGTGTGAACTCTGTAGGGAGTGATAAGAGGAGAAATTTGAGGAGGGGATTAGGGAGTTATCAGAGAGAAAAATTAGGAGATGAGGAGTGAAGAAGAGGTGGAGCCGAATTGGGAATTTGGGCATAGGAAATTCGGCCATAGAGGCTATATATAGGTTCCGGGTGTGAGGTTGCCAGGCTAATGCCTAATTCTCCCTCACCTTGTTGCCAGAAAGCACTTTTTTTTCTCCAAAGATCAAAAAGCCGAAAATCCCTTGTTCTTCCTTCTTTTTTTGTGCCGATTCTCCATTCTTCCCTACTCAAAGTTTTCTTTTTGATTCACATCTGGTTTTAAACGATTTCTAATTTTCCTCATTTTTTATTCACCTCTGGTTTTAAACGATTTCTACTTTTCTTTGTGTCGAATAACCATTTTCACCATATAAGTTTCAAGAGCTGAATATCCTCTGTGCCGCCACAACACTTTCCACTCGGTCAATTCTAGTGTTAATGTTTTTCTCTCTCAATCAATTTTGCTAGTATAGATCACTCTGTCCCTCACTTCTTTTAATCGATTTTGGTATGATTAGTATCGAATCCCAGTCTTTTGGATCCCTACCGATTTGCTCCTTAGGTGTGAGATATTGGTAAGTGTTCTTTACTTCGATAATGGTCTGCCGAATAGGCTTTAGTAGTAAAGGGTGACAGATGATGGATACAAGTCACCCAATATGGTTTTAACGATAAAGATTAATTCAGATCTAGGAAGAACACACGATTAGTGATCAAGGAAAAGCTATTAAGACTTGGCGTTTCAGGTAAGGTTAAGGTGAGACTTCGGCTTTTGGTAAAGTATTCAATAAGTATATGTAAGTAATCATTAAGTAATATCGATTGTAGGTTCATGGTAAGGGGGAGTGCAGCATGCTTTATTACTAGGAGTGTACATACACTGCACATGCACAAGTAGATCGGCAAATCCAGAAATGCCGAAAAGCCAAAATGCCAAAAACCTAAAAGTTTGGCTACGGTAGCCTTGCGAGTGTGAGGACAATCGTAAGGGAAAAATCGATAGGTTATCTGAGGCCTCATGAGCAATTCTATGAACTTGGGCCGTGTTTTGGCCAACTGGGCCAGGATGGGCTAAGTAGGCCCGATGAGCTGTTGGGCCCATAATAGGCAAAATTGGCAACTTGATGTTAAGTGATGGAAATTATATGAAAGCATGTATATGAATGTGATTTCGGCCTAATGGGCCATATGAATGAGATTGGGCCTAGTGGGCCATATGCATGTATTGTTTGGGCTCTATAAAGGGTTTTGGGCCTAGTATCTGATAACTGTTTAATTGACAAAAAACTTAATTAATTAATTGTGACCGTGGACGACTCATAAGGTTAAGGTGTGGTAATAGGTATATGCATATCTAAGATTGGAACAAGGGAGAGCTTGGTACTTAAGCGGTCTTAATGACTCACCTCCTCTTCTCTGGAATCCTACTTGGTGCATAGTACTTGTTCACTTTAGCCAACTAGGACTTGTTAACGGGCCAAGGTAAGTAATAAACCTAATAAAGAGAAATTACCGAAATGCCCCTAAGGGCGAAAATGACCAAAATACCCTTATGTGTTGAATGTAAGATTTATGGATGTTATATGTATATCTGCTGCATACATATGATATTCTGTTTAGGTTGCATATGGGTTGGGAATTATGGAACGGAGGAAGTATATGAGGATCGCATGGTTGCTTGACAACTGTGAGTCCACCGACGTCTTTTAAGCCCAATATGTGATTGGCAGCTTGCTGCAATGAAGGTAGTTCGCAACTGGGCTACCCTTGATGTGTATCGGATCGGTGGGTCGATAATTATATCCCCACATGATGTGTATCGGGGGCGGAGTAGATATGTAACAGTTAGATTATTGAGGTGGGTTGCACTGCATTGCATTGCATGTATGATTTTATAGATTAATGAATGCTTATTACTTGTCGAGGGTTGGACACACTGAGTTTTCGAAAACTCACTCTCTCTTTTATTTTTCTCAAGTGATGCTCAGTAGAAGGTTCGGTGTTTGGAGGGACTCGGAGGTGGCCAGCTAGCAATACGACTTGGACTTGTTGTTTTTAAAAAGAAAGCGTATAGTTGCTAGCTTATTAAGTTATTTTAGACTAGAATGAAATAAGGCCTTCGCTTTTTATTATTATTTGGATTGTTATATTTATGCGTTGTAGTTATGAGAAGGTGAACATGGGTTCCCTAAATCATAGATTGTTTTTCTATGTTTCCGAAACTAAATTTTTAAATGATAGGCTTTCATAAATCATATGTTTTAAATAAGCTTTTGCGATTGAAAGAGAGTTTTTATAAGTTAATTAAGGTTTCTCATTTTAAGAAAGGATTTCAATGAAAACAAGGTTTTTGCTAAAACATTTCAATGTGACGCGTCAGATTTGGCCATAACGTCCGAGCTGGGTTGGGGTGTTACATTTAGTGGTATCAAAGCCCGATTACAAAACTTGGGCTGTGAATTGGGCCTTATTATTTCGATTTTGTTTTAAAAAAATTTCGGATCACAATGTTTTAGAAGAAAAAAATCTTGCTGGGCGGCATACCGAGTCTCCGACGTTAAACCAAGTATGTTCCTTTATTCTTAAGTTTGTTTAATTTGATATACTTTAGGTAGTTAGTGGGCTACTTTAGGTGATTATGATAAGGTTTTTAGATTGAAACTGAAGCCCGTAGGACTTTGAAATTGTAGAGGATTTACGAAAACAACCTTCTTTTTAATATTGGCATAAAACATCAATTTAATTATTAAAACTAACTAAAACTTCATAAAATTTATAATCCAGATAATACGTGAGACAACGATGAGTGCTAGAAGAGGTGCAAGAGGCCGTGACCGAGGCCGGAAAGTGTTAGGGCTGAATCGTTTGCATCAGGCCATATGCCCGATGTTGGAGTAGAAGAGGCTCCGGCCTCACCCGTAGCTAGGACTGGGCCATATGATTGGGCTGCAGGGGAAGATGCATTGTCGCAAGCAATGCTGAAGACTTTAAAAAGGGTCGCAGGGCCCAATAATGGCATGGGAAATCGGGGGTCTATTCCAGAGCGACTTCGATCAAATGGGGCTGAGATCTTTAAAAGCGTGGCTGGTGTGGCTCCTAACATGGCAGAATACTGGTTGGAGGCCACCGAAAGGATAATGGAGGACTTGGACTGTTCTTCTGAACAAAAGTTGAAAGGGGCAGTGTCACTACTTAGGGAAGAAGCTTACTAGTGGTGGCTAACAGTGAAAGAGGGCACCCAACCTGAGCAGGTCACTTGGGAGTTTTTCAGAACTGCGTTCCAAGGGAAGTATGTGGGTGCGAGTTATGTGGATGCTAGAAGGAAGGAGTTCCTGAACTTGACCCAGGGAAACAAATCTATGGCAGAATGTGAGGCGAAATTTCTACTCCTTAGTAGGTATGCAAGAGTTATGGTGGCAACAGACTATGAGCATTGCGTTAGGTTTGAGGATAGTTTTAGGGATAATCTCAGAGTATTGATAGCTCCACAAAGGGAGTGAGTCTTCTCGAAGTTGGTAGAGAAAGCAAAGATAGTGAAGGAGGTGAAACGCACTGAGCGCTTAAATCGAGAAAAAGAAAAGGGTAGGAATAAAAGGGAGGCTGAGGCTCCTGGTGTTGGATAGAGGCCCAGCGCTAGGGCTAGAGATAATGGGCCGATTAGAGTAGGGCCTCCTACTGTGAATCTAGGGATGCCACCTTGTGCTGATTGTGGGAAAGGTCATGTAGGCGAGTGTTGGAAGAGGACGGGAGCTTGTCTGGCTTGTGGATCTATGGAGCATAGGACCAGGAATTGCCCTAGGATGCCAAATTAGGTGCCAGGCGTGGGTAGAGGTGATGTACAGCCACTGAGGGGCGGTCAGCAGCCACCCAGAGGCCATGGTCAGGCCAAGGGTCGAAACAGTTTGGGCCGTAGAGCACCAGGTAGAGGTGCTAGTCATGTTGAGGCGAGACAGCCAGCGTTGGTCTATGCAGCACGTCGTCGAGAGGACAGAGACGCTCCAGAGGTGAATATTGGTACGTACATTAACCATAATATGCTATTTATTTAGTTTGGAATTAGAGTAGGCAATGGGAGTGTGGAGTGGTAGCCTATGCTATGCAGCTGTACTAATAGTTGGAAATTTCGAGGATAAATTTCTTTTAGGGGGTAGAGTTGTTATGCCCCAAAAATCCTGAAATCCCGAACTTTCATTTTTTTCAGTTTCGATAAAAATTGTAATTAACATTCCTAGTCAAGTGTTAATTATGTGATAGTAGGTCTTGGTTAAGGTTTGATTTCAAACTTAGGGGTGAAGGGAATTATGGTTTAATTGTTAAAAGAACCTTGTTGGCAAGTAGGTTGGCTTTTAAATAAATGAAGGAAGAATTGGACACAAGAAAGCCTTGTAGTGGAGTGGCAAGTGGCGTCACATACAAGGCAAGGAGGTAAGGGGTTCGAATCCCTCCTTGCTCAAAGGAAGGATTTATTTTTGCTTAAGGGATGGACAGTGGTGGAATTGAGTATGAACTCTGTAGGGAGTGATAAGAGGAGAAATTTGGGGAGGGGATTAGGGAGTTATCAGGCAGAAAAATTACGAGATAAGAAGTGAAGAAGAGGTAGAGCTGAATTGGGAATTTGGGCATAGGAAATTCAACCATCGAGGCTATATATAGGTGCCGAATGTGAGCTTTCCAGGCTAATACCAAATTCTCCCTCACCTTGTTGCCAGAAAGCACTTTCTTTTTCTCCAAAGATCTAAAAGCCGAAAATCCCTTGTTCTTCCTTCTTTTTCTTTGTGTCGATTCTCCATTCTTCCCTACTCAAAGTTTTCTTTTTGATTCACCTCTGGTTTTAAATGATTTCTACTTTTCTGTGTGCCAAATAACCTTTTTCACCATACAAGTTTCAAGAGCCGAATATCCTCTGTGCCCCCACTACCTTTTCCACTCGGTCAATTCTAGTGTAAGTGTTTTGCTCTCTCAATCGGTTTTGCTAGTATAGATCACTCTGTCCCTCACTTCTTATAATCGGTTTTGGTAGGATTAGTATCAAATCCCAGTCTTTTGGATCCCTGCCGATTTGCTCCTTAGGTGTGAGATATTAGTAAGTGTTCTTCACTTCGGTAAAGGTTGGCCAAATAGGCTTTAGTAGTAAAGGGTGACATATGATGGATACAAGTCACCCAATATGTTTTTAACGATAAAGGTTAATGTAGATCTGGGAAGTACTCGCGATTAGTGATCAAGGAAAAGCTATTAAGACTTGGCGTTTCAGGTAAGGTTAAGGTGAGACTTCGGCTTTTGGTAAAGTATTCGATAAGTATATGTGAGTAATAATTGAGTGATATCGATTGTAGGTTCGTGGTAAGGGGGAGCACAGCACACTTTATTACTAGGTGTGTACATACACTGCACACACACAAGTAGATCGGTAAATCCCGAAATGTCGAAAAGCCAAAAGTTTTTCTACGGTAGTCTTGCAGTGCGCAGACACTCGTAAGGGGGAAAACGATAGGTTATCTGAGGCCCCATGAGTGATTCCATGAACTTGGGTTGTGTTTTGCCAACCGGGCCAGGATGGGCTACGTGGGCCCGATGGGCTATTGGGCCCATAATAGGCAAAATTGGTAACTTGATTTTAAGTGATGGAAGTTATATGAAAGCATGTATATGAATGTGATTTGGGTCTAATGGGCCATACGAATGTGATTTCGGCCTAATGGGCCATATGAATGAGATTGGGTCTAGTGGGCCATATGCATGTATGTAGACTTGTTTGGGCTCTGTAAGGGGTTTTGGGCCTAGTATCTGATGACTGTTTAACTGACAGAAAACTTAATTAATTATCTGTGACCATGGATGAGTCATAAGGTTAAGGTGTGGTAATGGGTATATGCATGTCTAGGATTGGATCTAGGGAGAGCTTGGTACTTAAGCGGTCTTAATGACTCACCTCCTCTTCTCTAGAATCCTACCTGGTGCATAGTACCTGTTCACTTTAGCCAACGAGGACTTCTTAACGGGCCAAGGTAAGTAATAAACCTAATAAAGAGAAATTACTGAAATGCCCCTAAGGGCGAAAATGACCAAAATACCCCTATGTGTTGAATGTAAGATTTATGTATGTTACATGTATATCTATTACATACATACGACATTCTATTTAGGTTGTATATGGGTTGGGAATTATGGAACGGAGGAAGTATATGAGGATCGCATGGTTACTTGACAATCCTGGGTCCACCGACGGCTTTTAAGCCCAATATGTGATTGGCAGCTTGCTGCAATGAAAGTAGTTCCACAACTGGGCTACCCTTGATGTGTATCGGATGGGTGGGTCGATATTTATATCCCCACATGATGTGTATCAGGGGATGAAGTTGATGTGTAACTATTGGATTATTGGGGTGGGTTGCACTGCATTGCATTGCATGTATGATTTTATGGATTGATGAATGCTTATTACTCGTCGAGGGTTGTACACACTGAGTTTTCGAAAACTCACTCCCTCTTTTATTTTTCTCAGGTGATGCTCAGTAAAAGGTTCGACGTTTGGAGGGACTCGGAGGTGGCCAGCTAGCAAGATGACTTGTACTTTTTTTTTAAAAAGAAAGCATATAGTTTCTAGCTTATTAAGTAATTTCATACTGGAATGAAATAAGGCCTTCCCTTTTATTATTATTTAGATTGTTATTTTTATGCGTTGTAGTTATGAGAAGGTGAACATAGGTTTCCTAAATCATAGATTATTTTTCTACGTTTCCGCAACTAAATTTTTAAGTGACAGGCATTCATAAATCATATGTTTTAAACAAGCTTTCGCGATTGAAAGAGAGTTTTTATAAGTTAATTAATGTTTCTCATTTTAAGAAGGGTTTTCAATGAAAACAAGGTTTTCGCTAAAACACTTCAATGTGACACGCCAAATTCGGCCATAACGTCTGAGCCGAGTTTAGGGTGTTACAATATTTCTCATTTAATCACACTTTTACAACACTTTTATACTTTTTTTCCAAAATGGTCCTTTTTGTCATTTTCACCGAAAATCACTTAGTAAAAGTTGTTTCTCCAACCTCAAACATGCATAATGTACCATTAGACATCAAAATACATGCTTGTTACACATGGGTAAATTCTTAATCATGAACCCTAATTCAAAATAAGAATAGAAATAGGTAGATCATGCTCCAAGGATCTCAAAAATGTGAAAATCATTAAAAACGGGGCAAGAACGGACTTACTATGGAGCTTGGAAAGCTTGACCAAAACCATATCCATGGATTCCATGGTATTTTTGGCTGGAGGTAGAAGATGAACAACAATTTTGGCTTATTTTCCTTTTTTGATTCATTTATTTGCCAAATGACCAAAATGTCCTTCATGCCTTTCTTTGAAATTTTACCTAAACATGTCCAGTTTTGTCCATCAAATTATCCAATGGTCTAATTACCATACAAGGACCTCTAATTTAAAGTTTCATGACAATTGGATACCTCTAGCATGTAGAACTCAACTTTTGTACTTTTAACAATTTAGTCCTTTTGACAAAATTGAGTGCCCAAACATCAAAATTTTCAAACGAAATTTTCATGAAATCATTTTTTGAAATCATAGACCATGAAATTATAATAAAAATAAAGTTTTCCTCATCGAATTTGAGGTCCTGAAACCACTATTCCGACTGGGCCCAAAATCGGGCTGTTACACAAAGAAATTTAATAAAATAATAAAAGTCTAAGTTAGGAACCCTTAACCTCGTAGAAGTTGTTGAATTCCTCATTTTGTGCAATGCCTATTGTTCCTTTAGGTATTCTCGTTTTCTGTTGCACCAAATATGATTGAGAGATGGAGGTTTCAAATAAAAGATATGGAATTGAAGTTTAGAGTTAAGAAGTTTTAAGAGATTTTGTGAGGGTTGAAAGAATTGAGAGGTTAAGATGTGTTTAAGAAGAAGGATAATGTGTATTTAGGTTAAAAATTGACTAAAATAGGTTATAAAACTAGCGGGTTATGCTTATTGGGTCAGGTCACCTGTAGAAAATTGCAACGACGTCATGACATAAGGGTTCCATGTCGCGACTTCCCTGCGAGTATACCATTGTCTCGACATTGAGGTGCTATATTGTGACACACCTTGTAGCTTGGAAAACTTGGTGAAATTTTCTTCTATGTTGTGACTCAGAAGTTCCATGTTGCGACATCAAGGCATTTTTTTCAATTCCTGCATTTAGTACGGGATGTTGCGACACCAACTCTATTTCAACCCATTTTCCATCGTGAGGATGTCTTGGTCTAAAAGTAAACATATATCAAATATATGTTAGAATCTAAATTATATGTTTAGTTAAATATACAATTATATACAAGAAAATTGAATTTTAAATTTCATCATGTTTTACTGCCAGATTCATCCAGCAGTTCCACCGTCGTGTTCCCACTTGTGTCTCTTTTTGCATTTTTCCACCAGTCGTCATGTTCCTTTATCCTTTTATGCTTGTATCTTTCTTTATACCTGCTTTTTAATCTTGCATTAATCACATTAGGCGTATCCCTAGATTTAGAGCAATTAAATTCAATGGTAAATATGGAATGACACTGTTCTGTTAGTTTTGCTATGGTTTTTCTCACTTTGGTGATATCCACATCTGAACATTTTAGTTTCACCATTAATTCTCATTGTTAATTCACTTTTCTCTAAATCAATGGTGGCTCTGTATGTAACTAGAAAAGGTCTTTCCAAGAAAATGGGTATCGCCTGATCCTCTTCAAAATCTAACACTACAAAATCTATCAGGACAATAAAACTACGCACCTTAACTAACACATCCTCTAACACTCTATTATTGGACAGTAGATCTGTTAGCTAATTCTAATGTAATTTAATTATTTTTTAGGACCCCTATCAAGAGTTTTTCATAAATAGATAAGGGCATTAAGTTTATACTAGCTCATAAATCGCATAAAGCCTTCTTAAAATAAATGATCCTTATCTTTCTTAGAATCGTAAAGCTTCCTATATCTTTCAGTTTCTAGGGTACCTATTTGGAAATAATAGCACTATAGGACGCATTGATATTGACTTGCTCTCCTACCCTACCTTTTCTACGTCTAGACATGATTTCTTTTAAAAATTTGGCATACTTTGGGACTTTCTTGTTTAATTCAATTAATGGTAGGTTGACATTCAATGTTTTGAACTAGTTTAGAAAACTTACAAAGTTGTCCTCAACCCATTTTTGTTTCTCTTTTAATTTGAAAGGAAACAGTACCTATATGCTATTCGTCATGCATTTTACCCTCTTTTCTGGTTTGACTGTTGGTTCGATGACCTCCTCTAGTTCTGGCTCTTGATCCACTTCTTGGGGTTTTCTATAAGGCCTTTTGCATTTCCATTTGCATCCTCTTGTACCAAGGTTGTCAGGTTGCTGAAGATTTTACCTGACCAGAGTGCAATCGTTTTTACTTGCTCCTTCCCTTCTCTCCGAGGATTATTCTCAGTATTGTTGGGTATGATTGTGCCAATTTGACTTTTAATATCTCCCATCATACTCATCAATTGGCTTATTTGGTCCTCTAGTTTAGTCAATGTCTTTGATGAATTAGTGCACTCATATTGCACTTGTACTAGCCTATTTTTAAGTCAAACCGAAACAATGGTTTCGGGACCACAAATCCAAAGTAAAAATATTTATTTTATTATTTTATTAAGGTTTACAGGATGATAGATTAATTACGTGAAATTTTCGTAAAGAAATTTTACTATTTGAATGCTTAATTTGCAAAAGGACTAAATCGCATAAAATGAAAAAGTTGCATTCTATTTTTTAAAAGTGTTTAATTGCTATGATTCATTAAACCAAAGGTCCTTATGATGATATTAGACCATTGATAGTGGAATATGACATAAAAGGGCATTAAATGAATGTTTAAAATGGTTTTTATTCAAGGTTAATATAGTAATTTATGTATTAAGTTAATAATAATAAAATAAAACCAAAACTATGTTATTTTCATTCATCTTTAGCCAAAAATTAGAAGTAAAAGAAGCCAAAATAGGGTTTCTCATCCAGCATTGATAAATTACTCAATTAAGATATGTGTTTTAGCTCGGTTCTTAACGATTTTTACGTTTTTGAGATCGTTGCTTTATATTCTAGCTAGTCCATGCCTTAATTTTTGAATTTTTTAATGATTTTGTGAAGTGCCATTATTTAATATTTTAGTTATTTGATGTTTGATGATGAATTTTGAATATTTGTTAATAGTTAAACTAGTTTTGTAAAGTGATTTTTTGACAAAAATGTCAAAAAGGGATTAATTTGTAAAAATGTAAAATGTGGTGATTAAAATTGTGAAATAATGAAAGATATGGGCTGTTAGGAGTCCCTATGAAATTTGTCTAGGCATGGGTATATACTAAATTGCATGAATTTACAATTTTATGTGATAAGGACTAAATTGTAAAAATTGAAAAGTATAGGGGCAAAGCTATAAATTTTCCAAAATATAAACTATGGACTAATTGAATAGATTGAATCTGAATTCATATATATAGATCAAGATAAGCCGAGATCGAGTTTAGATCAGGGGAAAGGAAAGATCGACGAATAGTCGATAGTTTTTTTATCCGAGTAATATGAGGAAAGTTCGTATAATTAGAATCGAACTTTTATATATTTGTAAATATTTGAAATGAATTTTTGTGATTGAGTTATTGATATACTTGAAATACAAATGTATTATGGATATAGTTTAATTATTATCGAGCCCCGTTTGAACTGTATGAATTCATAGGATACGAGTGACATGTCACTAGGGTTACCGTTTTAGTCGAGCTCCTGCATTGTTACGGACTCACCATACTCGTATGAGCTTACCGATATATCAGCTCGTAAGAGCTTACTATTTTTAGCTCATTGGAGCTTACTGTTTCAGCTCATATAAGCTTACTGTTCAGCTCGATAGAGCTTACAGTTTCAGCTCAATAGAGCTTATTGTTCATCAGCTCAATAGGAGCTTACCTATCATGGCTCAAAAGAGTATAAATGATAATGAATTGACGGATTACTAATGTTTATCACCCGAGTATCCTTTGAAGTTCGAATAGGTTCAACGAGCATAAATTCTGTTTATATGGATGAGTACTGTTATAAAATGAATTACTGATTATATGATTGAGAATGAAATGTTACAAATGATGTACATGATATATGTGAATCTGGTATGATGTAATGTATTGAATTAATGGATGATTTCATGTATTTTAAATGACTAACAAGTGATGAATTCTTTAGGAATTTTGTAATCGAATTGATTACATCTGAATTGTTGCCTTGATTATGTATAATTGGTAAGTTTAATTCTGAATTATACGGGCTTACTAAGCTATAAAGCTTACTCTGTTTCTTTTTCTATGTTTTATAAAGGTTTTTTAGCTCATTCATTTTGGACAAGTCGGAGTTGCATATTAAACTATCAAATTTTCGATTGGCACTTTTGAACTTTTGGATATATGTAAATATGGCATGTATAGGCTAGTTTAAAAAATGTTAAATATGGTTACTTGATATCATGGTTTTGGTATATTTTTGTTTATAAGTAAGCTATGTGATTTGGATTATTTTGGTATAATGTTTTGGTTATGTATAAGTGTTCAATTATGGTATGTTTTGGTAAGAAATAGATGGAATGTAATGTACAAATGATATTGATTTAGGTAGGTAAATGTTAGGTTTTGAAATGGCACATAATTTCTATTGAAATGGTTATTTTGGCTACTGAACTGAGTGTATTTTTGGTGTCATATGAATGGGTATAAATGATTGAGTGTAGGTGTAACGCCCTAAAAATCCTGAAACCCAAAAATCTTGAAATCTCAAATTTTTCTTTTTTTGTGCTTAGCATTTCCGGTTAAGTGTTAATTATGTGATGGTAGGTCTTGGTCAAGGTTTGAGTTCGAACCTAGGGGTAAAAGAAATTATAGTTAAATTATTAAAAGAACCCTGATGGTAAGTAGGTGGGTTTTTGACTAAATGAAGGGAAATTTGGACAGAAAAAAGCCTGCTGGCCCAGGGGATAAGTGGCGTGTGGCTAGTGTCAGAGGTTTGGGGTTCGAATCCCACTTTACTCAAATAAGGGATTTATTTTTGCTTAAAGGGTGGATAGAGGTGGCATTGGATTGAACTCTGTAGGGAGTGATAAGAGGAGAAATTTGAGGAAAAGATCAAGGGGTTATCACGGAGAAAAACGAAGAGATGATGAGTAAAGATGGGGTGGAGCCGAATTGGGAACTTGGGCTTGAGAAATTCGGCTATAGGGGCTATAAATAGGTGTTGAATGGGAGGTGGCCAGTCTAATGCCGAATTCCCTTCACCTTGTTGCCAGAAACCTTTTTCCCTAAAAGCCGAAAACCCTTTTCTTTACTTTCTTTTTCTTGTGTCGATTTCCTCTCCTTCCTCTACACAATTTTCTTTGTTTCGCTTTTGGCTTAGCCGACTTCTTCATTCTTTTTCCCTTGGTACCGAATAATCATTTGTTTGCCATACAAATCTCAAGGGACCGAACACCTCTTTGGCCAAATACCTTTGGTGCCGCCACTACCCTTTCCACTCAGTCGATTCTAGTGTAAGTGTTCTTCCAATCGGTTTGTTTTGCTAAGTATCGATTATTTCCCCTCACTTTTTCTAATTGGTTTTAGGTAGGAATAGGTATCAAATCTCATCATTTGGATCTCTGTGATTTGCTCCTCAGGAGAGAGACCTTGGTAAGTGTTCTTGATCTTAGTTGGTTGAATGGCCGTAGTTAAGGTAAAGAGGACTTGTGTTGGATACAAGTCACCTATTATTTTGGTGTTAATAGTGAAGATTGGTGCAGATTTAGGAGGTGATCGTGGTTAGTGCTTAAAGAAGAGGTTGTTATAATTTGTCGCGCAAGGTAAGGTGAAAGGTGAGGTTTCGGTTTTGGTAAAGATATGTATTAAGCATACGATTAATTGAAGGGTGATATCAATTGTAGGTTCGGGGCTAAGGAAATCATAGCATGTTTTATTACCAGGTGTGTACATACACTGCACACACAAGTAGATCGACAAATCCTGAAAAGCTGAAATGCCGAAAAGCCGAAAGTTTGGCTACGGTAGTCTTGAGAGTGCGTGAACACTCGTAAGGGGGAAACCGATAGGTTGCCTGAGGCCATGGGCGATTCCATGGACTTGGGTTGTGAATTGGCCAAACAGGCCAGAATGGGCAAATGGGCCCGATGGGCTGTTGGGCCCATAATAGGCAAAAATTGATAATTGATGCTATGTGATGAAAGATTGTATGTGAGCATGACTTTAAATGCAATTTGGGCCTAGTGGCCATATGAATGTGATTTGGGCCTAATGGGCCACATGAAAGAAATTGGGCCTAGTGGGCCATATATAGGTATGAGGATTTGTCTAGGCTTTGTAAAAGGTTGTAGGCCTAGTATATGCTGACTGCATAAAACTTAATTAATTTATTAAGGACTGTGGACAAGTCATAGGGTTAAGGTGTGGCAACGAGTATGTGCATGTCTAGGATTGGATCTAAGGAGAGCTTCGTACTTAAGCGGTCTTAATGACCCACCTCCTCTTCTTTGGAATCCTACTTGGTGCATAGTATTTGTTCATCTTAGCTCACGAGATTTGTTAACAGGCCAATGTAATTAAGACTCGTAATAAAGAAAAATTACGGAAATACCCCTAAGGGCGAAAATGACCAAAATACCCCTAAAGTGTTGAATGTAAGATTTATGGATGTTACATGTATAACTGCTACATACATACGATATTCTGTTTAGGTTGCATAAGGGTTGGGAATTATGGAACGGAGGAAGTATATGAGGGTCGCATGGTTGCTTGACAACCATGGATCTACCGACGGCTTTTAAGCCCAATATGTGATTGGTAGCTTGCTGTAATGAAGGTAGTTTCACAACTGGGCTACCATTGGAGTGTATCGGATGGGTAGGTCGATGTTTATATCCCTGTAACAGCTTGAAATAGGGCCTAGTCAGAACAGTGGTTACGACACCACAAATTCGAGGTAGAAATATTTATTTTATGATTATTTTAGGTCCATGATATGTTTGAGTGATTGTGTGAAAATTTTGTTAAGTAATTTTATTGATAAAGTGCCCAATCTTATTATTGGGATTAAATTGCATTAATTGCAAAATATGAGTTCAAAAATATAAGTCCTTGTTTGAAATTGGGGTTTAAACTAGAAGTCTTTAAATGGCTTGTTTGAAATTGGGGTTTAAACTAGAAGTCTTTAAATGGCAAATAGATCATCATATTTTGGTATGGACAATGTAACACCCTGAGTTTGGGCCGAGAAGTATTGAGCCTTGAGTGTGGGTCCGTAAGGAGATTATATATAGATATTTAATTGTACAATGAATTGACACAATTAAATGTCTGCTTTAGTGGTTAATGGCTCTCAGAAGTGTTGGAGAAATCTTGGGTTCAAACCTGGGCTTTAGCAAAAATTTTGGTATTAAGTGAAAAAAAACCTGGATGCTTGAATAAGGGCCTTTTAAATTATTGTGTTAAATAAATGACACAAGGAAGCTTGTGGTCTAGTGGTTGTGGTATCATTAAGGTTGTATGGGAGCCTAGGTTCAAGCCTTGGCTCTTGCAATTTATTCTGGTTCTTTTTAAGGGAACCTGGACTTTGGCCTTTAGACCTTATAATTAATTGGAGATAAAATATGACACAAAAAGAGCCTGTGGTGAAGTGGCAAGGTGGTGTCATAGAGTTGGCAAGAAGGTCCAGGGTTGGAAACTCATGGCAATCAAAGAGCATTTATTTTGCTAACAGGGGGCGGCAAGAGTTGGTGTTGAATTTAAACTCTGATGTTGGAGGGATCCCACATCGAGAAGCTAACATAAGAGGGGATGCGAAGCTGGCTTTAAATAGAGAGAACTATGAGGAGAGTAGACGTACCTTTCTTGGCTGATCCTTTTCGCTTTATGGCGTGTTCGTTTGGGTTGGGCGTCGGCTTAGAGTGCTCAGAGCGCGGATTAACTCCAATCTCCAATCAGGTGTGTATTTCTCACTACTCTAGCTGTAGGATGGCTACTTCGGGTCGCGATGGGCCGAAAGGGGCCATGTGGGCCCAATGGGCCTATGGGCCCATTTGGATAAGTTGTTTGATTGTGTAGTAAATATTGGACTAGACTACGTGAATCTCATATCTGTGGCTAGATTTGGGCTAAAACAGCCACACGAGCGTATGGGCCCATTTGGGCCGAGAAGGGCTTTAAGCCTATTCGTATTGTTATCCCTGTTTAGAATACTTTAGTTTACCAAATTCCTGAAATACCCCCAGTTGTAAAATTACCAAAGTACCCCCGGTTTATAAAACTACCCAAATATCCTCGATTTATAGAATTACCGTTTTACCCTCGATTTACAGAATTACCATTTTACCCTCGATTTATAGAATTACCATTTTACCCTCAATTTATAGAATTATCATTTTACCCTCGATTTACAGAATTACCATTTTACCCTTAATTTATAGAATTACCGTTTTACCCTCGATTTACAAAATTACTAAAATACCCTTGGTTTACAAAATTACCAAAATACCCTCGATCAGTAAAATTACCAAAATACCCCTGGTTTGTAAAATTACTAAAATACGCCTAGTTTGTAAAATTACCAAAATTCCCTTGATTTGTAAAATATCGAAATACCCCTGTAGGATAGAATTACTAAAATACCCTTATAGGGTAGAAATACCGAAATACCCCTGTAGGGTGGAATTACTGAAATACCCTTATAAGGTAGAATTACCAAAATACCCCTGTAGGGTAGAATTATTGAAATACCCCGTAGGGTAGAATTACCGAAATACCCTTGTAGGGCAGAAATACCAAAATACCCCTGTAGGGTAGAATTACCAAGATACCTATATGGGGTAAAATTATCATTTTGCCCCTAGGGTGTTAAATGACTGTTTTGCCCTTGTGGGCAAGTGACTGACTTGGATTGTATGGTTGACGGATTTGATTGTGAATATATGTTGGTGATATGAATGACTTGACTGTGATTGTTTGATTCAAATATGGGCATGACATTCTGCATACATGACATGTTGCATGGGTTGGGTTTGATATAAATGGAGGAAGTGCTAAAAGGGCTTTGCCCCAGTTTACTAAAAAGGGCTTTGCCCCAGTTTACCAAAAAGGGCTTTGGCCCAGTTTATCAAAAAGGGGTTTGCCCTAGTTATTAAAAAAGGCTAGGCCTCCAGTTATATGATAAAGCAACTATGCTGCCAGTGGAGAGTTTGGTTGGGTGGGTTGAGTTATTCCTCACATAGAGAGCTTGGTTGGTATAGGTGAAGAGTAGCGGATGGTGGGTTGAGTAGTCTCCCCAAATGGGTTTGCATACATCCATTGGTGTTACATGTGATATTGAAATGGGCCTATGGGCCATACCGTTTACAGTAAAGGCTTCGGCCCAGTGATATGATTTATGAAAAGGCTTCGGCCCAGAACCGTTAAAAGAAAGGCTTCGGCCTAGTATATGTCAACACTGAATAGGGCTTTGGCCCAGATTGTACTGATACTGTGTTATTCACTATTTGTTTGTTATTGGGATTACACACTGAGTTTTCGTAAACTCACCCCGTTTCTAACTGTGCAGGTACTCCCTAAGCTTAGATGGTTTGGAGCTGCGAGGGACTCGGAGATGGCCACACACTGTTTCTGTTTCTTGTAATTGTAATTAAATTTCATTTTGGGTTTTTTTATGTAATAAGGCCGTTGGTGGGTTTTAAGTTTTAATTTGGATTGTGATTTCTTATACTAAACTGCCAGTCTAGGAAAACTCAAAATTTTAAAATGGCATGATTTTTCTAAGGAATACGAGCTTCCAACAACAAAGTTTTCAAAATGCTTCCGCGATTTTAAATGAGGTAATATACCAAAGGCAAACAAATTGGTAAACGTTTTGATGAGAACTTTAGTTTAATAATAATAAAGGAATTTAGATTCAGTAATGGATTTTCACCGGAACGGTCAAATTTGAAAAATGGTTTGACGTGACACGCCAGATTCGGCCATAATGCCTAGGTCGGGTTTGGGGTGTTACATTTAATAGTATACGAGCTAGGTTACAAAACTTGGCTGTTGTATGGGTAGCAGAAAATTATTGTTATTTTTTTCGAAATTGGGGTTTGAAAAGGGTTTTTCTAAAATTTTGTTTTGAAATTTATCAATGAAACTTGACTTGTTTCTGAAAAGATGTTACTGGAAATGTGGCACACCGAGTCTCCGGCACCAAATCTGTAAGTTCTATAACTCTGTTTACTGTTATAGATTGAAATGCTATATTGAGAAACTACTATAGATAGTAGCACTATACTGGAACTCTCTAGTTAGAGTAAACTGTAACGCTTGAATTTAGATTTAGTATTTATTTGGTGTGTGTTCTGGAAATGTAGAAATTGTTTGCATGTGACATCTATCTGCTCCGATGGATAAATGCTTTGGGTGTATGCTAGTATTATTAGTATCAGAGTGCACAGCGAAGGTGTGGTGGTGTAGTCTGAGAGTGGAAAATTTTGAGGACGAAATTTCTTTAAGGGGGTAGAATTGTAACACCTTAAATTTGGGCCTAGAAGTATTGAGCCTTGAGTGTGGGTCCGTAAGGAGGTTATATATAGGTATTTAATTGTGCAATGAAATGACACAATTAAATGTCTGCTTTAGTGGTTAATGGCTCTCAGAAGTGTTGGAGAAATCTTGGGTTCAAACCTGGGCTTTAGCAAAAATTTTGATATTAAGTGAAAAAAAACCTGGATGCTTGGATGAGGGCCTTTTAAATTATTGTGTTAAAGAAATGACACAAGGAAGCTTGTGGTCTAGTGGTTGTAGCGTCATTAAGGTTGTATGGGAGCCTAGGTTCAAGCCTTGGCTCTTGCAATTTATTTTGGTTTTTTTTAAGGGAACCTGGACTTTGGCCTTTAGACCTTATAATTAATTGGGGATAAAATATGACACAAAAAGAGCCTGTGGTGAAGTGGCGAGGTGGTGTCATAGAGTTGGCAAGGAGGTCTAGGGTTCGAAGCTCATGGCAATCAAAGAGCATTTATTTTGCTAACAGGGGGCGGCAAGAGTTGGTGTTGAATTTAAACTCTGATGTTAGAGGGATCCCACATCGGGAAGCTAACATAAGAGGGGATGCGAAGCTGGCTTTAAATAGAGAGAACTATGAGGAGAGTAGACGTACCTTTCTTGGCTGATCCTTTTCGCTTTATGGCGTGTTCGTTTGGGTTGGGCGTCGGCTTAGAGTGCTCTGAGCATGGATTAACTCCAGTCTCCAATCAGGTGTGTATTTCTCACTACTCTAACTATAGGATGGCTACTTCGGGCCGCGATGGGCCGAAAGGGGCCATGTAGGCTCAATGGGCCTACGGGCCCAATTGGATAAGTTGTTTGATTGTGTAGTAAATATACCAAAGGAATTTAGATTCAGTAATGGATTTTCACCGGAACAGTCAAATTTGAAAAATGGTTTGATGTGACACGCCAGATTCAGCCATAACGTCTAGGTCGGGTTTGGGGTGTTACATTTAATGGTATCAGAGGCAGGTTACAAAACTTGGCTGTTGTATGTGTAGCAGAAAATTATTGTTATTTTTTTCGAAATTGGGGTTTGAAAAGGGTTTTTCTAAAATTTTGTTTTGAAATTTATCAATGAAACTTGACTTTTTTCTGAAAAGATCTTACTGGAAGTGTGGCACACCGAGTCTCCGACACCAAATCTGTAAGTTCTCTAACTTTGTTTACTTTTATAGATTGAAATGCTATATTGAGAAACTACTATAGATAGTAGTACTATACTGGAACTCTCTAGTTAGAGTGAACTGTAACGCTTGAATTTAGATTTAGTATTTATTTGGTGTGGTACTTAAGCAGCCTTCATGGCTCACCTCCTTTGTTTCAGATACCTACCTGGTGGACAGCTTCCATTCACTTTATTAACTTAGCAAAGACTATCTTTTAAAACATCAAGAAGGACATTGAAAGAGGCATGGGATTTCTTAAAAACTTCAATGTGACACGTCGAATCCGGCCATAACGTCTGGGCCGGGTTTGGGGTGTTACATTTAATGGTATCAGAGCCAGGTTACAAAACTCGGCTGTGGTATGGGTAGCAGAAAATTATTGTTATTTTTCTTTTTTTTTGAAATTAGGGTTTGAAAAGGGTTTTTCTAAAATTTTGTTTTGAAATTTATCAACGAAACTTGACTTGTTTCTGAAAAGATGTTACTAGAAGTGTGGCACACTAAGTCTCCGGCACCACATCTGTAAGTTCTCTAACTCTGTTTACTGTTATAGATTGAAATGCTATATTGAGAAACTACTATAGATAGTAGCACTATACTGGAACTCTCTAGTTAGAGTAAACTGTAACGCTTGAATTTAGATTTAGTATTTATTTGGTGTGTGTTCTGGAATGTAGAAATTGTTTGCGTGTGAAATCTATCTGCTCCGATGGATAAATTTTTGGGTGTATGTTAGTATTATTAGTATCAGAGTGCACAGCGGAGGTGTGGTGGTCTAGTCTAAGTGTGGGAAATTTCGAGGACGAATTTTTTTTAAGGGGGTAGAATTGTAACACCCTGAATTTGGGCCTAGAAGTATTGAGCCTTGAGTGTGGGTCCGTAAGGAGGTTATATATAGGTATTTAATTGTGCAATGAAATGACACAATTAAATGTCTTCTTTAATGGTTAATGGCTCTCAGAAGTGTTGGAGAAATCTTGGGTTCAAACCTGGGCTTTAGCAAAAATTTTGGTATTAAGTGAAAAAAACATGGATGCTTGGATGAGGCCCTTTTAAATTATTGTGCTAAATAAATGACACAAGGAAGCTTGTGGTCTAGTGGTTGTAGCGTCATTAAGGTTGTGTGGGAGCCTAGGTTCAAGCCTTGGCTCTTGCAATTTATTCTGGTTTTTTTTAAGGGAACCTGGACTTTGGCCTTTAGACCTTATAATTAATTGGGGATAAAATATGACACAAAAAGAGCCTGTGGTGAAGTGGCAAGCTGGCGTCATAGAGTTGGCAAGGAGGTCCAGGGTTCGAAACTCATGGCAATCAAAGAGCATTTATTTTGCTAACAGGGGGCGGCAATAGTTGCTGTTGAATTTAAACTCTGATGTTAAAGGGATCCCACATCGGGAAGCTATCATAAGAGGGGATGCGAAGGTGGCTTTAAATAAAGCGAACCATGAGGAGAGTAGAGGTACCTTTCTTGGCTGATCCCTTTCGCTTTATGGCGTGTTCGTTTGGGTTGGGCGTCGGCTTATAGTGCCCGGAGCGTGGATTAATTCCAGTCTCCAATCAGGTGTGTATTTCTCACTACTCTAGCTGTAGGATGGCTACTTCGGGCCGCGATGGGCCGAAAGGGGCCATGTGGGCCCAATGGGCCTACGAGCCCAATTGGATAAGTTGTTTGATTGTGTAGTAAATATTGGACTAGGCTAGGTGAATCTCATATCTGTGGCTAGATTTGGGCTAAAAGGGCCACACGAGCATATGGGCCCATTTGGGTCGAAAAGGGCTTTAGGCCCATTCGTATTGTTATCCCTGTTTAGAATACTGTAGTTTACCAAATTACGAAAATACCCCCAGTTGTAAAATTACCAAAGTACCCTCGGTTTATAAAACTACGCAAATATCCTCGATTTATAGAATTACCATTTTACCCTCAATTTATAGAATTACCGTTTTACTCTCGATTTATAGAATTACCATTTTACTCTCGATTTATAGAATTATTATTTTACCCTCGATTTACAGAATTACTATTTTACCCTCGATTTACAGAATTGCCATTTTACCCTCGATTTACAAAATTACTAAAATACCCTTGGTTTACAAAATTACCAAAATACCCTCGATTAGTAAAATTACCAAAATACCCCTGGTTTGTAAAATTACCAAAATACCCTTGATTTGTAAAATACTGAAATACCCCTGTTGGGTAGAATTACTAAAATACCCTTGTAAGGTAGAAATACCGAAATACCCCTGTAGGGTAGAATTACTGAAATACCCCTATAGGGTAGAATTACCGAAATACCCTTGTAGGGTAGAAATACCGAAATACCCCCGTAGGGTAGAATTACTGAGATACCATGTGGGGTAAAATTATCATTTTGCCCCTAGGGTGTTAAATGATTGTTTTTCCCTTGTGGGCAAGTGAATGACTTGGACTGTGTTGTTGACGGATTTGATTGTGAATATATGTTGGTGATATGAATGACTTGACTGTGATTGTTTGATTCAAATATGGGCATGACATTCTACATACATGACATGTTGCATGGGTTGGGTTTGATATAAATGGAGGAAGTGCTAAAACGGCTTTGCCCCAGTTTACCGAAAAGGGCTTTGCCCCAGTTTACCGAAAGGGGTTTGCCCCAATTATTAAAAGAGGCTAGGCCTCCAGTTATATGATAAAGCAGCTATGCTGCCAGTGGAGAGTTTGGTTGGGTGGGTTGAGTTATTCCCCACATGGAAAGCTTGATTGGTAAATGTGGAGAGTAGCGGATGGTGGGTTGAGTAGTCTCCCCAAATGGGCTTGTATACATCCATTGGTGTTACATGTGATATTGAAATGGGCCTATGGGCAATACCGTTTACAGTAAAGGCTTCGACCAAGTGATATGATTTATGAAAAGGCTTCGGCCCAGAACCGTTAAACAAAAGGCTTCGGCCCAGTATATGTCAGGACTGAATAGGGCTACTTTGGCCCAGATTGTACTAATACTGTGTTATTCACTGTTTGTTTGTTATTGGGATTACACACTGAGTTTTCGTAAACTCACCCCGTTTCTAACTGTGCAGGTAATCCCTAAGCTTAGATGGTTTGGAGCTGCGAGGGACTCGGAGATGGCCACCCACTGTTTCTGTTTCTTGTAATTGCAATTAGATTTTGTTTTGGGTTTTTTATGTAATAAGGCCGTTAGTGGGTTTTAAGTTTTAATTTGGATTGTGATTTCTTATACTAAACTGTCAGTCTAGGAAAACTCGAAATTTTAAAATGGCATGATTTTTCTAAGGAATACGAGCTTCCAACAACAAAGTTTTCAAAATGTTTCCGTGATTTTAAATGGGGTAATATACCAAAGGCAAACAAATTGGTAAACGTTTTGATGAGAATTTTAGTTTAATAATAATAAAGGAATTTAGATTCAGTAATGGATTTTCATAGGAACGGTCAAATTTGAAAAATGGTTTGATGTGACACATCAGATTCGGCCATTACGTCTAGGTCGGGTTTGGGGTGTTACAGACAAAATTAGACATGGAAGGGTAAAATTGAAGGTTTAGTAAAAAGGGGCATTTTGGTCATTTGGAAATATTACGGCATAAAAGACAAAATTTAAAACCCAAAATTTTCAAAAAGCCATGGTTAGGGTTTCAAGCTTTTCAAAGCTCAATTGTAAGTGCATTTGAGCCCTGTTTTTAATGTTCATCGTATTTTTGAAATCCCGGTAACTCGGTTTGGCTATTTCTACCATTATTTTGAGTTAGACCTTGATTTTGAAAATTGACCCATGTTGAATAATTGTGTATTTTGATGAATTATAATAGATTATGCATGTCTATGATTAGAGAAATGAGTTTTATTAGATGATTTTTGATGAAATCGTATAAAAGGGGTTAAATTGTAAAAGTTATAAATTGGTCATAAGTGTGTGAATTAGGGAGAATTTGAACTTTCCATAGAAGAGAAAAATGTTCAGCATGTCATGAATCATAAGAAAATTTAATAAAAATTATTTTACGAGCTTAGGGGTAAAAGTGTAATTTTGAAAAGTTAAGGGCAAAATTGTAAATTTTCCAAAATTTGATATGTGAATTGAATTGATTAGTGTGTTGATAAAGGTGTTGAATGAGTGCTATTTGGCATGTTAGATCAAGAAAACATGTAATTTGGACTAAGATCGGGGAAGAACGAAGTTGTGGGCTAAGTCGGGAAAATTAGTCGTTTCGACATTTGAGGTAAGTTGATGTGATAATAATAATGTAATAACGTTGTAATTTATATCTGAAAGTTAAATTAGTGAATTAATTGAATTGTGTTGAATTCAATATTTAATATGCCAAGTTTATAAATCGATTTAAAAATATGTCTATGGTATAAGAAAGTGCATTGAAATATTGTATTTAAATGTGATTTCTATGATTATGCATATTATAAAAAAATTGTGAATTAGTGTTGTTACGACAAAAGTGATTAAGTGAATGTTGAATAAGTGTTAATGAGTGAAACCGAAACAAATCCTGATTGAACTTTAGGAATCTATAGGCTACATTTTAGTGGTAGCTTCGGCTACAATATAATGGTAGCTCTGGCTACATCTTAGTGGTAGCTTCGGCTACAATACAGTGCTAGCTTCGTCTACAATATAGTGGTAGCTTCGGCTACATATCAGTGGTAGCTTCAGCTAAAATACAGTGGTAGCTTTGGCTACATCTTAGTGGTAGCTTCGGCTACATCTTAGTGGTAGCTTCGGCGACAATACAGTGGTAGCTTTGGCTACAATATAGTGGTAGCTTCGGCTACATCTTAGTGGTAGCTTCGGCGACAATACAATGGTAGCTTTGGCTACAATATAGTGGTAGCTTCGGCTGCGTTACAGTGATAGCTTCGGTTATATTACAGTGTGGCACTTTGTGCCTTATTCCGTGTATCCTTTAGTATTTCATAGGGTTCAACAGGTATTGAATTGATATAATGAAAACTGATTAAACGTGAAAAGGTTTTAATCATGTGATAATAATGTGCAAGTGAACATTGTTTTTGAGGCATTTATATGTGTAAGTGTGAATATGAATCTTGTGAATAAGAGCAGGTATATATGTGTAAACTATTAGCAATAAGCTCATTTTATGATTGTACTTTTGTAAGGTTTATAAGAGGTAAGTGTTACCATTAATGCAACTATAGAGAAAGCATGAAATAGTGAATTTTAAAAGTAAAGTAGATTTGGACAATACCAGTCATGTACATTTGAAAGATCACCAAAAATGGTAGGAATTGAATTAATAATTGAATGAGATATGAAATTAAAGGTCATTGATTCTATTTTCATAGAAAGAAAACGATGTGAGCAAATGGATTATACTTTATGAGATATTTAAATTCTTGTGAGACTGGTTTAGAATGATTATGTGATCTCCTGTTCTGACTTGGAAAAATTATTATAAATTGTATAAATCTAATTATGGTGCATAGTTTATATGCCTAGAATCCTTATTGAGTCTATTTTATATTGGAACAAATTATAACATTATTTGAATTATGAATAATGAAATATCTTAATTTTGTGCAGAGATGTCAGAACCGTCAAATAGTGAAATAGGGGAAAATTTAATGAATAAACTGTATTAATTGGCCAAGCCAAAAATTTTGGAAATTTTATGGTAAGAAGATATGTGAGTCTTATTATAGGGAAAATTTATAGAACTTAATTTTGAGTTCTGTAGCTTATGAAATAATTAAATTAGTGACTGTGACTCGGGAAAACAGTTTAAACTAAATTTGAGTAAAAAGGTGAAATCATGTAAATATTAATTCTATTTTCTTGAGCATACTTATTGAGGAATGGGTGAATATTGTTAATTAAATTTCTTATTATTATATGCCAACTTACTAAGTTATAAAACTTACACTACTTTCCCATTTCTCTCAGTGTTTTTCAGGATTGGCTCGGGGTTAGAGATCGTATCACACTATCAATTTGTTAGGTTGGAATAACGAAAATTCTTATTTATCTATAAGTGAGTGGCATGTATAGAGATTTAGTTTTTTGTATTATGTAATATTATGATTTAGCCAAATGTATAGGCTTATACTGTCCCATTGTATAAAGCCATGATGTTTGGCTCATAATGCCTATAAGTAAGTAAATCTATTTTATGTATACATGAGTAATGTCTTGATGTGGTTAAGATAAATATAACTAAGAGTATGACAAAGGTCGATATATCGTATATTAGTACAAAGAGTTAAGAACATAAAAAGGGCTTGGAAAATAGCCTAATGTGTGCCACACGGGCTAGAGGCATGGCCGTGTGTCTTAGCTGTGGGTTAGGACACGGCCACCGTACGGGCGTGTGGTTTGGCCATGGTGCATAAATAGAATGCTCGATGTTTTTAACACAGGCTTGTGTGACCACACGGCCTGCCCACACGGGCGTGGCCCATGGCACACGGGTGTACGACCCCTATTTTAGTGAAAATTGTATAAGTGTTAGAAAAGTTCTGGTTTGGTTCCGAGCCAACTTTAATGATTGTTTTGGGTCTCATAAAGCCCATAATAGGGACATAGAGGGTACTCATGAAAGGTTTTAATATATAATTGAAATGTATGTATCGAAAAAGTGTATAAGAGTGTAGTAATGCCTCATACCCTGATCTAGCGGCAGTTAGAGGTAAGGGTTGTTACATTTAGTGGTATCAGAGATATGGTGTAGTCGGTTCTAGGAATAACATAGCAAGTGTGAGAGTTTAGTTATACATGCCACCACTATGTGATAGTGTGATGTCTTCCGATGCGATTGGAAACCATCTTGTTAAAATAAAAGTACTTTCCAACCGAGTTATATCCAACTATTTGATAGTTATACTAAAGTATTTGAAGAATGTGCAGTTATAATAAGTCAAAATTCGAAAAGGTATGAATAAGAATTTGTAAATTATATGTAATAATGTGTGATATGAAAGTTTATATGGTGATATGCTCATACGTATTTGTTTGTCTTTCATATGATGTTGCATGCTTGACAAAAATGATTTAGTAAATGTGATAAGTAAGGGTATACAAAATGCATAGAATGTATGAATGAGTGCACATGTTTGAATGAAGTAATCAAAAATTTCGTGTACCATGAATGTGAATGTCAAATTGTCTTAAGTGAATAGTAAAACTACGATGATATATGATTCTGAGTAGCGTTATGTCATATGTGTGCATATATGTGAGAATCGAGTTAGAGGTTGTATGACCTCACCTCCTTATCGATGAGGTGTTTATAATGGAAATTCATGAGAATCATGTTGATTAAATTCCTAAGTGTGGAATTAAAGAGTTCAGTGATAGAATAATTGTAGATATGATTAGAGTCTAAGAATGGTTGACAAGTGAAGGATAGAGTTAGAAAGAAATTAGATTGACCCTAGAATTATTTGGTTTATACAATATCATAATTAGTGAAGAAGTTAACTTTGATAAATCAACTTATTCAGATAAGATACTGAAAGGAAATATCAACTGAAATTTTTCTCAATTGATTTTCTTTAGTGAAAGGAATAATGTGGAAATTAGTGAGGGCAGAATTATTCAGAAGAATGATGTTTGAAATGTGAAGATGTTTAAGAATGACAGTCATAGTTTAGCAATTTACGACTATCTCTTCTGGGTATTGTATGTGTTCATATATTTTCAGAGACAACTATGATTGCTTGTTTTCTGATGAAAGTATTGTTAGTCTGATTGATATATGAGCGACATTCCACTATCTTCTATGAGAATTCAATTCCGTTATGTCTGAGATAAAAGTTGATAGTGAGCTTACATGAAATTATTCTTATGTTTCTTCTGGTTATTGTTCTGTTTATAACTGTAAGGAGTATGCTTTGTCTCTGTTATAATCGACTTCAGAACCTATGATCCGTATTTCTTTTTCTTCTGGTTTTCTTTGTGAAATCTTCAGGATTTCTATTATTTCGTATGAGTAGTGTCTTCATACAATTAAAACGATTTTGTGTTTCGGATTTAATTATCTCAGTTTTCTCATCATCCTTATAGTTTAACTTATCAAGTGTGACTTATCATTGAATCGAGATCGACAAAAGTGGGATTTGGGACAGTCAAATTCAAATGATATATTGATTTTGTTTCCTCGGGTAATTTTGATATTTTTTTTAGTGAGCTCAAGCAAGGTGTTACGTTTCATCTGAGTAAATACCTATTGGATTTTTTTAAAACGAGTGATGTTATTCTGAATTAAAGTTTTTTTGTTGATAATGTTATCCCAATTATGAAATTTGAATGGTCTAGACATGTTAGCAAGGTTGAAGGTATTATTAACCGAAGCTTCAGTTTTGAGTTTAATTTGAATTAGGTAATGAATTTATAATTTTTCAGTGATGCACAAATGAACGGATTAGAATGCGTTTTATTGCAAGAATATAAATTGATGGTTTATGTTTTCAGATAGTAAATATTACCTTAAAAGGGAACTGTTCGGCTAGTGATTTAGAGATGGTCGCTATTATGTCTATATTGAGAATCTGATGACATTGTTTGTTTGACGAAGATAGTCATATGTTCCCTGATCTCAAGAGTTGAAGGTATCTAGTAGCATAGAAAAATCTGAGATTAAGACAGTATTGATGACTTGAACTATTGAAAGATTGTGAATAATTATTGTGAATAATTATGTGTAATTATAGATGCTTATAAGGAAAATCCCTGCTTATCTTGTGTGATTGGGTTACTCGATTGATCTTATTTGATGATGGATTGATTTTAGCTAATTAAAAAGCTAAAGTGATGTTTTCTCTGCAATTTTAATAAACTCATAAATGTATTAATAAGAGATAGGTTAAATGAGTACAGTAAGGGTCAACTTTTGGTTCTGAACCTCAGATTGAGTTTGATTACTGTTACTATTATTCCAAGATAGACCTCATGTATTACGAAACTTGGATGTTTATCCAGAGAATTTTGTACAGAACTTATAGATGTCCATCCATTCAAATAGTAATAAAAAGTACAGAAATTTGACGAAAATGTTCTGGTATACGGATATGAACCCAGTATTTCTGATTTAGTGTTTGAAAGTCGATTTGATACAGGATTAAGTTGAATGTCAAGTGTATTCAGGGTTCATACCGTTAGTGATGTTACTAAAATAATGATGAAGAGGGCTACTATAAATTTTGTATCAAATTTTCCCTCATATTCTGAAGGAGAGAAAATGCTAGTTGTATTGTTCCCAATTGTTTAACGAAAATCTCATAATTATCTCAGTATGTATCAATTCCTGGTTTGACAGAATTGGCAGAATTATTTGTTTATAGAATAGTGGCAGGTGCTGCTGAAAGTATCTTGTGACAGAAAATCCTTTATTTTGGTAATTGAAGAAAAGTGAATTATGGTTCATCAAAGAGTATAAGACTATTGATAAAATGAGGCCAGTTAGTTATCAGTGTGTATTTTGTCAGAACTTGAGAAAATTCAGTGATGTGGTTCTTATGTCCAGGATAAGAAAGTATAGTTTAGAACCTTAGTCTAAGGACTGAGATATTGAGGATGTTGAGGCTATACGAGTAGTTGGCATTGCTTTACGAAATCAATCTTAAGTTTATCTTCTGGTAAGATTTTCGGGGACGAAAATCCCTAAAGGGGAGAGAATTGTAACAGCTTGAAATAGGACCTAGTTGGAAAAGTGGTTACAACACCACAAATTCGAGGTAGAAATATTTATTTTATGATTATTTTAGAGTCCATGATATGTTTGAATGATTGTGTGCAAATTTTGTTAAGTAATTTTATCGATAAAGTGCCCAATTTTATTATTGGGATTAATTTGCATTAATTGCAAAATATGAGTTCTAAAATATAAGTACTTGTTGGAAATGGGGATTTAAACTAGAAATTTTTTAAATGGAAAATAGATCATCATATTTTAGTATGGACAAAATTAGACATGGAAGGGTAAAATTGAAGGTTTAGTAAAAAGGGGCATTTTGGTCATTTGGGTGTTTTAAGGCATAAAAGACAAAATTTAAAACCCAAAAATCTGCTCATTCTCTTCCCCATGCTGCCGAAATTTTCAAGAAGCCATGGTTAGGGTTTCAAGCTTTTCAAAGCTCAATTTTAAGTGCATTTGAGCCCCGTTTTTAATGTTCATCGTATTTTTAAAATTTCGGTAACTCGGTTTAGCTATTTCTACCATTATTTTGAGTGAGAGTTTGATTTTAAAAATTGACCCATGTTGAATAATTGCGTATTTTGATGAATTATGGTAGATTATGCATGTCTATGATTAGAGAAACGAGTTTTATTAGATGATTTTTTATGAAATTGTATAAAAGGGGGGTTAAATTGTAAAAGTTATAAATTGGTCATAAGTATGTGAATTAGTGAGAGTTTGAAGTTTCCATAGAAGAAAAAAATGTTCACCATGTCATGAAACATAAGAAAATTTAATAAAAATTATTTTATGAGCTTAGGGGTAAAAGTGTAATTTTTGAAAAGTTAGGGCGCAAAATTGTAAATTTTCCAAAATTTGATATTTCAATTGAATTGATTAGTGTGTTGATAAAAGGTGTTAAATGAGTGCTATTTGACATGTTAGATCAAGAAAACATGAAATTTGGACTAATATCTGGGAAGAACGAAGTTGTGGGCTAAGTCGGGAAAATTAGTCGTTTTGGCATTCGAGGTAAGTTGGTGTGATAATAATAATGTAATAACATTGTAATTTATATTTGAAAGTCAAATTAGTGAATTAATTGAATTGTGTAGAATTAAATGTTTAATATGCCAAGTTTATAAATCGATTTAAAAATATGTCTATGGTACAAGAAAGTGCATTGAAATATTGTATTTAAATATGATTTCTATGATTATGCATATCATAAAAAAATTGTGAATTAGTGTTGTTACGACAAAAGTGATTAAGTGAATGTTGAATAAGTGTTAATGAGTGAAACCGAAACAAATCCCGATTGAACCTTAGGAATCTATAGGATACATTTCAATGGTAGCTTTCACTACATCTCAGTTGTAGCTTCGGCTACAATACAGTGGTAGCTTCAGCTGCAATATAGTGGTAGCTTCGACTACATCTCAGTGGTATCTTTGGCTACAATACAGTGGTAGATTTGGCTACATCTCAGTGGTAGCTTCGGCTACAATACAGTGGTAGCTTTGGCTACATCTCAGTGGTAGCTTCGGCTACAATACAGTGGTAGCTTTGGCTACAATACAGTGGTAGCTTCGGCTACGTTGCAGTGATAGCTTTGGCTATATTACAGTGTGGCACTTTGTGCCTTATTCCGTGTATCCTTTAGTTTTCCATAGGGTTCAACGGGTATTGAATTGATATAATGAAAAGTGATTAAATGTGAAAAGGTTTTAATCATGTGATAATAATGTGCAAGTGAACATTGTTTTTGAGGCATTTATATGTGTAAGTGTGAATATGAATCCTGTGAATAAGAGTAGGTATATATGTGTAAACTATGAGCAATAAGCTCGTTTTATGATTGTACTTTGGTAAGGTTGATAAGAGGTAAGTGTTACCATTAATGCAATTATAGAGAAAGCATGAAATAGTGAGTTTTAAAAGTAAAGCAGATTTGGATAGTACCAGTCATGTACATTTGAAAAATCACCAAAAATGGTAGGAATTGAATTAATAATTGAATGAGATATTAAATTAAAGGCCATTGAGTCTAATTTCATAGAAAGAAAGTGGTGTGAGCAAATGGATTATACTTTATGAGATATTTAAATTCTTGTGAGACTGATTTAGAATGATTACATGATCTCCTATTTTGACTTGGAAAACTTATTATAAATTGTATAAAAATAATTATTGTGTATCGTTTATATGCTTAGAATCCTTATTGAGTCTATTTTATATTGAAATAAACGAGAACATTATTTGAATTCTGTATAATGAAATATCTTATTTTTTGTGAAGAGATGTCAGAACCGTCAAATAGTGAAATAGGGGAAAATTTCATGAATAAACTGTATTAATTGGCTAAGCCAAAAATTCTGGAAATTTTATGGCAAGAAGATATATGAGTCTGATTTTAGGGAACATTTACAAAACTTAATTTCAATTTCTATAGCTTATGAAATAATTAAATTAGTGACTATGACTTGGGAAATTTAAACTAAATTTGAGTAAAAAGGTGAAATCATGTGAATATTGATTCTATTTTCTTGAGCGTACTTATTGAGGAATGGGTTAATATTGTTAATTAAATTGCTTATTATTATATGCCAACTTACTAAGTTATAAAACTTACACTACTTTCCCATTTCTCTCAGTGTTTTTCAGGATTGGCTCGGGGTTGGAGATCATTGGAGGTATCATCACACTATCAATTTGTCAGGTTGGAATAACGAAAATTCTTATTTATCTATAAGTGAGTGGCATGTATAGAGATTTAGTTTTTGGTATTATGTAATGTTATGATTTAGCCAAATGTATAGGCTTATACTGTCCCATTGTATAAAGCCATGATGTATGGCTCATAATGGCTATAAGTAAGTAAACCTATTTTATGTATACATGAGTAATGTCTTGATGTGGTTAAGATAAATATAAATACGAGTATGACAAAGGTCGATATATCGTATATTAGTACAAAGAGTTAAGAACATAAAAAGGGCTTGGAAAATAGCCTAATGTTGCCACATGGGCTAGAGGCACGACCGTGTGTCTTAGTTGTGGGTTAAGACACGGCCACCGCATGGGCTTGTGGTTTGGCTGTGGTGCATAAACAGAATGGTCGATGTTTATAACACGGGCGTGTGTGACCACACGGCCTGCCCACACGAGCATGACCCATGTCACATGGGTGTACGACCCCTATTTTAGTGAAAAATGTATAAGTGTTCAAAAAGTTTTGGTTTGGTTCCGAACCAACTTCAATGATTGTTTTGGGTCTCATAAAGCCCATAATAGGGACATAGAGGGTACTCATGAAAGGTTTTAATATATAATTGAAATGTATGTATCAGAAAAGTGAATAAGAGTGTAGTAATGCCTCATACCCTAATCTGGCGGCGGTTAGAGGTAAAGGTTGTTACAATCCCCACATGGTGTGTACCGGGGGATGGAGTTAGTGTGTAGCGGATGGATTTTTGGGGTGGGTTGCACTGCATTGCATGTATGATTTTATGATGAATGATGAATGCTTATTACTCGTCGAAGGTTGTACACGCTGAGTTTTCAAAAACTCAACCACTCTTTTATTTTTCTCAGGTGATGCTCAGTAGGAGGTTCGATGTCTGGAGGAACTCTGGGTGGCCAGCTAGCAAGACAATTTGTATTTGTTTTAAAAGTATATAAGTTACTCGTTTATTAAGTAATTTTCATTTAGTATGGATTTTAATAAGGCCTTCCCATTTTATTATTGTTTGGATTATTAAATTCATGCGTTGTAATTATAAGAAGTGGAACCTAGATTTTCTAAGCTATGATTTTCCTTTAATATTACGTTTCCGCAAATAAAGTTTTAAAGGATAAGTTTTCTTAAGTCAAATGTTTTAAGCAAAGCTTCGCAACAAAAAGGAGATTTTACTAAGTAATTGAGATGTAACTTTTTAAGGAAGGGTTTCCAATGAAAACAAGGTTTTCGCTAAAACACTTCAATGTGACACGCGAGATTCGGCCATAACGTCTGGGCTAGGTTTGGGGTGTTACAGTATGTGAGGAGAAATGGCTTATAACAAGCCTAATTTCACCCCACACAGTTGAGCACATGGGCGTGTGAGTCGACCGTGTGTCCACTGTAGCTTAATTAATAAAGTTAGTGAGTTACACGGCCTAGACACATGGGCATGTCTACTGGTCATGGATTACACACGAGCTGGCAAATGGGCGTGTGGTCGGTCGTGTGACCCAAGTCAGTATACTCTCCAGTTTTCACATGGCCTAACACACGGGCGTCTCTTTAACTATGTGATGCAAGTCAGTATATATGCCCTCTTTCCATACGGTTTAAGACACAGGCGTGTCTACAAGCTGTGTAAGGCACTCGGCCTGTTCACACGGGCGTGTGACCCTTGAGATGTGAAAATTTTTCTAAGTTTCCAAAATTTTAATATGTTGCCGATTTAGTCCCGAATGCATGTTTTAAGCTTTGTATGCCCGATTTAAGTACGTATTGAATGTGAATGAATGATATTTATTGAAATGAGATGCTATTTGATAAATGATTATTCTGAGCTGGGTTACAATATCGGTAATGCCTCTTAACCTATTCCAGCGATGGCTACGGGTTAGGGGTGTTATAGCACTTGCTTTACTTCTATTCTCATTAACTGCATCTTCCTTTCAATTCAATCCAAGCATTGACCACATACAGTATGGTCACTTGGATTGGCCCTATCTTGAGCTTTTTGTAAATATGGAGGTTGGTAATTAGTGGTTTTTAGCTTGATTTGAATAATTATTACCTCCTACTTGATTTCCTCCCCATCTCAAGTTTGGGTGACCTTTCCAACCAGGATTGTAGGTAATTTAATAAGGATTTCCACCCTTATTTCTAATATAATTCACATCCTCAGTAGGATTTTTGATGTAATGGAAGAGCTATTAGTCTCCTCCATACATAGATGGTGCATTATTTACAGATTCAATACGGTTAAGTCTATCCACTAACTATTGGTATTTGTCATGTTCTTGAATAACCTTTACTGCAGCGGATTTCTAGCCATATATGAATTGTTCAATAGGCCACTGGCAGGAGTTCAATGCCATGTTCTCTATTAATTCATACTCATCCTTGTACATTCAATTTATAAGAGCTCCTTCTTCTACTCCATTTAATCTGAATCTTGCATTTGCGTCCAACCCGTTGTAAAACACTTACAATCGCATCCACTCAGGAAATCCATGGTACGGGTATTTCTGGATCAATGTTTTAAAATGTTCCCAGGCCTTGTGAAAACTTTCCCCTTCAATTTGTCTGAAAACAAAAATTTCTCTTCATAGTTGAACTGCTTTGCTAATAGGGAAAAACTTCTATAAAAACTTTCCAGCGAGCTCATCCAATGTCATGATAGATCTTGCTACCTATGAATCTAACCAAGAAAAGGTGTTATAAATCAAAGAAAAGGGAACAACCGAAGATGAATAACATCATTAGTGACCCCATTGTATTTGAAAGTATCACAAAGTTGGAGAAACCATTTTAAATGTTGATTCGGACCCTCTCTCATTGTGCTCGTAAATTGCAAATTATGTTGGATAATCTAAATCATTGTTAGCTTGATCACAAAATTGTTAGCTATAACTAGCCTCGTTGTGCTTTCCTAAACCATGTTTAGACTTGGTAATGCTTAATCTCTTAAGGTTCTCTTGTTACGTGCCATAAGGAAATGTGCAAGTAGTTGTGGTTGTGCTGGTGGGTCTCCTAAATCATTGTCGTTAGCTTCGTCGAATAGCAAATTCTCACGTGGTACATTTTCTATAACAGCTGGTGGTGGATCTTGCATTTATTGTTGTTTTTGTTGTTGCTATTGATGATTTCTGTGAATTATTCTCTCTAGATCTTTAACTGACTCTATAGGTGTTCCCCTAATACGAGTCATGCACTAAACCCAAAAAAAGAAAATTAGTAAAAATAAAAATTAAAATCGTATCTATAACCTAAAAAAAACTTCCTAATTATTCTTACTGAAGTGCAAAAATTAAAATTAAACTAGTGTTGTTGCCTTCCCGGCAATGATATGAACAACTTGACCGCACCTAATGTACTAACGTCTAGAGTGTGAGTACTACAATAAAAGATATATAAATGAGGCGGTATCTGCAAGTATATGGGTCCAATTGTAATATAGTTACAACGAAGGAGGTGAGTGAATGGAGGCTAGTGCTAGATCAATTTTAAACTAACTCTAAAAGATCTAATTAGTACTATAAATAAGTTATAGTTTGAATATATAAATAAAATAGATTTTTCTGGTTTTTATAATAGTAAAATATAATAAAGAAGCAAATATTGAGAGATTGAAACGTGGAATTAATCAAATTTGGTTATAGATGATTAGCTCATTTTGATAATCTTCATCAACTGTCTCTTTGGGTTCCTCGTCAATCAACTAGTTGATACCCTAGTAGGATCTTCTGATTCGTCCACTGGAATAACGAGTTACCAAGGACTACTTATCTTCTGACCTCACAGTCCAGACTGGCTTGGGGTGAAGTTGTTCACAGATTGGCCACACCAATTTTGGGTTAATTCCCACATTGATGACTTCCTAGGGTTATCAAGCTTAGGGTTTAGGTTCTTCCTTTCCCAAATAGTTGATCCATCGAGTAACCCTACAAAACAATTAATAGATCATACCTCCACTCGTTAATCCACCATAGAGGGATTAGTCCCTCATGGTTTCTGTAAACAATATAGAATCAATAAAAAGCGTGAACATGATAAAGGAATCGAAAGTATAGATTTTAAGAAAAAGCCTTATTCGTAATATGAATAAAAGTGAATCCACAAGGTTTGATTGTATCCACAAATCAAATCTCCCGAAATAAAGCAAAGAACAATCTAAAAAGAAATCTAAAACCTAAGAATTGAGAAAAACTAAACAAAAATTAAAAGAGAAATTCTAAGCTTAGTTATTGGTGTCCATAATGTGTGACAAATGAGCCTATTTATAGATTTCAGGTGATTGTTGTCCTTAGCCCTAGGTTAGCTGATGTTCCCAAGCTTTAAATTTGATTGTGCGGACCAAAATGCCTCTGGCTTGTATTAATTCCCATCTAAAGTCGATGTTGCGACATATCAAGACCTGTGTCATGACATAGAAGTCAGTATACTCCTCTTCAAGATATCTTTAGGGGTATGTCACAACATCCCTTAGTTTGTGTCGCAACGTCGAAGGCAGTCTTTGAATTTCTTCATTCTGCTCCCTATGTTGCCACATTGAACCTTCTGTGTTGCGACATAGTCACCAGTATCAGTTTAGCACGCCTTCTAATGGTCTCTTGCACACTTACAAAGTTCATTAGCTTACCCTTAGAACTCATTTGACCCTTAAGGTCAATAAAAGACTCAACTTGTACATTTTATTGACTTTAAATAAACTTACTAAAACATAATTAAAACCTAATTATAATGCTTGTTTTCAAACTCCAAAAGTACAAAAATTAGTTTAATCTACTACACCAGATTACGATAGATCAGCTACTTAGAACTTACTCTATATGACTTACTTCTATAAACAATATTCCAACATTAAAGCTTCATCAGGTGAGATGTTAGAACCTTTATCTTCTACAATTCCTGTAACACCCCTTAGCCATATCCGACGCTGGAACAGCGTACGAGGCATTACCGGACGTAAACACAAACAATCATACAAAATTTGAGGCTTAAATTTCCATCCAAATTTAAAAATTTTCATATACATTCATATCGTCCCTATAAAGAGCCCATGAGGCCCAAAACATGCATTGGAAGTGGTTCGGGACTAAACCAAGAACTTTGGAAAATTTCGCAAAACTTAGAATGTTTTTCATGTTTTAAGAGCCACACGCCCGTGTGGCTTAGAACGCAGCCGTGTGGGCAGGCCGTGTGGTCACACATGCTAGTGTCCCTAACCCTTGTAACTCTCTGTTTGTCACTTATAAACAAATTAAAGTCACAAAGCCAAGGTACACGCCCGTGTGCTTAGGCTGTGTGGTCGACTTAATTTTTATGATTTTTCATAAAATAGGTGTAGACTTCACACGGCCAGGGCACACTTCCGTGCCTGAGGTCGTGTCATCCACACAGCTGAGACACAAGCCCGTGTCTCTGTCTGTGTGCTTAATTCCGAGCATTCTATTTTCCAACAATTAAGGTGCAGGGGACACATAGCCAGAACACACGCCCATGGGGCAAGCCGTGTGTCACACACGGCCTAGACACACACTCTCGTGTCTACCCATATGGAGAAAAACAAGGCTATTTACTAAGCCATTTTGTCACCCTTATATACACACACCTGCACAACAAAACATAACACCAATCCAAGCAATTAAATTCAACCAATTCAGCCACAATCAAGACATCCACACATCATTCACATGCTACCATTTCCCACACACAAACATCACATACTTAACAACTTAAACCATGCAAATTTCCACATCCATGAAAAAAACATCATCACATGTATATATACTTAAACCAATATTAGCCAATTTCAATGGCCATTAACAAAATGAATTATCAACCACATAAGCCAACACATTAGGCCAATTCAATTATGACATATAACAAAATAACTAAGTCCCTATACATGCCGTAACTCAAAATGTCAAATTCATTGGTATCCAAAAATAATCAGTTGATAGTGTGAGTGGATCTTCTACAGTCTCCGATCCCCGAGCTAGCTTGATGACACCATAAGACAAGGGAAAAGAAAAGGGGAGTAAGCTATATAACTTAGTAAGTTCCCATGCAAATAATAAGCATCATAAACCAACATTTAATATACAATTAACATGATGATAACCGGCATAAATATTATTAAGATCTTATAACCATAACTTACTCAATCATAACCTTACTGAGGGTTCAACACATAACGATGCTTATCACATATGAGTTTTTTGTACATACCTAAGTCATCTCAAATTGGATTTACACACAATTTGTCTTTGACATACTCATTAAATTACCCGTTGAACCACTTGGAATACTAAAGGATACTCGGGAGTTCCATACACACGGTACTATAACAATGCCATATCCCAGATATGGTCTTACATGGGATCTCGTATCGATGCCAATAGCCTAGCTATGGTCTTGCATGAAGTATCATATCGATGCCATATCCTAGATATGGTCTTACACGAAGTCCCATATAGATGCCATATCCTAGATATGGTATTACACATAGTCTTAGTAACCCTAATATCATGACATTTGTATCCTATCTATTCCTAAGGTTCAATCGGGATTTTACTCTTGTTATAAATTTGTCGAACACGCTCAATGGTCAATCATAATTCATAAATAGTCAAGTATTTAGAACATAATTTAAAACAATGCATTATTTACATAAGAACTTACCTCGGTACAAAAATAGTAAAAATAGGACCTAATCGTCAAACACTTTGTTTTTCCCCCGATTTAGGTCCGAACCTCATTTCTCTTGATCTATAATAGAAAATTTAACTCATTTATTATTCACATTACTCAATTCAGTTCAAAAATCACATTAGGGTAAAATTACATTTTTTCCCCTAAACTTTGATATTTTTACACTTTGGTCCCTAGGCTTGTAAATTGAAATAGATTTAATTTCTTCGATTCCTAAGCCTAGCCGAACCTTTTTTATGCTTAAAACAGCCCACATTTTTCATTTAATCACACTTTTACACACATTTTATAACCTTTTTACAAATAAGTGCTTTTAGGTATTTTCATCGAAAATCACTTAGCAAAAGTCGTTTATCGAACATTAAACTTGCATAATTTACCATTAAACATCAAAATACACACATTTCTAACATGAATCAAAACCTATACCTTAATCATATCTCAAATAAATGGTAGAAATAGATAGATCGAGTGATAACGACTTCAAAAATGTAAAGAGCATTAAAAATAGGGCAAGAACGGACTTACAATCGAGCTTGAAAAGTGGCAAAACCCTAGCTATGCCTTCCTTGAAAGTTTCAGCCAAGCATGAAGAAGATGGACTAAATTTTGGCTTGATTTTTGGTTTTTGATTCATTTAATTACTAAATGACCAAAATGCCATTTTCTCAAAACACTAAAATTCTCTTACCACATGTCTAGTTTTGTCCAACTTAAAGTAAAATGGTCTAATTACCATCCAAGGACCTTCAATTTAAAATTTCATAATAATTAGACACCTCTAGCATTAGAACTCAACTTTTTCACTTTTTATAATTCAGTTCTTTTTGCTAAATTGAGTGCTCAAATGTGAAAATTTTCAAACAAAATTTTCACGAAATCATTCCATAAAATTGTAAACCATAAAAATGTAATAAAAATAAGTTTTACTACGTCAAATTCGTGGTCCTGAAACCACTATTCTGACTTGGCCTTAAATCAGGTTGTTACAATTCCAAATTTCTTAAAGGTAATCTTGTTTTCATACAAGAATGTCGAGAATGAATGTTCACGATAAAGGTCATACCCAAAGTAGCCAAGTTTAAACCACCAAAAATATCACCATTTTCAAACCCTTTGAACTTGAAAACACTCTTCCACGAGTTTCCATCCTATTTATGAGTGTAGGACCACCAAAGTAGAATTAGACTGATTCTTAGTAGCCCTAGGCTTCTATCGTCCAAACTTTACTTACAACATTGGAAAACCACCAAGGTGTCGTCAAAGTGGCAACACCCAAGGTTTTATCCTTCCCTTACCTTTCACCTCTTCTTTTGCTCAATTTTGATTGAGTATGGTATTGCATCGGGACAATTGTCAACATTATCTTGAAGGACTTTAGTAGCTTATTTCATTGATTGTTGCTAGAGAAATGAACCACCCTTCTTAGGAGTTTTCTAACTATTTTATCAACTAAAGATTACAAGATAAGGGGCAAATATTGGATATACCTACTTTAGTGTTTGACAATGCTATGAATCAATGATCCAAAATAGCATTTCTAATCTTCACTGGAGGTGGGAAAAATTAATAACGGTCTTTTGTAACTAGAAAATGGGTTTGGTTTCCCCACCTCTTGATCTGTTCCCAAAGAATCCATTTGCCCACAAAGTCTACTTGTTGATTCTAAGGTTATAAATAAGCAATTCAAATGTTTGAGTAGGGGGCGCAATCTCGAGTTTGTGGAATCAATTACAATTAGCAATGTCTTCCAATATTGTTTGCTAAATCAGTGTCCCAATAGCCGTAGAAGTACTAACTAAATCAATTGGCTAGACAACTACAATGTGCCTTCAACTTCGACAGCTTGCCATTATGATGGTGACACAGTTCTAACACAGATCTTAACCGGGCGTGCAGGATAAAATGTATTCTATTTTTATAATTTTGTGGGATTCATTCCCATAATTAGCTTATTACTCTTGGTATTCACCCTCTTACTTCTTATTTTTCAAGTGAAGCTAACACTTACAATGATGTTGCATGTAATAGCTCGGTTTTAGCTAAATCGAAACAGTGGTTTCAGAACAACAAATCTGAGGTTAGAAAAAAATTATTTTAATATTACTTTTGATGTTTACAACATGTGATTATATATTTTTTAAAATTTAGTATGCTAATTTTATAGTTTAAGTGGTTAATTTGACTAAAGGACTAAATCGTATAAAATGAAAAAGTTGCATTTCACTTGTTAAAAGTGCTTAATTGCCATGGCTTATTACATGAAAGGTCCTTATGTTGTAATTAGACCATGGTTAGTGGAGATGGACATAAATGGCCTTGAATTATATGAATTATAATGTTTTAAACAAAGGTTAAAATGGTAATAATAGAATTAATGTATAATTAAAATAAAACAAACATGAAATTAGTCCATTATCATCTTCTTTGCATTGAATTTGAAGAAGAAAAGAAAGCTTGAATGTGTTTAGTGTTTTGGCAACTTGAAGCTTTGACTAAGGCATTGTTTTAGCTCGGTTTTTGATGATTTTTATGTTGTTGTGATCGTTGCTTTAAGTACTAGCTAGCTCGTATCTTAATTTTTGAGTTTCTTAGTGATTTTAAAAAATTCCATTGATGAATCCATGAGTTTTATGATGTTTGATGATGAATTATGCAAGCTTGTTGTTTGATGTACATGTTTTATAAAGTAATTTTTTGACAAAAATGTCAATTAGGGATTAAATTGAGAACAGTGTAACTTGAGGGTTTAAATGGTTAAATAAATGAAAAATATGGGTTTCTAGGGACCTATAGAGAATTCTACTAAGCATGGGTCATATTGAATTTTTTGAATTTTGTGTATTTATGAAATAGGGACTAAATTGAATAAATTGTAACTTTAGGGGCCAAAGTGAAAAAATGCCCAAATATGTGTTTGTGGATGAAATTTAATAAGTTGGTGATTAAATGGATTAACTTTGAATGTATATAGATCAAGAAAGAAATAAAACAAATTTAGATCGGGGAAAATCGAAAGTTGACGAATAGTCGGTCCAGTCCGTTTATCCCGAATACGAGGTAAGTTCATACGCAAATAAATGTCTTTAAATTGAATTATGTGTGTTTACTTGTCATTGAAATGTTATAAATGTGGAATGAGCAAATACGAGAAAGAAACAATGAAGTTTCAATAGCCGAAAGTCCCGTACAAACCTTAGGAATAGTATAGGATACGAATGTCACGGCATTAGGTTATCAAGTTGTGATTACATGTAAGACCATGTCCGGGACATTGGCATTGTATTAAGATTACGTGTAAGACAATGTCTGGGACATTGGCATCATATTATGATTTCGTGTAAGACCTTGTCTAGGACAGTGGCATCAATATGTGATAACATGTAAGACCATATCTAGGATACGTCATTGTATGAGCATATGTGATTTTTGAGTATCCTTATTGATTTTGAATGGTTCAACAGGAAAATTTAAGTCGAGAAAGAATGTCTGAATGAGTTAAATGACTCAGGTATGTATATGATTCATACAAGTATTGGAAAGTGCAGTAAATGATGAATTTGATTAAGATATTGAATATGTGTTCAATAAGAAAGGTTTGTGAACTTGTATGTGATTAGTTATGTTTAGCTTTTTTAAATTGATATGCAAATGATCATGGGATGATTTTATTTGTATATGGCTTACTAAGCTTTTAAAGCTCACTTTTTGTGCTCTTTTCATGTTTTATAGATTTTCGAAGCTAGCTCGGACATCAGTGATCATCGGGAACCATCATCACACTATCAACTACTTGTTGGTACTTTTGGAGCTTTATATATATGGTATATGGTATATATGTGAAATATATAAGTTACCATGTGTTTTGGCATGTTTACCATAGTTGTTGATATGGCTAAGTGGTTGCTCATTTGGTTAGTTATTAGTTAATGTATTAATGCTTGAGGAATGGTATAATTTCTGTATGATTTATGGATGATAAATTGGTATGTTTGAGAAGTATGATTTGTTTGATAGAAAGGTGAGAAAATTCATTTAGGTTTTATGCAAGTTTGATGATTGTGACATGTTGATTTGGTATGTTTTGAATGTGAAATTGAGTAATTGAAATGGTTGATAATAGATGGCATGATATGATGTGATTTGGCATGTTTTGGTTGCCTATATATGTATTGAAACGGTACCATTTTGGTTGCTAGGTGTGCTTTTGGAAAGGGTGGCAAATTGGCTTTACAAATGACCTATTTTTTTCCACATGAGCAGAGACCACAGCATGTGTCTGAGTAGTGTGTAACACACGGTCATGTTACATGGCCATGTGTCCCCTGGGGTACCCTTTCAAATTAAGGTAGTCTACCCTACAGTTTTGACATGGTCTAGACACACGGGCGTGTTATCGGTCATGTGTGGCACACGGGCTAGCACATGGAAGTTTGGTCGGCCGTGTGACCCAAGTCTGTAACTGTGACAGCCCTAAAGTGACCCTAGTCGGAAAGCAGTTTCGGGACCGCTAAACCGAGTCACCAAATTATTTGAATATGATATTTATTGTCTAAAATATGTAATTCTGAATGTGTGAAAGTTTTAAGCTTCGATTTAGTAAATTGCATGTGAATTTAGTCAATAGGACTTATGTGTGACACTTCTGAAATGTGATAGGTTAATCTATAAGGATCTATTAGTGCATGTAATCAAAGGGGTGGACTTGCATGTCAATTTCCCCCATTTAATTACTAGTGGCCGGCCATGACAAAGGGTGATGGGCAAAACATGTCATAGACATGTTATGTTGGTGCATCATGGGAGGAACAACAAAATAAAAAGTTAGTAATAAAGAAATGGAAAAAGGAAAATGATGAAAGAAAAAAAAGGGATCATCATTCATGTTCTTGCTAGCCGAATCTAAAGAAAAAAAAAAGGGGAACAAGAGCATTTGGTGATGAAAACAAGTTGTGTCCTTTGATTCTTCTTGGCCGAATTGAAAGGAGGAAGAAAGGAGTGAAGAAATCGGCCATCTTAGGTCAATATTAAGGTAAGGTGTTCATATTAGTTCTTGAAATTTTAGTTGATCTTGAGTGAGATATCAAGTTATTTTTTTTGTAACCCATGATGAAATTTTGATTTTGGATTGAGTAAGGTTTTTGACTATGGTAGTTAATAATGGTGAGTTTTGTTGTTTCATGTTAAAGTTAGGTGAATGATGATGGATGAGTGTTTGAACCATAAAAAGAATTCGGCTACCTTGTTATGAACTAGGGCCGAATGTGAGTTGGTTGTGGTTGAATATTGCATGCTTGGTAGAATGGTGGATGAAAGTGCCGAATGTGGTCTTTGGTTTGGCATGAAGTGATAAATACAGGTTTAAAAGATAGCTTAAGTTAATTGATACTCACTAATGAGTTCGAATGGAAGCTTTGTTAAGTGGGAAATGAGTGGCCGAGAGAGAGAATTATGGACTATTGCCGAATGTATGTTGGATTGATAGAGTCTCCAAATTGATTTTATGTGTGTATGCATGACCGAATATAATCGGCCACATGAGTAAAGAAATGGGTTATTTGACATGTGGTAAAAGTTAAGTGTTAAACAAAATGGAAATGAAATCATATTGGAATATGTATACTCGACCACATGAATGAGTACATAGGTTGATGTGTATGTTCGGCCATAGGTAAACATGTTGATGGCTTTATCTTGACTTAGAAAATTCGGCTAAGGTGAATATTGGCTAATATGTTGAGTTGATTCATGATTTCATATGTATGTGACTTTAGTGTCTAATGTATATATATGAGCTAAGTATCTTGAGTTCCTCTTTTGATGCTCAAATGACTAAATCAATTTATTTGTTAAATTAAGCTCAAGAGCAAAGGGGAACTAAATCCGATAAAGGGAAGGAAAAAGTGGTCGAATAGCCATCGAAATCGTTCGACAACATCCGAGGTAAGTTTTCGAGCAATGAGACTTAGTTTATGATTTGATTAATTCATAATGTATGTGCATAGAGATCGTGTTATAAAGCAAACTAAACCATGCTGTTTGTATGTGGCTAGTGAGCCGAAATGGGAATGCTTAATACGTGACTTGTGTTTGAACTTTAATTAAGAAAATGAAATTAGATGTGTCATGATTTATTGATATGTGCATGAATGTTCGGATGATAACCGGGCTAAGTCCCGAGAGCATTTGAGCTAGTGGCTAATTCCAGGCTAAGTCCCGAAGGCATTCGTGGGAGCTACTATATCCGGGCTAAGTCCCGAAGGCGTTTGTGCGAGCTATTATATCCGGGCTAAGTCCCGAAGGCATTTGTGTGAGTTATTATACCGGGCTAAGTCCCGAAGGCATTTGTGCAAGTTACTATAACCGGGCCAAGTCCCGAAGGCATTTGAGCTAGTGGCTATATCCGGCTAAACTCCGAAGGTACTTGGTTTGGGAACGAGTGATCTTGCTGTAATAATTTAAATTGATACGCTCGTAAAACCCAACGATGAGGTACGTTTCGTATATGCATTAGGGTGGTGATTCCATTTAAATAATATTCGCTCAGTAAATTAATGAGCTTCCGGCCTTGGCTAAGTTGATCTTTTGTGTATGAATATAAGGGTTGGTAATGTGAAGTAAGTATGATATTGAGAATTTGTGCATATGAGATTATCCGTTTAGCCATATGATTGCTATACTTTGGTTGTGTCTAATTTCATGGCTCAAACTTACTAAGCATTAAATGCTTACTCCGTTTCTTTGATTCTCTGTTTTATAGATTTTGGGTTCGTCAGATATCAGACTCGGGATTGTTGAAGTCGAATTCGTCCACACTATCAAAGCCCCTTTTTGGTACACTTTTGGTTGAACTTTGAAATGGCGTGTATAGGACTACCCGTTTTGTTGTTGGTCATGGACCCTTTGGTTTTGTGTAAATTTGGATAGCCATGCGAAAATGGCTTATATACACTTTGAGCTTAGTATTATAATCGTCTTGTATGATGTTCATTAAGAGGTATGGAAATGTTTTGGAACGATTAGCCGTTGGAATGGTTAATCATGATCATATTTTGTGCTATATATGCTAAAGGGCTAGTTGAATCATGAAACTATGTAATAGGTAAAGTCTACCTTAAAAATAGATGCTGATAGCAGCAGTGACGTGAATGTGAAAAATCACTAAAAATATTAGGAATGGAATTAAATAGTGAATAAATTATGTAATCGAACCTTGATGAATCTATTTTCATAGGAAAGTAACGAAACGATCCTATGAACAGTATATTATGAGATATTTAAGTTTTCGCGAAACAGAGCCAGAACAGTTTCTGGATTCCCTATTCCGACTTTGGAAATTAATTATAAATTAACCAGAGATAATTAAAAGTTATTCCATATATGTATAGATTCCTTTTTGAGTCTAGTTTCCATAGAAACAAACGGCATCAGTATTGAAGCCCTGTATAGGGAGATATCTAGGTCGCAATACAGGAAGGTCAGGGTAGTCGAACCCTGTAACAGGGGAGATTTTAACTAATAAACTGTACTAATTGGCTTGACCAAAAATTCTAGAAGAAAATTTGTGGATGGATATATGAGTCTAGTTTCAGGGAAAAATTACGAAACTGATTTTTGAGTTTTTGAACTCAAGATATGATTTTTAAGGTGATAGTGACGCAGTTAGTCAGCTGTCTGGAAATTTTTAAAATGGACTATGAAAATAAGTGAATTAAGTCTATTAACCCCTCGTGTCCGACTCCAGAAACGGTCTCGGGTACGGGGTGTTACAATTAAATTGGTATCAGAGCTACGGTTTAGTCGATTTTAGGGCTACCGTAATACGTGTGGGTCTAGCTATACATGCCATTTTGTGATTATTTGATAGTGTGGTGATTTCTGACATTTGAAAATGTGTTTATTTATAGTATTGGATCCCGATCCCGACCGAGCGGTATCTGATGATCTTGAGAGTGTAGCGCCTGCTCCCGCACAAGGGATAGCGCCGGCAGACTCTCAACCTATTGCTAGCAATCCGAATGATGAGGCTAGGCAAGCTTTTTATAGCGTGATGAATGATTGGTTCAACCAATACATTCGAACTAATACGGCTGTTCCACAACCTCTATTCCTGACTAATGCCACCCCCGCACCTACAATACCTTCGGAAACTGACCAAATAAGGTCAAATAAGCCCCCAGTTGAATGAATCCGAAAACACGAGGCTATTGAATTTAAGGCTACGGATAGCGATGATGCCGAGCAAGCTAAATTTTGGTTGGACAACACTATTCAGGTACTCGATAAGCTATCTTGCACACCCGATGAGTGCCTAAAGTGTACTATCTCCTTGCTACGTGATTCTGCCTACTATTGGTGGAATACGTTGACTTCTGTTGTGCCCAGAGAGCAAGTAACTTGGGAGTTCTTCCAAACTGAGTTTCGGAAGAAGTATATCAGTCAGAGATTCATTGACCAAAAACGAAAGGAATTTCTTGAACTCAAACAAGGTTCCATGTCGGTTACCGACTATGAACAAAAATTTGTGAGGCTTAGCCGATACGCGCGAGAATGCATTTCTTCAGAGGTCGTGATGTGTAAACGTTTCGAGGATGGACTGAATGATGATATAAAGCTGTGTGTTGGCATTTTAGAAATCTGAGAATTTGTGGTACTCGTCGAGCGAGCTTGCAAAGCTGAGGAGCTCAGTATGGAGAAAAGAAAAGCTGATATGGGAGCAAAGGAGTTTCGTAAGAGGTCTTCGGGGAGGCCCTTTCAACAGTCATCGAAGAAATTTAGAGATGATTTAGGTCGATCTAGAAACACTTCGGGCTTTTCTAGATGAGATCGCGATCAACCCCCTGTGAGTGCATGAGTCACTTCGGTCGCCAGTGTTGGAACTGATCGTCGAGACAGAGCGGAGTGCCAGTATTGTGGTAAATGGCATTCGGGGAGTTGTAGATTCCATGACCACTCCTGTTACAAGTGCGGGTCAGTTGACCACTTTATTAAAGATTGCCCGAGGTTGTCTGAACAGAATGTAAATCAGAGTGGGAAACCGGGTGCTACCACTGCTCGAGGTAGACCATCTAGAAATACGGGCAATGCTAGTGGTGGTCAGAGAGGATCTAGAGATGCAACAACCAGATCTGAAGCTCGTGCTCCTGCTAGAGCTTATGCTATACGCGAACGCGAGGATGCTTCCTCGCCAGACGTTATTACCGGTACTTTTACTCTCTTTGATTCTAATGTGATTGCTTTGATTGACCTCGGTTCTACTCATTCTTATATATGTGAAACCTTAGCATCCAGTAAGACTTTACCTATTGAGTCTACTGAGTTCGTAATTCGGGTGTCAAATCCCTTGGGTCGTTACGTGCTTGTCGACAAAGTGTGTAAGAAATGTCCCCTAGTAATTCGAGGTTCCTGTTTTCCGGCAGACTTGATGCTTTTGCCATTTGATGAATTTGATGTTATCCTCGGTTTAGATTGGTTGACCGTGCATGATGCGGTTGTGAATTGCAAAGCAAGACTATTGAATTGAGGTGCGCAAATAACGAGATAATCCGAGTGGAGTCTACGGACTTAAAGGGGTTGCCAGCTGTAATATCATCAATGTTGGCCCAGAAATATGTAAGAAAGGGGTGCGAAGCATACCTTGCGTATGTACTTGATGACAAAGAGTTAGAAAAGAAACCCGAATCTGTGCCCGTGGTTTGTGAATACCCAGATGTTTTTCCCGAGGAATTACCGAGTTTACCACCTGTTCGGGAGGTAGAGTTTGGTATTGAGCTTGTACCTGGGACTACGCCGATTTCGATAGCTCCGTATCGTATGGCACCAACCGAGTTAAAAGAGTTGAAAGCTCAGTTGTAAGAATTGACGGATAGAGGTTTCGCTCGACCAAGTTTCTCTCCTTGGGGTGCACCAGTATTGTTTGTGAAAAAGAAGGACGGAACCATGAGGTTGTGCATCGACTATCGTCAGCTGAATAAGGTGACAATAAAGAATAAATATCCGATGCCACGTATTGACGATTTGTTTGATCAACTAAAGGGAGCCTCAGTGTTTTCGAAGATAGATTTGAGATCGGGTTATTACCAGTTGCGAGTTTGATATTCGGATATACCCAAAACTGCTTTCAGAACGAGATACGGCCACTACGAGTTCTTAGTGATGCTGTTTGGGCTCACTGATGCCCCTGCGGTATTTATGGATTTGATGAATCGGATCTTTAGACAGTATTTGGACCGGTTCGTAGTTGTGTTTATTGATGACATTTTGGTCTATTCAAAAGATGAGACCGAACATGCTGAGCACCTGAGATTAGTGTTGCAAATTTTACGGGATAAGCAGTTATATGCTAAGTTCAATAAGTGTGAGTTCTGGTTAAGAGAGGTGAGCTTCTTGGGCCATGTGGTATCCGCATCGGGTATTCGAGTTGATCCGAGCAAAATTTCAGCCATACTTAACTAGAAGCCTCCGAGAAATATTACTGAGGTTCGGAGCTTTTTGGGACTTGTCGGTTACTACCGACGGTTTGTAAAAGGTTTCTCGATGATAGCCACACCAATGACGAAGCTACTTCAAAAAGATGTTAAGTTCGAATGGACGGAAAAATGTCAGAAAAGTTTTGATCAACTGAAAACTTATTTGACTGAAGCTCCAATTCTAGTGCAACCCGAATCAGGCAAAGAGTTTGTCATTTATAGTGATGCCTCCCTACTTGGGTTGGGTTGCGTATTGATGCAAGAAGGTCGAGTTGTGGCCTATGCGTCAAGACAATTAAAGCCACATGAGAAAAATTATCCGACCCATGATCTCGAATTAGCTGCCATCGTATTCGCTTTGAAAATATGGCGACATTACTTATTTGGTGAGAAGTGCCATGTATTTTCGGATCACAAAAGTCTCAAATATTTGATGACTCAAACAGACTTAAATCTACGACAAAGACGTTGGCTCGAGTTGTTAAAAGATTATGAGCTTGTCATTGACTATCACCCAGGAAAGGCTAATGTGGTTGCGGATGCCTTAAGCCGTAAATCACTATTTGCTTTACGAGCGATGAATGTACACTTGTCTGTTCTATCCGACAATGTGTTAGTGGCGGAATTAAAGGCCAAACCATTGTTGATTCATCAAATTCGTGAAGCTCAGAAAGTCGATGATGAATTGGTTGCAAAACGGGTTGAATGTGTTCCGAATATGGAATCAGAGTTTCAAATTGATGATGACGATTGTTTGAGGTTCAGAAGTCGGTTGTGTGTTCCAAGAAATTCAGAACTCATTTCGATGATTCTGAACGAAGCTCATTGTAGCCGAATGTCAATTCACCCAGGGAGTACGAAAATGTACAACGATCTGAGACGTCAGTTTTGGTGGCATGGCATGAAACGAGACATTTCCAATTTTGTCTCGAAGTGTTTAATATGTCAGCAAGTGAAGGCGGAACATCAAGTGCCTACGGGTTTACTTCAGCCGATCATGATACCTGAATGGAAATGGGATAGAATCACGATGGATTTTGTGTCTGGGTTGCCATTGTCGACAAGTAAGAAAGATGCGATTTGGGTTGTTGTTGATAGACTGACTAAGCCGGCTCATTTTACCCCCGTACGTACGGATTTTTCATTGGATAAACTAGCTGAATTGTATGTTTCTCAGATTGTGAGATTACACGGGGTACTGATTTCTATTGTGTCGGATAGAGATCCGAGATTCACCTCGCGATTTTGGAATAAATTGCAAGAAGCTTTGGGTACCAAGCTGCATTTTAGCACCGCTTTTCATCCACAAACCGATGGTCAATCCGAGCGGATAATTCAGATACTTGAGGATATGTTGAGATGTTGCATCCTCGAGTTTAGTGGCTCATGGGAGCGGTATTTACCTTTGATTGAATTCGCTTACAACAATAGTTTTCAATGAAGTATTAAGATTGCACCTTACGAGGCTTTGTACGGGCGTAAATGCCGTACACCATTGTTTTGGACCGAGCTCGATGAAAGTAAAATTTTTGGAATTGATTTGATTAAAGATGCCGAACAGAAAGTAAAAGTAATCCGTGAAAGTCTGAAGGCAACCACAGATCGTCAGAAATTGTATGCGGATTTTAAACGAAAGGACATTGAATATCAGGTGGGAGATAAAGTGTTTCTTAAAGTTTCACCTTGGAAAAAGATACTCAGATTTGGCCGTAAGGGCAAGTTGAGTCCGAGATTCATTGGGCCGTACGAAATCTCTGAACGAGTTGGTCCAGTTGCGTATAGATTGATTTTGCCCCTGAACTTGAAAAGATTCACGACGTCTTTCATGTTTCGATGCTTCGACGTTATAGATCTGATCCGTCACACGTAATTAATCCATCAGAGGTTGAAATTCAATCCGACATGAGTTATGAAGAAGAGCCGATTTGTATCCTAGCTCGTGAAGTGAAAGAGTTAGGAAACAAAAGGTTCCTTTAGTAAAAGTGTTATGGCTCAAACACGGGATAGAAGAAGCTACTTGGGAACTCGAGAACTCTATGAAAGAGCGATACCCAAACCTATTTACCGGTAAGATTTTCGGGGACGAAAATTTCTTAAGTGGGGAGAGTTGTGACAGCCCTAAAGTGACCCTAGTCGGAAAGCGGTTTCGGGACCGCTAAACTGAGTCACCAAATTATTTGAATATGATATTTATTGTCTAAAATATGTGATTATGAATGTGTGAAAGTTTTAAGCTTCGATTTAGTAAATTGCATGTGAATTTAAACAATAGGACTTATGTGTGACACTTCTGAAATGTGATAGGTTAATCTATAAGGATCTATTAGTGCATGTAATCAAAGGGTGGACTTGCATGTCAATTTCCCCCATTTAATTACTAGTGGCCGGCCATGACAAAGGGTGATGGGCAAAACATGTCATAGACATGTTATGTTGGTGCATCATGGGAGGAACAACAAAATAAAAAGTTAGTAATAAAGAAATGGAAAAGAAAAATGATGAAAGAAAAAAAAGGGATCATCATTCATATTCTTGCTAGCCAAATCTAAAGAAAAAAAAAGGGGAACAAGAGCATTCGGTGATGAAAACAAGTTGCGACCTTTGATTCTTCTTGGCCGAATTGAAAGGAGGAAGAAAGGAGTGAAGAAATCGGCCATCCTAGGTCAATTTTAAGGTAAGGTGTTCATATTAGTTCTTGAAATTTTAGTTGATCTTGAGTGAGATATCAAGTTATTTTTTTTGTAACCCATGATGAAATTTTGATTTTGGATTGAGTAAGGTTTTTGACTATGGTAGTTAATAATGGTGAGTTTTGTTGCTTCATGTTAAAGTTAGGTGAATGATGATGGATGAGTGTTTGAACCATAAAAAGAATTCGGCTACCTTGTTATGAACTAGGGCCGAATGTGAGTTGGTTGTGGTTGAATATTGCATGCTTGGTAGAATGGTGGATGAAAGTGCCGAATGTGGTCTTTGGTTTTGCATGAAGTGATAAATAAAGGTTTAAAAGATAGCTTAAGTTAATTGATACTCACTAATGAGTTCGAATGGAAGCTTTGTTAAGTGGAAAATAAGTGGCCGAGAGAGAGAATTATGGACTATTGCCGAATGTATGTTGGATTGATAGAGTCTCCAAATTGATTTTATGTGTGTATGCATGACCGAATATAATCGGCCACATGAGTAAAGAAATGGGTTATTTGACATGTGGTAAAAGTTAAGTGTTAAACGAAATGGAAATGAAATCATATTGGAATATTTATACTCGACCACATGAATGAGTACATAGGTTGATGTGTATGTTCGGCCATAGGTAAACATGTTGATGGCTTTATCTTGACTTAGAAAATTCGGCTAAGGTGAATATTGGCTAATATGTTGAGTTGATTCATGATTTCATATGTATGTGACTTTAGTGTCTAATGTATATATATGAGCTAAGTATCTTGAGTTCCTCTTTTGATGCTCAAATGACTAAATCAATTTATTTGTTAAATTAAGCTCAAGAGCAAAGGGGAACTAAATCCGATAAAGGGAAGGAAAAAGTGGTCGAATAGCCATCGAAATCGTTCGACAACATCCGAGGTAAGTTTTCGAGCAATGAGACTTAGTTTATGATTTGATTAATTCATAATGTATGTGCATAGAGATCGTGTTATAAAGCAAACTAAACCATGCTGTTTGTATGTGGCTAGTGAGCCGAAATGGGAATGCTTAATACGTGACTTGTGTTTGAACTTTAATTAAGAAAATGAAATTAGATGTGTCATGATTTATTGATATGTGCATGAATGTTCGGATGATAACCGGGCTAAGTCCCGAGAGCATTTGAGCTAGTGGCTAATTCCGGGCTAAGTCCCGAAGGCATTCGTGGGAGCTACTATATCCGGGCTAAGTCCCGAAGGCGTTTGAGCTAGTGGCTATATCCGGCTAAACTCCGAAGGTACTTGGTTTGGGAACGAGTGATCTTGCTGTAATAATTTAAATTGATACGCTCGTAAAACCCAACGATGAGGTACGTTTCGTATATGCATTAGGGTGGTGATTCCATTTAAATAATATTCGCTCAGTAAATTAATGAGCTTCCGGCCTTGGCTAAGTTGATCTTTTGTGTATGAATATAAGGGTTGGTAATGTGAAGTAAGTATGATATTGAGAATTTGTGCATATGAGATTATCCGTTTAGCCATATGATTGCTATACTTTGGTTGTGTCTAATTTCATGGCTCAAACTTACTAAGCATTAAATGCTTACTCCGTTTCTTTGATTCTCTGTTTTATAGATTTTGGGTTCGTCAGCTATCAGACTCGGGATTGTTGAAGTCGAATTCGTCCACACTATCAAAGCCCCTTTTTGGTACACTTTTGGTTGAACTTTGAAATGGCATGTATAGGACTACCCGTTTTGTTGTTGGTCATGGACCCTTTGGTTTTGTGTAAATTTGGATAGCCATGCGAAAATGGCTTATATACACTTTGAGCTTAGTATTATAATCGTCTTGTATGATGTTCATTAAGAGGTATGGAATTGTTTGGGAACGATTAGCCGTTGGAATGGTTAATCATGATCATATTTTGTGCTATATATGCTAAAGGGCTAGTTGAATCATGGAAACTATGTAATAGGTAAAGTCTACCTTAAAAATAGATGCTGATAGCAGCAGTGACGTGAATGTAAAAAATCATTAAAAATAGTAGGAATGGAATTAAATAGTGAATAAATTATTTAATCGAACCTTGATGAATATATTTTCATAGGAAAGTAACGAAACAATCCTATGAATAGTATATTATGAGATATTTAAGTTTTCGCTAAACAGGGCCAGAATAGTTTCTGAATTCCCTGTTCTGACTTTGGAAATTGATTATAAATTAACCAGAGATAATTAAAAGTCATGCCATATATTTATAGATTCATTTTCGAGTCTAGTTTCCATAGAAACAAACGGCATCAGTATTGAAGCCCTGTACAGGGAGATATCTAGGTCGCAATGCAGGAAGGTCAGGGTAGTCGAACCCTGTAATAGGGGAGACTTTAACTAATAAACTGTACTAATTTGCTTTACCAAAAATTCTAGAAAAAAATTTGTGGATGGATATATGAGTCTAGTTTCAGGGAAAAATTACGAAACTGATTTTCGAGTTTTGGAACTCAAGATATGATTTTTAAGGTGACAGTGATGCAGTTAGTCAGCTGTCTGGAAATTTTTAAAATGGACTGTGAAAATAAGTGAATTAAGTCTGTTAACCCCTCGTGTCCGACTCCGGAAACGGTCTCGGGTACGGGGTGTTACAGTAACCCCTCCAGTTTTCCCACAACCATGGCACACAGGCGTGTCTCTGACCGTGTGGTACGAGTTAGTATGTATGCCCTGTTTTCACACGGCCTGTGACATAGGAGTGTCTGGTGGCCGTGTGAGGCACACGGCTTGTTCACACAGGGGTGTGACCCTTAAATCAAAGAAAATTGTCTAGGTTTCTCAAAGTTTGCAAATATTATCGGTTTAGTCCCGAACCACTTCTAAGCATGTTTTAAGGTCTCTTAGGACGTTATAAGGGACAAAGTGATTGAGATGAATGGATTTTAATTATGATTACACAAATGTATGATTTATGTTTTGGTTGATCGGTAATGCCTCGTAACCCTATTCTGGCGATAGATACTGGTTAAGGGTGTTACAGTGCAGGACCTAATTTAAAATCTCACACTTCAATCATCCCAACACTGAATATAAATATCAAAGCTATCTTGGAGAAATCTCGTGTTAAGGAGAGTGCTTCAGTTGCTCCTTTTAAAAATCTAGTTACAAAGAAGTACCGAAAGATGCCTAAAGCAAGTGAAGATGCTTTAGCTGCTAAGAAGTGTGAGCCCCCTAAGCCAAAGTAGCATAGAATTAAGAAGGGACTTCCAAACCCAAATGTTCCTTCTCCTATTGTTCTATCATTGTCTGCTGTGCCATCAGTCCCAGTGGAGTCTGCGCACCCTACAAACTCACATGCTGACACCTAACATAGACATTTCCATTAGATCCACCTGCAATCTCTATAAACCCTAAACCACAACCTTCTTCGTCTGTTGAGAGTGATGAACTCTTCCCTTGGCGTAACCTTTATGCTTCAGGGTCATCAACTATTTCATTAACTTACATTTTTCAAAGCCAATACATCATGATCCCTCAGTAAATGAAAGAGGCCCTATGATTTTACATTGTTCCCAAATCAGACTCATCTGCTATCTTGTAGATAGCCAAATTTTCCCAAACTCTACCTTTGGAATATAGGCTATTGAGTGGAACTCTTCAGGAGTTCAACAATTACTAAGCCAAGGTTACCAGCTTAGAGGTGTAAAGTAAATCAAAAAGTGAGACAATAGAAGAGTTATGTTGCAATGAGTAGGTCCTTAAAAGTATAGTTGAGCGTCTCAACCCATGCAACATGGATTGGAAGCTCAAAGATAGGGACTCAGAAAATAAGTGCAAAACATTAAAGAGTAAGGGTGAGTCATTAGAGAATGGCAAGTACCCCAAGCACAGAAGCTACACTATGAGGCCAAATTGGGTAGCCTTCACCAATCCAATGATGAATTCTTCTAAGAAAATAGCAAGAGGACACAACCAAGAACTTGAATGAGGCACTACCAAAATTAAAATCTAACTTGGTTCTCCATGCCCAAGTGGTCGTTGATCTCATGGGCTTGAGTCAGGCAGACTTTTTCTTCCTAAAGGACATCTCTATCCATTCATTACATTTCGATGTTTACAATCACAAGGGTAAAGTCCGCGAAGGCTTCCAGTCAAAATGGAAACAAATTGCTGGTTTTTTCATCCATAACTCACTCAAAATAGAGGGTGAAAAAAGTCTCGAGAAGCTTAATGACTCAGAGCAAACTCTGAGGTAGGTGGAGTAAATAGAGGAGGTCTCCTTAGTAGAGAAGGTTCCCGCTGCATCCACTGAGCATCACGTCGAGGGAAAGGACTAAATTTCTCTTTATTCTGTTTTTCCTTTTATTGTCCTTAATCTCATGTAACATCTATTTTTTTCATATTAATGAATCGATCCTTTACCTCTCTTTTATCTTTTTGTTTCATCGTTATTTCTCTTAATTAAGCCATTTTTAATACATCAATCTCATGATCAAATAATTGTCAACATACCTGAGGAACTCCACCAGGTTTGAAGTATTATGCATACAGGGGTTCTTGATCTTCGTAATCCATAGGCCGGCTAAACTGAGCTTTGATACCAAACTTGTAACACCCTCAACCCGATCCGATTAACCGAATTTGGATCTTTGGTATTACCACACGCATACAGACGCAAGCTTAATCTAAGTATACAGTTTACAGATAACTACAACTTAATTACAAATTTCAAACTAAAATCTATAAATAAGTACAATAAGTAAAATACAAATACAACACGAGGTAATTAAACTACAATGATACCCAAATTGAAACTCTAATTTAGTACATATACCCCAAGTGAAATTTTAAGGAGTGATTTAGTCTTTGAACATGCCATCAAACTTGTTTTGTATGCATAATAGCCTAATATGCCATTCCTTAGGTGTCGCCCTGGCATCATTCCTCCTGGCGCAAACTCATATCCATTCACCTGTAACAAAATACACACCCATATAAGTTCGTAAGAATTTAGTGAGGAAAACATCATTTATCTATGTCATTTTTGCACATATCAACTGGTAACTTATTTAGATGATCATATCGTTCTGAACCTTTCACTTAATTACTGGCAAATACTCCTACAATTTCTATTCTTATTTACATGTCAGATATCATGTCTTGCTCAAAAGTAATTTTTTACCTATCAACATCTTCGGCATGCCATTCGCCTCTTTCAATCTGATCTCTCATGAGTCTTTACCCATTTCCTTTACAATGGTCCTTACGACCGAATCACCCTTACTCTTGTATATGTGACTTTAAGTCATCGTTCAACAACCCATGTTTGATCACCTATACATAGCAGGTACATTCCTTCTAATATACAGCTAAAAAAATCCTTATTCAGAATACGCTTCTTTTACGTTTACCCATCACTTCTTTTATATCACATCATTTTATTATTCACAGATGAATCATGGTCTTGTATAACACTTTATCATAGCCTATAAGGACATTGTGCCTTTTTGATCTTTCTAATCACACTTACAAGCCATGCTAAACACACCAAAGCAATTTGATACAGAAACGCCCAAATCATTCCTATAGGTTACTCCATTGTAAGCTTTACTAGGATATGCCACAAATACATTACTTTTAGATTTTGCCATGTACACCGTTCTTTTAGGTTTTCATCATAAAGGCTATCACGTCAGAATTTGTCACATAGACTATTGACTCATTATTTGCCACAAGGGTGGTTATAAAGAGTGTGCCACAACAAGTGCGTTCATTACGGAGTTTGCCACAAAGGCATTCATTTCATGTTTCGCCACAAGGGCTTTTTTTCATATTATGCCACAAAGGCTATCATTGCAGGGTTCGTTGTAGATGCTATCCTTTCATGATTTACCATCAAGTCATTCATTTCATATTGTGCCATATAGTCTTTCCTTTCCTAACGTGCTTACAATATGAATTTTCCTAAACTCATGCTATGTGAGGTTTTCCTATCTTCATCCTAGGACACGCAAAGAATCCCATTGGGTAATCACTGTCTTTTAGTTCCTTTCAAAGATCATGTTTAAAGTCCCAACAGACCCCTTTAGACTCCATCGCAGTGAGCAAACACAAACACACTTGACCAACTCTTCATGTACTAATAACATTTAGAACTTCACACTTTGATCCATTAACAGCACCTGACTAACTCACATCTCATCACATACATTCTATTTGTGCTCATACAATCATACTTCATCATTAGAATACTTATCACATGCTTAACTTGTCAAATTCCATATAGACTACACATGCAAGACCCAACAAACATTCATACAATAGTATAACTTTCATATTATACTTTTTAGATGTCGATTTCATAGTTCATTTAATTTCCATAGAAACATCTCATATATACGGTATACATGCAGGAGTTAGTTTAGGGACTCACTTAACAACCATGAACAGCAGCCTAAACTATTGATCCAACAAGGAACTATATTAACCCACCGCTTATAAATCAGAAGAACACCGTTAAAACTCATTCGTAACCTTTATCATCATCACAAACCCAGATAACCCTTATACTAAGCATTAATTCTTCATCTTACTGTTTATGCACTTTTACAGACCTACTCTTTCATAGCACCACATGCAAAGTCATAAAACTTACCTTGGCATGGAGCAATCACTGATAAATTTTGAGATCTCAACTTCAACTTAGAAAAATGCCTTCGGTTCCTCAGGCCTCAAATAACTTTATCTTAGAAGGAAGAGAAAGAAAACTCTATTTTCCCAAACTTGAATATCTATTATTATAATCTAAGTCCTTATTGGAACTTGACAAATGTCACATTATTATTGAATTATCTTATCAAAAGTTTACAACTTTCAAGAAACCTAATTCAGTATTCCATTATCTTTTAATTATTATGGTTCACATTCAGTTGGTTCTTAACTAGCCTCTCTTACAACGTAACTTGCAAAATACCACAGTTAATTGGATGCACCATATCCTTTTCGTGAACTCAAACTATCAATACCATTTTACTCATTCATTAGTCTTATACCAACTAATATAGCCCCCTGACAATGAACCTTTGTTAAGTTAACCACATAATTGTATACGCCCACTGTTTTCGCCGAAAGAGACACTTGGGGAAAGCTTACTCCGCTAGTCATATTGCCTTAGGACTACACGCCAAATCTTGTACCCACGAAAACTAGGGTTTTACATGGCGGTAACTCAATCCATACTTACTCTTTATCACATAACACAAACACCTACTTAACATAGTAGAATATCTTGGTATAAAATCTTTACTTACTGATGTAGCGGTCACAATACGCCCACACGTATATGCCATAATAAGTCATTGGACGGATTATACTTTGCCAGACAAACTATGACGGATTATACTTTGCCAGACAAACTATGTTACTACTATACGCCAAAACCTTAGACCCACTAAATGTGGGGTGTTACAATATGCCTAATAATATCACCTAACAGCCAAACCTGAAAAAGATCCATATTCCACGAACCTTCTTCTATAACAAATCTCTAATGAGACAATCCATATCAAGGTCGGCATGAGAACAAAGGTCCAATTTCCAGTTATTTCCAACATCGAATACTATTTCCATTCCCCATTGACAAGAAGATGTTATCCCGAAGCAAGGGCTGAATCTTAGAGAGAGATCTCCGAAGGAATGAACACTTACCACAAGAGATGGCTTTGGGGATACCTTTCTTAATCCCATACTTTGATTTGAGGATGTGAATCCACAAAGAGCTAGTGTTAGCCACAATATTGAATCCCAATTTTAGCATAAAAGAAGTATTTTGGCCCCCCAATTGATGAAACCTGAGACCACCATAGGCCTTTGTTTGATAAACAGCCTGCCAACTAACTAAATATATCTTCTTATTCCCCCCAAACGATCCCCAAATAAACTTTCACACCAAGTGTTTGATCTCTTCGCAAAGCTTTTGCGGGATTATTAAAAACTTCATGAAAAAACTAGGGATTGATAATAGAATTGATTGGGGTAGAGTAACTCTACTAATTAAAAACAGTTGCCTCATATCCCATATTCGCAACCTGTTTCGAACCTTGTCCACAACAAACCTCAAGAAACTATTAGTGATCCTTTCATGAAAAAGAGGAATTCCTAAACGTACCTAGGTTTCGAACTTTACGAAATCCAAGGATATCACATAGTCTTCCCCCATACTCGACATCCACCCCCTTAGAGAAAAAAAACATTGGTTTTATGTGCATTAATCCAATGCCTAGAAAAAGCACAAAAATTATCCAGTATTTGCATAATCAAACTAGCCTGTTGAATATCGGCTTGGCAAAAAATGACTAGGTCATCTACAAAGAACAAGTGTGAAAGCATCGGGCTTCATCGAGACAAATGCATAGGGAGCCACTTTCCGGAGCTACTACTAAAGCGAATTATAAAAAGTGAATTCTTAACATGCTATCACATTCGAGATTCTATTCTATTGTTATTGAATGTATGTTGTTTAAACTCTTTTTTTTTTAAGATTGTCATGCACTAAATTATTTGGTTTCTTCGAAAAGAAAGTTAAAACTATAATTATTTTTTAATTTGAATTATAAAAAATTACAAAATGACCACCTAATAAATCATATTTGTTTCTATTGATTCAATTATGTTAATTTCCTATAACTTTGTGACAGAAAGATGACATGACAGTTTTAAATTCAATATCATTCTAAAATAACCCTCCAAACTTTGTGAACCTGAGAAGCATGAAATGAAAGGGTAAGGATGGTTGTATTCACTGAAGGATGAATTTTGTTGCATTGTGTTTAATGCAGATGGCGAAGTTTGATATGTAAACCAAAATGGAATGTTGTTATGCACTCACGTATTTCATAATTAGTGTCTCAAGGAGTGTGATGTTCTTTGTGCGGCTTCAAGGTTGCCCAGATTGTGGTATGGAGATTGTTACGAACCTGAATTGTTTGGTGGTAAGGTAATGATCCAGGCCCAAACTCACCATCTACATCTCTAATTCCTCTCATACGAAAGCATTTAATTTCATCTATTAATCGAGAGGGGACTCTTCATGTGAGCTTCAGAGGCATTGGCCCAAAGATTTTCAAATTTTTTTACTATAATTTCTTTATATTAAAATTGTTAAGTTTATTTCTTCTAAAACTTTTATTTATTTTTATTTCATAATATAATATAATTTATTTATTTATAATGTAAAATAAGTTCAAATAATATTATAAATTTTTTTAAAATTTTTGTAACCATCAGTTATTGCGATTTTTTATTATTAGTTTTAAATTATAAGCATGTAAACTTAATCAAAACTAAATTTACTTTTTGGCTTTCAACAAGATTTTTAATTTGCTACTGAATACCAAATGTTTATTTCTCCTCTTTCTAGCTGTTTACTTTATCCTCAGATGATTTTTTACTATTAATTTCACCTTAGGTTTCTATTCCATGTTGATCTTGTCATAAAGTTTTCATTAAAAAAAAGAATCTTTTTGAGATGAAAATTTATATTTCTTAAAGTTTTTGTCTCATCTTTTTTTCTGTTCATTTTAAATTTTTTAAGTTGTTAAAATTGTATTATTTACCTAATATAAGCTAAAATAAAGTAAAATAATAATTGACCCTTTCAAAATTACCACCACCATGTCTAGTCATGAAAGGTCCCAACCACAAACTTGAGAGATTCATGGATAACCTAAACATCCCTCTCTTATTGTAGTATGTGCAGCATTACTTCGAAATGTCCCAATATTTGTTAAAGACATGCTTTTCTGTAATGCAAATGTTTCATAATCTTTATTGTAATGATGATTGTATAGCATGATTAAAACTTTAATAAAGATTTAGTAAAGAATAAATGATGTCGCAAGCTGGCTTCGCTAATGGATTACTACTTTCTTCCATCTCGGTAGGTCATGATGAGATCCCACAATAAAGTCGTCTCACACATCTAATTTTTTTTCGCCTAGTCTATAAGATCGGTTGTTAAAAGAAAATTTCTATATTCCTAGTTTAGAAGTAAAAGTATCTAGACTCTGTGTGTGTGTTTCTTTTTTAATACAAATAGAGTAGTAGGTATTTAATTATTGGGAATCATATTTCATGTTTGGTATGCAAAAATTATTTTCATGGGAATGTAACTTTGTTTGAGAATTACTTTCTCTTGAAAACTGAAATGTGATTTTCTTTAGGTGCATTTGATTTAAGATATATGAGATTCCATTTTAATATTCTCATGTTTGGATTTATTAATGATTACCTTAATTCAATAATTATATATCTTTACTAGTATTTAGATTTCAAAAAATAATGAGTAATCTCAATATCACATTTTTTTAAGATAATATTAGATTTTGAGCAAAATATAATGGAAAATTATTTATAATATATATTAGAGTTGGCATAACCAAAATTTAAAATTTTCTAAAATGAAAAGTTGACATAGTGTCTAAAGTAATAAATTTGATAAAAAATTACTTGTGCATCAAGGCTTAGGGAGATAATCCTTGTCGCAACAGAGCTCTCTGAAGGTGCTAGACTTTTCGGTCAACCTGGTTTGAAGTCTAGTGTCTTCAAGCATTTAACTAATTGATCTTCTCTATTATTCAAGAACTCTCGAATCGAACTTTAGCTCAAAAAACCGAAAACAAAACAAAAATTCGTAGTTGCTTGAGAGAGTCTTTGCACCAACCCCTTGGTATTCTTTCAATCAAAAATCAACTTTTAAATTTAAATTATAATCACTGAATGATTGCAATTATAATTACTTCTCATATTTAAATTCCAAAATAAAGAGGACTTTATTTGAGCATAAAAAAAGTTACTCAAATAAACTTTCACTAAATTTTTGCAGAGTTTTCCCTAATTTTTTTATACTATATTTACTTATTCTTTTTATTTTACATGTAAAAAAAATTTAAGACAATTTTATAAAAAATATTAAATAAACATATGGTAATTTTTATTTATTTAATTAGTTTAAAATTTTATAAGTACACAATAATAAAGTTTATTACACTTATATCACAAATCCCAACATAATCTTCATTTTACAAGAATTTAATCCTTCCTTTTTATACTTACGATCAATTTTATACATTAAAGAAAATATCATTGCTTTATTAAAAAAAAAAGAGAGAGAGAGACTTGTGTTTTTCTTATCTTCTAGTAGATAAATATTAGATTTTTTTAATAATTAAGATAAAATTTAAAACAACTATGTAATGTAATTACAATAAGTGGTTGCATTTGATTTCTTAATACTAAATCATCAGTGCTAAATATTTGATTTCATTAAGTCACCTAGCATTATCCTTAGGTACTTGGTTTCATTTTTAACAGATATATTTATTTTTCTAAGGTTAAATTTTCTTGAATTATTTTTATTTTTGACAATCTCAAAATAATGTATCACATACGTAGTTCTTATATCTTGAGTTCATATTTTTCATATGATTTTCGTTTGATCCTTTTAATTTCTATTTAAAAAACAATAAATTTATTTAATTCAGATGCAATTTATACCTGATAATGTATAATATGTATGCAAGATCCTTTTTTATGTTAATATTTTCTAAAATTATTTAAATTTTTTATACACACTAAAATAACAAAAAATAATTTATCAAAAGGATAATTTAATAAATATATTTTTAGAAAATTTTTCATTCCATCAACCATGCAACAAATTCTTACATTTCAACTAAATGAATCAAATATATTAAGATAATATGCTCCTTAATAGATAAATTAATTTTTATAATTTGGTAATCTTATTATTAGATGTACTTTTACATTTTGTAAACTAAAGCTCTCTTAATATAGGTGAGAAAGTAACTTTTCTATCTAGTTGCTAAATTTAAAAAAATAACTACAAGATAAAATGATCCTTTTTTAATATATACTTTTTTCTAACTACAAAAATCATAAAAAATAATTAATTTTTAATTTTATTTTGGTTACTATCAAATTTGATTTTATTCAAATATTAATTCACATACAAATTTTAATTTTAGCACATATATTTTATTTTTAAATATATATTATATATTTATTATTGAATAAAAAAATGTTTTGCTATTGGAGACATCAAATCCAAATATTTCACACAAATTTTAACCTAAAAGCAAAATAGATTTATGCTATATTATAAATTATGTATTATTCTTACATGGAAATTTATCTTAGCATCGTAAAAATTACTGAACATGTAACACCCCAAACCCGGCCCAGACGTTATGATCGGATCCGACATGCCACATCGAAGCGTTCAAAACATTTTATATTGTTGATCCAGAAAAACTTACTTAGTGTTTTAAAAGATAATTTCATTATAGGTTAAAGTAAATGGAAGATGTGCACCAGGTAGGAAACCGGAAAAGAGGTGGTGAGTCCATCGGACTGCTTAAGTACCAAGCTCCCTTCGGATCCAATCCTAGACATGCATACCGCCATTGCCACACCTTAACGTCATGGATATTTCTAGGAAACCGATTTGATTAAGTCATTTTTTAGGAAAAGTGATTAATTTTGGAAAATACTTTCATTGCAGAAGCTTTGCTTGTTGTCGTGTTATTTTGAAATCAATTGTTGTTTTTGAAAACGCGCCCTAAAGCTATCCAATTTCAATAGTTAAAATAAGTAATACCTATCTTAGTAATACATATTAAAACCATCAAAAATAATTAAGCGGCCTTATTACATTTAAAAACCCAAAACTTCAAACGTAAATAAAAGGATGTCCAGTTCACCAGAAGAAAATCAAACTTTCAGAACGGGTGGCCACTCCGAATTCCCTCACAGCTCCAAGCCCACTATGGTTGGGGATTTCCTGCGTGGATGAAAATAAAAGGGGTGAGTTTGGGGAAACTCAGTGTGTAAGGAAAACCCATTCAAAGCCCAAGTCAGCTCAAGCCTATTGGGCCTAAGCCCATTCAGGTAACAGTGGTACTGGACCAGAGCCCTTTTCAGATTACAATAAACTGGGCCTTAGCCCCTTATTTAGATAACAGTATGGCCCATAGGCCCATTTCAAAATACATGCAACATCAATAACATATGCAAGCCCATTTGGGGAGACTACTCAACCCACCAACCACTACACTCCACCCGTACCAGCCCTACACTCCATGAGGGGAATAGCTCAACCCACCCAGCCCAACACTCCACAGTTGCAGCCTTGCTGCTCAGTTAACAATAAATTGAGACAAAGCCTCCAATACGTGGACAAGCCACTTTCAGTACTTCCTCCGTCAATATCCCAATCCCATGCATCAGATAATAACAACATGGCATGCAGTAAATAACAACAGTCAAACATGCATTTAGGTCAATTTAACCCTAGGGGTATTTCGGTAATTTATCTACCAGGGGTAAAATTGTAAATTTTCCACTTTTAAAGGTATTTCAGTAATTTATCTATTTTAGGGTTTTTCATGCATATTCCTACCTTTCATGTACTACAGAATCACGTACCGAGGGTTCTCACCGAATTGGGCCCGTTGGCCCATCATTCCAATTTTGGCCCATTAAGCCCAAAAATATCGAGGGCACAGAAATCATGCACTTTGCAATCCAAATTTTGCAGCTTACCAAAAACATTAATTGATTTACCTCACGAGCATTCGCACACTCACAAATCTACAAAAAACCGGTTTTCAGCATTTCGGCTTTTCGACTTTTACCGATCCAGACTAAGAAAGAGGGTGTTAGTTACACACCTGTTTGCGACGATATGCTGACGAGATCCACACACGAACTGCCTACAATTGGATTACTAACACATTAATCTAACTATTAAAATACGAACTACATATTAACCCCTTACAATATTCGGCCAACCACACCTACAGATCATATTAAGCTTATAAGAAATCAATAAGCAACTCATTAACAAATTTTCGTCAATGTTTACCACATAATCATAATCTCACTGCAAGCTGTCTTCCTGAACAACAGTCACTAAATCATTTATAACTGGAGCTACGAAACTCCAAATCAAGTGCTGTTAATTTTACCTGAAAATAGACTCATATATCTTCTATCCATAAAATTTTCAGAATTTTTGGTTTAGCCAATCAATACCAGATTTTTCTTAAAGTTTCCCATGTTTCACTATTTGACTAATCTGACCACTCTTCGTTACGAATCAAATTTCTCATTGTGCAGAATTCAAAATATGTTCTCATTTATTTCATTTGAAAATAGACTCATTAAGCTTTAATTACATAATTTATTCAGCTTCTAACTCATCTCCCACAATTTATGGTGATTTTCCAAAGTCACATTACTGCTGCTGTCCCAAGCAGATTTATTACCAAATCACTCTTTCACACCTAACTTGCATGCTTATTATTTAAACATGTATATCACCAATCAATCATCACATATCTATGATTTCACTTAAGTATAATCTCCATTTCATCATTTTAAAGCACAACATGTTAGCCAATTTTTCCCCTTACCATCTAAGGCACATGCATGCTCATTTGTTTGGCTCAACTTCACCTATCTTCCATTTTTCATCAAAAGAACATGAAACAACAACCATTTCCTTCATTTTAATTCATGACTAAATGCTCACAACACAACTAAAAACCAAAATATGCTTCAAGAGTTAAGGTAGAATCAAGAAGAACTCATGAACATCAAGATAGAAGCAAACTACCATGAACTTACCTTCAATTTTCTTCCCCAAGTGACCGAACATTCAAGAGCTTTCTCCTCTCCTTTCTCTTCTCTAACTTTCGGCTATGATGAACAAAGATAGACAAAACTTTGTTCTTTTCACCCCTTTTTCTTTTAATAAAATTTCATATTTCATCCATTTAATTCTTTAATACAAAAGACATGAAATGCCCATCATGGAACATTTACCTAAACCATTATCATGGAACATTTACCTAACCCATTATCATGGAATATTTACCTAATCCATTATCATGGAACATTTACCTAACCCATTATCAATTTGTACCATGAATTATGGATATCAAGTGCTCATATTGTCTACGACAACATGATGGCTGGCCACTTCATGTAAAATGGGAGGTTTGTCATGTAAATCTTTCTATTTTGCACTCTTATTTATTTGGCCACTTCAATTTAGCCTATAGCATTTTCAAACATTTTCACATAGGTTTTATTTCATAATTTCACCCCCTTTTTCTTATGGAACAAAAATTAACTAAAATTACCGGGTTTTATCTTAAGCTTGGGCCTTCTAGAGGCCCACAAACATAATTAAACCTATGCCAACATTCACAAAATTCCTGAAAATTGGGGCGTTACAGAACACTTTAGGAAACCATTTTTATAAAAGCTATTATATAAACTGTATATTATCTTGACCTAATTTGTGTGGAATAATAGAAATCAAAATATTATAAAAAGGACACGATATTATTATAGAGAATGAAGCTAGATACAAGTACTAGAGACGGTTTGCAAACTCTTTAGTTTGAGGCATCTAAAACTTTAAAATATGGTTGATAGGATATTTGTTGTTCTAAAAAAAATTTCTCAAATTAATAACACCACCTTTGTATAGTACAAAAAGAAAACATCTGGTTATGCTAGAATGTTGTATATTTCATAACTTCATTTGTAGGTGGAATTAAGATGATCTATTCCTTGCAGAGTACATAGAAGAAAAAGATCTTGATAATCTTAATTATATAGTATCAAATGCAGATAATGAACTTGGTTAAAGACCTATATATATTGATAAAGAGTATTTGTTAAATGGTAGAGATAGAATAACCCAACAAATATAGAATGCTAGAGCAATTAGATTGTAACGCCCCGAATTTTGAACCTAGAAGTTTTGGGTTTTGAGTGTAGGGAAAGTGGGAAGGTTGCACACATAAGTTAAGTTGTGCAGTTTAGTGATAGAATGGGCCTGCTGGTCTAGTGGTTGTGAGTGTGTTGGTTTGTCTTAGGGTTCTGAGTTCGAGTCCCTGTGTGGGTGTTTTAGAAAACATTTTAGTTATTTCTGATTTCAGTTAAAATAATCATTTTATTTATTTGTCTTTAGTGTTATTATTAATTATTTTTATTTTTATTTTTATTTACTTTTACTTGGCACGTTATTTTTTGTTCTGTTTCTTCTTGATTTTTGTTCTTGTGTTCTTGTTTTTGCTTTTTGGAATCGGTGGTGTTGTGGGGTTGAAGGACCTTGATTTTCTGCTCCTTTGTCATCTTCTTCATTATTGAAACAGTTGTGGGACTCAACTCTGACTAATCTACTAATCTTTTGTTTTTTACAAGTGTTGTTTCGGCTTTTCATGAGAATGCTTTGATTCTCTAGTTTCAGAGTTTTGAAGGCTGAAAGGGAGTGCGATACTCCATTTTATAATGTGGTTTTTATAGTACCAAAGTTGGGGGATGGTTTGGTGGCCAAAGTGATGTTTTCAGGGCTATTCTGGGGTGGTTTCATGGCTTCCCTGACGGCCACACGGCCGTGTGGCTGCTTTGGGGATTTTTGTTGGAAATCACACGGTCGTGTCCCTTGGTCTACACGGGCATGTAAGTTTAGGAATTAGGGATTGAGATTTGGGGTCACATGGCCTGGACACACGACCGTGTGACTGATTTGGGAGTTAGGGATTCTACACGGGCGTGTGTTCTGGAACACACGGTCGTGTCTGGTGGCCACACGGGTGTGTGAGACCCTCACACGGCCGTGTCTACTCTGCACTTGAGCTTACTGAAATAGGACAGTGTCTTACATGGCCTGATCACAAGGCCGTGCCTCTGCACCACACGGGCGTGTGCCTCTATCACTTGGTTGTGTGCTACCCTTCACACAGGCGTTTGGACCTCCACACGGCTTGGAGTGCTCCACACGGCCAGAGCACAAGGGTGTGTGGCCCTATCTCGCCAAACTTTGGGTTTTAAGTCAAATGCAAGTGCAAATGCGACTCTGTGTGTTCTAACCCCCAACTAAGCCTTACTGGAGGTAATTATGACTTTGATTTAGGCTTGATATGTGCGCATTTGTGATTGTTTGTTAGATAAGTCCATACTGGATTCGAGATACGAAGGTACACATGTTTGATTCTATAACTGATTGACCGGATGTGTGTGTCTCCTTTTGATTGACTATCTAAATTTGTATTCTGAATTGTGTACATCTGACTGCATACATACATACATATGCTTAAATCTTTTTGGGTGGGATGTTGAAGAGAAGGGAGATTTATGATTTGGCAGTTTATCTGCATTCTAAAAGCCCTTAATAATACCCAGAAGGTCATGGGCGGTCCCAATACCTTGAGGATCGTGGACATTACTGATAACGGTATAGAGGTTTGCCGCCTTACACTATACTGTATGTACATTAGCTACACTACGTACCATTATCTGATATGGTAGTTATACTGCACATCTGTACCACGGTTCACTGCATTACACAGTACAGCTTATACGCTAGCCTTGCTGCGTAGCACATCTGATCTGGTAGTTATACTGCATGTCTGTATCGCGGTCTTTCGCATGGCACCGTACAACTTACTGATAGCCCTAATACCCAGAGGGTCGTGGGCGGTCCTAATTCCCTGAGGATCGAGGATAATATTGATGATCATCGTTGCTTGGCAACCCGGGATGACGTTTTGTGGAGTATAAGGTTGGATGGGTTTTTCGAGGTCCTATTCGGAGTGCAGGGATGGGTGGGTTGATTAAATCCCCACAGGATGTGTCGAGTTGGAAGGAGATGGTGTGTTGGTTAGATGGGTGGGTTATTTTATAATTCATTTGCACTCATATGCGTCTGTGTGATTTTGTGACTGCAATATCTATTTGACTATTTGATTGAATTATTTGACTGTCTGATTGATTGAGGAGTCAAATTGTATTATTTAACTGAAAGGCACTCGTGTCTAAAGAAACCTTGAGTGATGGGCTAAGGTCCAACCGATTCTGATTCTGGAAAAAGGGCTTAGGCCAGTTTGTGACTTTTGAGAATTTCTGATATTGTGTTTAACAGAGCCATATGACTGTAAAGTTACATATCGTCTATTTTGTTATAGTCGCTCTGTAAATATGTTCTGCTGCTGAACTATTTTCAGGTTTACTTTATCTATTTTTATTTCAGTAGCTAGTTAATTTAATCTCACACTAAGATCGTATAGCTTACCCCCTCTTTTGTTTCCCTTTTCAAGTACATTTTGGGATTTTGGATGCTAGACTCGGTATGCGGAGGACTCAGACAGTTTTGAGGCTAATAAGTTATTAGTTTGTGGTATCAAACTTTTATTGGTTATTCAGTTTTTAATATAAGGTTTTTAACACTGTGGTATAATTTTGTTTTACGGTTTAATCATTTTATTATTCTGGTTTTTTTTAATAGTCGATATTAATTATTTCAGGAATCGAATTAAGAATAACTAGTTGTGTAAGATTTACTCACGATCACTTCAGTGGTCAATGTAGCATTTTGAATTCGGTCTAGACTTTTAGGCCAGGTTTGGGGTGTTATATAGATAAAATTACATATGATGTTTATTTTTCTTGTTATTTTTATTAGTAACCATATTGTCGGCTACTTTTTGGGACTAACATATTATGTGCAATTATTTGATTTCAATTTTTGTCACTTGCTTAGATTTTTTCTCAAATACTATTGATTACTTTTTATAGTAATTAATATATTTTAAAATTTAAATTATGTAACTATGTAGTTAATATTTATACTATTAAACACGATATACGAAATTACAATGTAATTACACTCAATCAGTTAAACACATTTAGGAAATTACAATTCTTAGTAATTATAAGAGGTGTAATTACTATCCTAATATGTAGTAATTATACTTTCATCCAATTATTGTGTGGTATTATAATTTTATATAATTAGAAGAGAATGTAATTGCTACAATGATAATTATACTTTCATGTATCCAAACAAATTAAAAAAATTAGTGGTAAAATTTGATTCTAACATCATATTGTCATGAAAGATATATATTTTTTCACAACAGATTGAAAATAAAAGAAAAGGTAGTTATTGTTGATTTTTTTTAAATTCCTTATTTAGAATTAAGATACCTAAAGTGATTTATTTTCATAAAGGATTTTGCAACTTGAAAAATAAGAAGAATGATTTTAAATATTGTATTAAATTTTAAAAAAAATGTTGGATATTAGTTAAGGGTGAATATTCGGTCGAATTGAGTCGAACTGAATCAAAAAATTTCGAGTTAGTCGAGTTGGCGAATCCTATTTTAGCAACCAAATTCAAATTGAATTTTTTTTCGAATCAAGTAAAAAAATCCAAGTCAAGTCGGGTCAAGTTAACGAATCTTATTATTTATACTAAATGTTGCGTTTACATGGACCGATTATTTAACTAGTAGATAAAGTACAAGATTATTTAACTACATAAACAATATAATAGTTTTGCCTTTAAACTTTAGAAAAGGTAAATGATGTCCACAAAACCAACTAAAAATTCAACAAAAGCGTGTGCACCCATCAATTAATAGTATAGCTACGGGTGAGCACGGATATTACTTCCACGAAGGCTCAAAGTACTAGTAATTACTGTCTTTCTATTATTTAACCGAAAAATTGGAGTGATTAATTAAAAATAAAATTAACTAAATTAATTAACTAAAGAACACGACAAAGAACAAATCAGGAAAACAAACGATTAACAACTAAGAAGAGAAAAAAAATACCTAGGAAAGAATCCACCTAGATTTCATCTGTCATTATCAATCTGAATTAAACAATTTCTTCACTTAGTATCTTAATCCGTAGAAATCCCTAAATTATGCTAATATATTTGTCGAGAGTAAGACCAACTAACCCTAAGTTGATTAGTTGAAATTTCTTTCTAATTAAAACCTCTATTGTCGCATTAACTCGATCTATGGATCTCACTATTAGATTTTACTCTAATCTGGTGGATTTATGTTGTCATATTTCTAGAATTGCATGCAACTCCACTCTATTATGCTAGATCTACTCTTAAACAGAGATTTTTTCTCCTCTATTGAAGCACATCAAACATGGATTAATAGTTCAAAAATACTAAACCAAGAATTGAGCACACAAAATTGAGAACAAGATCCAAGTATTTATTGCGTAAAATAGAAATCAAAAGACAGAATTCATCATAGGATTCATCTCCCCTAGGTATTTAAAAATTTAGTTCATAGTCGCAAATAAAAAAATCTCAAATAAAGTATAACCACAATAAATAAATAAAGTCATAATAAACTTCAAAGAAATCAAAAGGAGATCATCAATCTTAATGAAAATCTACTTCAAAGTCGGCTTCAATGGTGTTTTTCAAGTTGTTTTCTTCAATATACTATGATAACTTACTCCCCTCTTCTTATATTTGGTATATATAGGTCTTAGAATGCCCGAAAAACCTAAAAATTGTGTTTTTCTGCATTTTCGGAGTGCAATTAATGAAATCCACATAGTCTGGCATGCCGTACAGCAACCCGTGTGACTTACACGACAATGTACCCAGCCCGTATTAGGGGGTCTAGCTCGTATGGCTCCTGAAACTTGCTAAGATTTTCTGATTTTCGCTCGTGTTTCACTATTTTTGCTTCCAAATGCCCTCTCAAGTATAGAAACATGAAACTAAATGATTAGAATGTAACACCCTTCGCCCATATTCAACGCCAGAATAGGGTTACAGAGCATTAACGGACTTATAAAACAATTAAACCACTACTTAGCATACATTTCCACAATTCATGCATTCATCATTCAATCTCAATCAATTTGTCCCTAATACAAGCCTACGAGGACCTAAACAAACATTGAGAGTCGTTCGAGACCAAACCGATAACTTTGGAAACATTTGGAACACTTATAAAATTTTTCTCAAAATAGGGGATACATGCCTGTGTGGCCAGGCCGTGTGTCTCACACGGGCATAAACACGATCGTGTCATAGGCCGTGTGGACATTCGAAAGAGGAGCACATGGTCGTGTCCCAGCCCATGTCCGGCCCTATGGAACTCTCTAACTTGGGTCAAACAGCCAACATACACGCCCATGTAGCTAACCAAAATATAAACATTTACAATGTCAATTCATATGGCCAAAAGCATTACCAAGTCATAACCAAAATGACCAAGGTCCCTATACATGTCATATACTTAAAATACCAAAGTTCATAGGTACCAAGAGATAGGTAGATAGTGTGAAATGATCTCCGAGAATTCCCGAATCTGAGCTAGCTTTGATAACACTATAAAACACGGGAAAAATAAACAAAGTAAACTATAAAGCTTCGTAAGCTTGTATGAAATAAACTCAATGCAATCTCATAAATACATTCAATAATTTGAATATACCAACATATAGCTTACATTAATTAACAAACCTTTCAAATACTCAATTATGAGAGTATACACTTCCTTCACAAGTTTCCTTGATTTGAAACTTATATAATTCATGTATGTACCTGTATCATCTAACATCAATCTCAAAGTCATCCACATATATCGTTTACCCGTTGAACCATTCGGAATAGAGGTCAAATACTCAAGAGTCTCGGAAACTAGGTACCTATACCATGGCCCGAAGCCAAATCAAGGTACCTTATGTCCAAAATATTGACATCATGGCTCGAAGCAAATATCAACCGATACTCATGGCCCGAAGCCAAATCGGTATAACTCACACCCAAAGCGCTAATATCATGGCCCGAAGCCAAATACATGTATGCACTAATGACATATCACTAGTATCCTAAACTATTCCTAAGGTTCAACCGGGATTTCAAATGTTGAATTTCTATCGAGTCAATGTTGAACTTATCCGAAGTCATGTATTCACAACTTATACAGTATCAAAGCATTTAAAATACATTTATGATGAAATTTATCACATACGAACTTCCCTCGGGTTCGAAAATGATGAAATTGGTCAATTAATCGAGCACTTTATCTTTTCCCCAATCTAATTCCAAATTCTGATTTTCTTTATCTATATAATATCAAATTCAGCTCATCTATTCAATTTAGACCAAAACACAGATTTAAGCACATTTACACATTTGCCCCTAATATTACACCACTTTTACAATTTAGTTGTAACATTCTGAATTAGGGCCTAATTGGAACAGTGGTTTTGGAACCACAAATCTGACAGAATAAATTTTTTTATTATAATTTTATGGTATAAAATTTCATGGGATGATTTCATGCAAATTTCGTTCGAAAATTTTAACGTTTGGGCACTCAATTTGGTCAAAAGGACTAAATTGTAAAAAGTGTAAAAGTTGAGTTCTACATGTTAGAGGTGTCTAATTGTTATGAAATTTTAAATTGGAGGCCCTTAAATGGTAGTTAGACCATTGGATAATTTTTTGGACAAAAATGAACATGAAATGGGTGAAATAGAATTTTTTAAGTTAGGGGCATTTTGGTAATCTAGTAATTAAAATGAATTAAAAATAAAATTAAAAGCCAATTTTTGTCCATCTTCTACCCCATGGTCAAAACTTGAATGGAGAAGACAAATCTAGGGTTTTTAAAGGTTCCAAGCTCGATTGTAAGTCCGTTCTAGCCTCGTTTTTAATGATTTTTACACTTTTGAAATCCTCGTAACAAGATCTACTCATTTCTACCCATATTTTGAGCTAGGGTTTGTGTTTAAAAATTTACCCATGGATGACATGCATGTTTTTTTATGTCTAATGGTAGAATATGAATGCTCGGTGTGTAATAAATAACTTTTACTATGTGATTTTCGGTGAAATTGTCAAAAAGGACCGTTTTGTAAAAGTTACAAAATTTGTCATAACAGTGTGATTTAGTGGAAATTAGGGACTGCTATAGTTATGAAAATGATTTAGCTAGGCTTAAAATGCAAGGAAATTGAATAAACATCATTTTACGAGCCTAGGAGCCAAGGTACAAATATGTGAAAGTTTATAGGTCAAAATGAAAATTTGTAAAAGTATGATTTTTGGACCCATATGAATAATGTGACTAATTATTAAGGTAACTTTGGTATTATAGATCAAGGAAAATGTGATTCGGGCATAGATTGGAAATGAATGAGATTATGGACTAAATCAGAATATATAGTCGTACTCGAATCCGAGGTAAGTTCATGTGATTTTAATAATGCAATATTGTATTTGAATGCTAATGCTTCGCTATCACACGAGTTGTAAGTATATATATGGGAATAATTTGATATTATGTGATTATTTTGATGATATAACATGTTCTTGATGTTTTTCTATTATGATGAAAATGTTGCAATGCCATGTGATTATGAGATATTGCTATGTGAATGAAGCCACAATTCGAGTACGTCCGGTAAAGGTTTGGAAGTTTAATAGAATATGATGTTTCTTTGAAATGAGTAAGTTTGTATGTAAATAATACTTTGATTCTTTTTATGTTATTATCTTTTGTTATTATATGAGATGTGGCTGCCTATAGAATGATCAATTGATGTAAACTACGAATCGGAATAAAGTAAGAACGAAGTAGTAAAATGTTGAAAAGTGAAGAATTTCTCGATTGAACCTTCAGAATAGAAGAGATACAAATGATCCGTTGTGAGTCGCGTGTGCAGTGTTAAGTGCAGGCTACTACGTGTACCAGATTGATAGGTCGTATGTGTAGTACTAAGTGCAGGCTAATACGTGTATCAAATGGTCAAGTCACATGTGTAGTACTAGTACAGGAAACTACCTATACCAGATTGATAGGTCACATGTGTAGTACTAAGTGCAGGCTACTATGCATACCAGAGAGCTTCGGTTACAAGGGTGGTATATGTACAGGCCACTAAGTATTTGTTATTATTCCGATAAGTTCAACGGGAAATATACTGAGTGAAAATACATATGTACATGACTATGTGATGAATAAGTGCAAATATATCTATGTGAAAAGTTGTGAGCAATGTGCTCGATAGTTGAGCGAATCTTTTGGTAAGATAGAATGGAGTAAGTGAAATTATGTAAAAGTGAAATTTTGTAATAAAACAATTTTGGACAGCAGCAGTTGTGTGACTTTGAAAAATCCCCAAAAATGGTAGAAATTTTATTAGAGATTGAATAAGATACGAAATTAAATCTTAATGAGTCTATTTTCTCATAAAAGAAACAGTGAAGGCAAAAGAATTTCATATTCTGTGATAATTGGATTTTTGTGAGACAGGGTTAGAATGATTTTGGAACCCCTTGTTCTGCTTTTGGAAAATCATTAAAAATTGTAAAAAAAATAATTATGGGTCATAATATGTAATGGTTAAAATACTTAATTAGTATAGTTTCTGGGAAAATTAGCAGTTCCCAATTTGGAGACCCGTACCCTGAGATAAAAAAATTTTAGTGAAGAGAGATTGGAACTGTCACACAATTAAAAAATAAAATGTACTTATTGGATAGACCAAAAATTCTGAAAATTTTATGGTAAGAATATATATGAGTCTAGTTTCAGAGAAAATTAATGGATCTTAATTTTGAGTTTTGTAGGTCTAGATATAAATAAATTAGTAACTATGACTCGAGAAAATAGCATGACTAGAAAATCAGCAAAAGTGTAATTATGATTACATTTTCATGGAATCATGTTGATAATTTTCTTATTATTTTCATATGGACTTACTAAGATTTAAGCTTACTCCCTCCTCTTCATTTCCTTAGTGTTCTCAGGTCAGCTCGAGGTTGGAGACCGTCGGAGGCAGCATCACACTATCAAGCCAACAACTCCAGAGTATTGTCATATGTGTATTAAACACTTTCAAGTGAGTGGCATGTATAAGGACTAGTTTTTATGTTAGATGTTGTTATGATTAGCCAAACGTATCGGCTTATATTGATTTATTGTATATGGCCATGAGATGTGGTTTAAATGGTTATGGCTTGTAAGCTTAATTATTCTTGCTATGTGTTAATGTTTGTGATGTGTTTATATAGTTATTATGAATTATTAGTATAACACATGTACATGATGAATGCTCTAAGACCATTCGAGGTGGTCGTGGCCATGGAATGAATGTGTGGCATGGTAGTAAGTTGATAATGATTGAATATGGAAAATTTTAGAATGTGAATTGGAATGTCTAACTTGGTGTAACATAAGTATAGGTAATAAACACATGTATGACAACATGTAAATGCTTTAACGGAATTTTACTAAAGGATGATTAACCATTAAATTGATGTTATAATTAAGGACAACATAAGGCTTGGAAAATAGCCTAAGATTTGGCTACACGGACAGAGACACGACCATGTGTCTCAGCCGTGTAGAGGACACGGCCTAACACACGAGCGTGTGGCTTGGCCGTGTGGATCAATTTGTTTTGCTGACGTCATAAACAGAAAGTTACACGGCCTGAAGACATGAGCGTGTCCCTGTGTCCACACGGACGTGTGACCCTGTTTCATGAAAATTTCTCTAAGTTTTTCCAGAGATTCCTAAAGTCCTCAGTTTAGTCCTGAACCACCTCGATGTATGTTTTAGGCCTCAAAGGCTTGTATAAGAGACGATCTACATGTGTTTGAAAAGTTTTAATTTGGATGAAATTTTATGTCCTGGTTTTGCATGTTTGTGATTGTTTAAGTCCGGTAACGCCTCGAACCCTGTCCCGACTTCAGATACGGGAAGGGGTGTTACATTAGTCCTTATTCCACAAAATTTCAAATTCATGAAATTCAGTACCAACCCGTGCTAGCCGATTTACCAATTAGTCCTTAGCAACCCATATTTTTCAACTTTTCACACATTTAACCACACATTTTCACAAATAAATCCCTATTTTGTATTTTTACTCAAGATCACTTTACAAAATATGTAAATATAATAACAAGATTTCATATTTCATCATCAAACATCAAAGAACACATACTTTCATCAATGGAAACTTTCAAAATCTTTAATAGTTTTGCAAAATAGTCCTTGGGCTAGCTAAAACTAATTGCAACGATCACAAAAACATAGAAATCATTAAAAACGGGGCAACAACGGACTTACAATTGCACAAATAAACTTGGCCGAATGAAAGGAAAAAGAATGGCTTCCTCTAGCCCTAATTTTAGTGGTGATCACTTAACGAAGATGATGATATTATGTTATTATGTTTTTAACTTATTAATTAACCAAATTACTAAATTAACCTTAGTTATATTCATGAAAACCATATAATGCATGCCTATCTTTGTTCACTCACAACTAAAATGGTCTAATTACAACATAATGACCTTTACTTTAAGATTCTATAGCTATTAGACACCTTTAGCTATTACAACTCAAGTTTTACGCTTTACGCGATTTAGTGCTTTTTATCAAATTGACCATTGAAACGATAGAATTTCTTAACAAAATTTTCACACAATCACTCAATCATGCTGAAAAAATTAGGATAATAATAATAAAATAATTATTCTGACCTTGGATTTATGGTTCTGAAACCACTATTCCGATTTAACTAAAAATAGGCTGTTACAACTCTCCCCCCTTAGGGATTTTCGTCCCTGAAAATCTTACTAGTGAATAGGTTAGGATACTATTTTGTCATAGCTTTCTCGGGTTCCCATGTAGCCTCTTCGACCTCGTGACGTTGCCACAATACTTTCACCAAAGCTATGCGTTCATTTCTCAACTCTTTAATCTCTCGAGCTAGAATTCTGTTTGGTTCTTCATTGTACGTCATATCAGGTTGAATTTCAATCTTTGACGGAGAAATCACATGTGATGGATCAGATCTATATTGACATAACATCGACACATGAAACACGTTGTGAATCTTTTCTAATTCTGACAGTAAAGGTAGTTGATATGCTACTGGTCCTATTCTTTCAATGATCTCATACGGCTCGATGAATCACAGACTCAATTTGGCTTTGCGACCGAAACGAAGTATTTTCTTCCACGAAGATACTTTCAAGAACACTGTCACTGATCTGAAATTCAATGTCTTTTCATTTTAAATCTGCATACGATTTCTGACGATCTGAAGCTGCTTTCAAATAGTCGTGAATTACTTTCACATTCTCTTCGGTTTTTCTAACCAATTCAACCCCGTGAATCTGTTTCTCACTAAGCTCGATCCAATACGACGGAGTTCGACATTTGCGGCCATACAAAGCATCGTAAGGTGTCATCTTTATACTTGAATGAAAACTGTTGTTATATGTAAATTCAACCAACGGAAAATATTTCTCCCAATTGCCTTCAAACTCTGAAACATAACATCAGAGCATATCTTTGAGAATCTGAATTGCTCTCTCAGACTGACCATCAGTTTGCAGATGAAATGCTATACTAAAATTCAACCTCATACCCAGAGTTTCTTGTAATTTCCTTCAAGACCGTGACGTAAATCTTGAATCTCTATCCGAAATAATCAAGATTAGAACCCCGTGTAATCTAACAATCTAAAAAATTTACAACTCAGCCAATTTATCAAGCGAATAGTCAATACGTACCAGGATGAAATGTGTTGTTTTTGTTAATCAATCAATGACAACCCAAATAGCATCTTTCTTTTTCAAAGACAAAGGCAATCCCGATACAAAATCCATTGTAACTCTGTCCCATTTCCACTCTAGTATCATCACAGACTTAAGCAAACCTGAAGGTACTTGGTGCTTGGCTTTCACTTGCTGACAAATCAAACACCTCGATACAAATTCAAATATGTCTCACTTCATACCCGACCTCCAATATAATAGTTTCAAATCATTATACATCTTAGTACTTCCAGGATGAACGGATAAACAACCACTATGTGCCACGTGCAAAATTTTCTGAATGAACTCAGAATTCTTTGATACACAGATTCTATTTCAAAACATTAAACAATCATCGGCTCTGATCTGAAAGTCTGAATCACTATTCGATTCACATTTCACTCTTTTAGTTTGTAACTTATTATCACACTTTTGAGCTTCACAAATTCGTTGAAGAAAAACTGGTTTATCTTTCAACTCTGCTATTATCGAACCATCATCAGACAAGCTTAGCTGAGTGTTCATCACTCTCAAAGCAAATAGAGATTTTCTACTCAAAGCATCTGCGACTACATTTGCTTTCCCCTGATGATAATCAATTACTAACTCATAATCTTTCAATAGCTCGAGCAATCTCTGTTGTCGCAAATTTAAATCTTTCTGAGTCATTAAATACTTTAAACATTTGTGATCAGTGAAGATATGACACTTCTCGCCATATAAATGATGTCGTCAAATTTTCAATGCGAAAATAATAGCGGCTAACTCTAAATCATACGTCAGATAATTCTTTTCATGCAGTTTCAATTGTTTGGAGGCATAAACTATCACTTTTCCCTCTTGCATCAACACGCAACCTAAATCGTTCAATGACGTATTGCTATAAATTACAAATTCTTTACCCGGCTTAGGTTGAACCAAAACTGGTGTTTTGGTTAACAAAGCTTTTAATTGATCAAAACTTTGTTGACACTTCTCGGGCCACTCAAACTTCACATCTTTTTGTAACAATCTGGTCATCGGTTTAGCAATCATCGAGAACCCTTTTACAAAACTTCGATAATAGCCAGCTAACCCCAGAAAGCTTCTGACTTCAAATACATTTCTCGGTGGTTTCCAATCAACAATTGCAGATCTTGCTCTGGTTAACTCGTATGCCTTCAACTGAAATAATTGGCCCTAAAAATCTGACTTCTTTGAGCCAAAACTCACATTTACTGAATTTACCGTACAGTTGCTTATCTCTCAAAGTTTGCAACATAATCCTCAAATGCTTTGCATGTTCAAACTCATCTCAAGAATAGATCATAATGTCATCAATGATTACAACAACAAATCTGTCTAAATACAGTCTAAAGATCCGATTCATCAAATCCATAAAAACGGCAGGAGCATTAGTTAAACCAAAAGGCAAAACAAGGAATTTATAATCTCCGTACCTCACTCTAAATGCAATTTTCAGCACATCTGACTCTTTAACTCGCAACTAATAATAACCAAATCTCAAATTAATCTTCGAAAACACTATTGCCCCTTTCAGTTGATCAAACAAATCGTCTATTCTCGAAAACAGATACTTGTTCATTATCATCACCTTGTTGAGCTGACGATAGTCAATACACATTTTCATTGACTTGTCTTTCTTCTTTACGAACAAAACTGGCACACCCCAGGGCAAAAAACTTGGTCATGCAAAACCTCTATCTGGTAACTCTTGCAACTAAGATTTCAACTCTTTTAATTCTGTTGAGCTATAGATATTGGTGATGTTCTCAGTACCAGTTCAATAGCAAACACAACCTCTCTGATCGATGGTAATCCAGGAAACTTTTTTTGGAAATACATCCGGATACTTGCAAACTACTGCACTGATTCAATCTTCATTTCAGAAACTTTTGTATCTAGTATATAAGCAAGATAAGCTTCACAACCTTTTCTCACATATCTCTGAGCTGACGTAAATGAAATCACAGCAGGCAATCCCCTAGACTTACCTAATTCAATTCGAAGAATTTCACTGTTCCGACATTTCAATTCAATGATTTTTCATCTACAATTCACAACGACATCGTGCAGAGTCAACAAATCCATTCCTAAAATCACATCGAACTTAGCAAATGGCAACAGCATTAAGTCAGTCAAAAAATAGTAAGCCCGAGTCATTAAAGGACAGTTCTTGCATACTTTATCAACTAGAACATACTTACCTAAGGGGTTCAATACTTTAATCACAAATTCATTAGACTCAATAGGCAAACTCTTACTAAACACTAAATTCATACAGATATACGAATGAGTCAATCTAGGATCAATCAATGCAATCACATTAGTGTTGTAAAGAGAGAATGTACCAGTAATAACATCAGGGGACGATGCCTCTTCGCGAGCACGAATAGTGTAGGCTCTATCAGGTGTTCTAGACTCGGATCTCACAGCTGAGTCATTTGTCACTCCTTTTCCAGTAGACACATTTCCAACATTCCTCGGTTGTTTCCCTCTTGCACTCTGAAATTTATCTTTCTCGGACAACTCTGGGCAATCTCGAATAAAGTGATCTGGCGAACAACATTTGAAACAAGCTTAATTACTCTTATTCCAGCACTCTACAAAATGTCGTCTTCCACACTGTTGACACTTGGGTTTATTATTTCTCACATTGCCAACGCTTGAAATAGAAGTTGCTTGAGCTTTAGAACTCACTTGTTGATTTCCACGATCTCTATTCTGGTATCCCACTTATGCATTCGATCGACTATACAAATCTTGGGATTTCTTTGATGAAGAATGATAAGGTTTATTCATCGGTCTTTTCTTTGAATCTCTAGCCTCTGAATCAGCTTTCCTCTTTTCTCTGCTAAAGACTTCGGCTTCACAAGCCCGGTGAACTAATACAACAAATTCTTTCAAATCTAAAATTTTGACCAGAAGTTTAATGTCTTCGTTCAGCCTGTCAACAAACCGCTTGCACATGATCTCTTTGGTAGGAACATACTCTCGAGTATATTTACTCAACCGCACAAATTCTCTCTCCTACTAAATTACAATCATACGGTCCTATTTCAATTCTAAAAACTCTTTGTGCTTTTGTTCCAAAAATCGTTGACTTATGTATTTCTTTCGAAACTCAATCTGAAAGAACCTCCAAGTGATCTTCTCTCTCGACACCACTGATACTAATATGTTCCACCATTATTGGTATGCGGTGTCCCTTAGAAGTGATATAGCACATTTTAAATACTCAGCCACTATGCAAGAAAGTTCATCAAATACTCTGATAGTGTTTTCAAGCCAAAACTCAACTCTCTCAGGATCATCGTCAACATTAACTTTAAACTCTTCAGCCCCATCTTTACAAATCTTATCAACTGGAGGCTTGTTCAATCTTAAAATTTTGACACCTTGAGGAGCTATGGGAACTGGTTGGGAAATAGGAGTGGGTGGAGGTTGTTAAGCAGCCAAATTTATCCTAATATACTGCATGAATCATTCGTTCATCATTTGGAAAAAGGCTTCTTTAGCCTCTCCTCCCTGGCCACCCGATACGGATCTAGACTCAGAAGGCGATGTCACTTGAGTGGGAGCTGGCACATTATTTTCAACCTTATCAGCTATGGATTGATTGGGATCCATTTACTATATAAAAACACATTTTAAAATGTCAGGAGTCATCACACTATCATAGTTTATATATGGCATGTATAGCTAGGCTCTCACATACGCTACGTTAGTCCTAAAATCTACTAAACCGTAGCTCTGATACCAATAAATGTAACACCCTTCACCCATATTCAACACCGAAATAGGGTTACAAAATGTTAACAGACTTATAAAATAATTAAACTACTACTTAGCATACATTTCCATAATTTATGCATTCATTATTCAATCTCAACCAAAATTTCCCTAATACAAGCCTACGAGGCCCTAAACATACATTGAGAGTGGTTCGGGACCAAACCGATAACTTTGGAAACATATGGAACACATATAAAGTTTTTCTCAAAATAAGGGACACATGTCTGTGTGGCCAGGTCTTGTGTCTCACACAGCCACAGACACGCCCGTGTCACAAGCCATGTGGACATTCAAAATGGGAGCTCATGGCCTTGTCCCAGCCTGTGTCTAAACCCTTGTAACTCTCTAACTTGGGTCACATGGCCAACACACACGCCTATAGCGCTAACCCGTGTGCCCTAAAATTGGCCAAACACACCCGTGCGCCAGGCTGTATTCTAGGCCGAACCAAACTTGTAGACTTGTAGGCTATACTAACGTATGCCACACGGCCAAGTCACATGCTCATGTGTGAGGCCATGTGGAGCATACTGACTTGGTTTCAATTTCAACACCAAAAGACACACGGTCGTGTACTTGACCATGTGTCGCACACGCCTGAGACACATGCCCGTGTCTCTACCCGTGTGGACAAAAATAGGCTATTTACCAAGCCGTTTTGCCGCCCAAATTGAGGCACACCTATACAACTCATATGGCATAAAACATAGCATTAAAAAGCATATAATTCAATTTCAAATCAAACATGATTTATACCATTTCCAACACAAATCAATACAAAACATAAATACCACATTATGCCATCTAAATTCATACCAATTCTTATTTTCTATAATCATCAAAATGACCATTAACAAATATACATTATTTGGCCTAATTTCACAAGCATAGCAATAACCACAAATCATCCATTTGACACTCATAGCACATATTACCATCAATCATCACACAACCATTAACCAACTCAATTCACAAGACATAATCATATATATATATATACACATGATTCAAACATACCAAATATACCAAAATAAGCCATCACTCATAACTATATATACATACCAAAATATAAACATTTACAATGCAAATTCATATGGCCAAAATCATTATCAAGTCATAACCAAAATGACTAAAGTCCCTATACACGTCATGTACTTAAAATAACAAAGTTCATAGGTACCAAGAGATAGGTAGATAGTGTGAAACGATCTCCGACGATCCCCGAATCTGAGCTAGCTTTGATAACAGTATAAAACACGAGAAAAATAAACAAAGTAAGCTATAAACTTTAGTAAGCTCGTATGAGATAAACTTAATACAATCTCTTAAATATATTCAATAATTTGAATATACCAACATATAGCTTACATTAATTAACAAACCTTTCAAATACTCAATTATGAGAGTATACACTTCCTTCACAAGTTTCCACGATTTGAAACTTATATAATTCATATACATACTTGTATCATCTAACATCAATCTCAAACTCATCCACATCTATTGTTTACCCGTTGAACCATTCAGAATAGAGGTCGGATGCTCAGGAATCTTGCAAACTAAGTACCTATATCATGGCCCGAAGCCAAATCAAGATAACTTATGTCTGAAATACTGATATCATGGCCAGAAGCTAAATCAGCTGATATTCATGGCCCAAAGCCAAATTGATATAACTCGCACCCGAAGTGCTAATACCATGGCCCGAAGCCAAATACATGTATGCCCTAGTGACATGTCTCTAGTATCCTAAACTATTCCAAATGTTCAACCAAGATTTTGAATACCGAATTTCTATCGAGTCAATGTCGAACTTATCCGAAGTCTTGTATTCACAACTTATATAGTATCAAAGCATTTAAAATACATTTATAGCAAAATTTATCACATATGCACCTACCTCAGGTTTGAAAACAATGAAATTGGTCGATTAATCGAGTACTTTGTCTTTTCCCCAATCTAATTCCAAATTCCACTTTTCTTTATCTATATAATATTAAATTCAGCTCATTTAATTATCCCTCTATTCAATTTAGTCCAAAACACACATTTAAGCACATTTCCACATTTGCTCTTAATGTTTCACCACTTTTACAATTTAGTCCTTATTCCACAAAATCTCAAATTAATGAAATTCAATACCAACCCATGCTAGCTGATTTACCAATTAGTCACTAGCAACCCATATTTTTCAAATTTTAAAAAATTTAACACACATTTTCACAAATAAATCCTTGTTTTGCATTTTTACTCAAAATCACTTTAAAAAATATGTAAATATAACAACAAGATTTCATATTTCATCATCAAACATCAAAGAACACATACTTTCATCAATGGAAACTTTCAAAATCTTTAACAGTTTTGCAAAATAGTCCTTGGGCTAGATAGACCTAGTTGCAACAATCACAAAAACATAGAAATCATTAAAAATGATGCAAAAACAAACTTATAATTGCACAAGTTGTAATATCCCGAATTAGGGCCTAATCGGAATAGTGGTTTCGTGACCACAAATCCGAGATAGAAATAATTATTTTATAATTATTTTGATGATTATGATATGATTGCATGATTGTGTGAAATTTTCGTGATGAAATTCTATGCCTAAAGTGCTTAAATTGAAAGTAGGGACTAAATCGAATAAGTTGCAAAACTTGCATTCTAGAAGTTTTTAGTATGAAATTGTTTTGGAATATTAATGAGGAGGTCTTAAATAGCAATTTGACCAATTTTAAGTTCATGGACAAAATTAGGACATGAAAGGAATTTTTGGAAAGTTTAGTAGTAAGGGTATTTTGGTCATTTAGTTATTAAAATGAATTAAAAACAAAATTAAAAGCCAATTTTTGTCCATCTTCTTCATTAGGCCAAAATTTCAAGGATTATCCATAGCTAGGGTTTGTTGCAATCTTCCAAGCTCCATAGTAAGTGATTCCAAGCCCCGTTTTTAATGTTCTTTACGTTTTTGGAATCCCGGTAGCTCGATTAAGCTTATGTTAGCAATAATTCAACCTAGGGTTTATATTTGGAAAAATGCCCATAGGTGAAATTTGTGTATTTTGATGTTTTATGATAGAATATGGAGTTTTAAACTATGTTAGACAACTTGTACTACTCGATTTTAAGCAAAAACGAGTAAAAGGGCTTAATCGGTAAAATATCTAATAGTCACAAGTACATGTTAGAGTGAGAATTTGATGTTGCCATAGAAGAGAAAAGTGGTCAGCATGTTGTAAAACATAAGAATAAGGAATAAAGTTTAATACCGAGCCTAGGGGAAAAAATGTAAATATGCAAAAGTTTAGGGGCAAAATTGTAATTTTGCCAAAATTTGAGTTAAGGATTAATTTGATAATATGAGTATTAAATGAGCTAAATGTGTTATTTTAGATCAAGAAAGACGTGGAATCGACCTCAATCGAGGAAAAGAAAAGATTGTGGACTAAATTGCAAAATCTTTGTATTTTGGTACCAAGGTAAGTTCATGTGTAAATAATGTAGCATAATTGTTATTTTTTGGTTATTGATATTAATTATGTGTTATGCTGAATTTCATTATGAAATGTATGCTTTGTGGTTAATTTCAAATAATATGTAAATTATGTGAGCTACTTGTTAAATATAATTGTTACCGAGTATTGATTTCGGCATTCTACGGAAGACGGCAAGGATAAGTGTTCGAGGAAAATCCCGTTTGAACCTTAGGAATAGATTAGGATACAAGTGACATGTCACTAGGATGGTTGAGCATCCGAACTCGTTGAGTTGAGTCCGAGTTCACTTATGGATGCGAATGTCCAAACTCGTTGAGTTGAGTCCGAGTTCGTGAGATCTAACTAGGCATCCGAACTCGTTGAGTTGAGTCCGAGTTCACTTATGGATGCGAACGCCCGAGCTCGTTGAGTTGAGTCCGAGTTCGCTTATGGGCGGGTTACATGATTGCTTGATTGAATATGTGGCACTTATATGCAAATTATCCATGTATCCGAATTATATTCCGATGTGTTCAACGGGTAAAGTTTTACTCAAATGGAGGAATACTCGAGATGAAAAGAGACGTATTGGTAAGTGATGAGAAATGGATATTTTGGACAGGTATGTATTTAACCCTCGGGTTGAGTGTTGATTACAACCACGATAAGGTAATAAGATGATGAAAAATGATTAAAAAATGTGATAAGTGTGTTGATGATATATGCTAATGTTGATTAGTTTGATTGTTTGTTATGTTATTTATTATTTACATATGAACTTACTAAGCATTTATGCTTACTCCCTCCTTCTTACTCATTGTAGTTTTGGACAAGCCAGTTCAGGAGTCGGGATAGGTCGAAAGCTCAGTCACACTATCCGGAAGATTTTTGGTAAATGGCTTGTAAATTTAAGTATGGCATGTATAGCAATATACTTATTTTGTGTAAATGATCTTATGATATGGTGACAGAATGGTTGAGAAAATATTTGATAATGATAAATTATGAAAATGGTAAGCTTAGATTATGTTTGATGATAAGGAAAATTATTAAGATACTTAGTGCATAAAAACTCATAAGAGGGATGAAATTTGCCATAAACAGAATACTGCAGCAACACTGACACGAGTTTGAAAATTTACTAAAACTCATATCAATAGAATTTGGTGATGGAATAAATATCAAATTGAAGCTTATTATGTCTAGTTTCACATGAAACAAATGAAACAGGTAAAGGAATTATATGTTAGAAGATATTTGAATTTTAGTGAAACAGGATCATAGCAGTTTCTGAATCCCCTGTTCCTAATTTAGAAATTCACCATAAATTGTAAAGATATAATTAGGTGGTCGATTTTATATCCCCAGAATCCTTATTGAGTCTAGTTTTATAAGAAATAAACCTCATAGTCATATGAAATTTTTACAGAGAGAAATGTGGTTTGTAGTAAATAGAGGTCAGACCAGTCAAGTCCTGAAATAGGGGTAACTTTAACTAATAAACTGTACTAATTGGCCTTACCAAAAATTTTATAAAAAAATTAGTAGATAGGTATATGAGTCTAGATTCAGTGAAAATTTACGGATCTTGATTTCGAGTTTCGTAACTCGAGATATGATTTTTCTTGTGACTGTGACGCGAGTACCTTAAAAGCTGTGAATGTAGAAACAAATAATCCAAAGTTCTAAAAATGTTAAATTAAGCTTAGTAACACCTCATACTCGACTCCGGAGACGGTCTCGGGCGTGGGGGCGTTACATTTAGTGGTATCAGAGCAGGTTTAGTCGGTTCTCGGACTACGTGTTGTATGTACGGATTTTGCTATACATGCCATATGTATAAATTGTGATAGTGTGACGACTTCTGACCTTTTAAATGATTTTTTTATAGTAAATCGATCCCGATCCAGCTATGGAAGATGAAGTAGAGAGTAATGCGCCAGCTCCGGCTGAAGGAGCAGCGCCGACTGAAAATCCACCTCCTACTGTTGGTCAGGGAGGAGGAGAAAGGGGTCGGGAAGCCTTTCTCCAAATGATGAGTGCATGGTACATTGAGTTCGTTCGTACGAACCCAAATGTACAACCTCCCCCACCTCCCCCAATTCCTCAACCTGTACCCCGATGCCTCAAGGTATGGATCTGATGAAATTGCACAGAACTCCAGTTGATAGAATTCACAAGTAAGGGGCCGAAGAATTTAAAGCAAATATTGATGATGATGCCGAGAGAGCAGAGTTCTGGCTTGAAAATTCAATCCGGGTATTTGACGAATTATCTTGTACACCTGAAGAATGTTTGAAATGCGCTATATCTTTGTTGAGGGATTCAGCTTATAATTGGTGGAAGACTTTGATTTCGGTGGTACCGAAAGAGAAAATAACTTGGGAATTCTTTCAAGAAGAGTTTCGGAAGAAATATATTAGTGAAAGATTTATTGATCAGAAGCGTAAAGAATTTCTTGAGCTGAAGCAAGGTAATATGACAGTTACAGAATATGAAAGAGAGTTTGTTCGATTAAGTAAGTATGCCAGAGAGTATGTTCCTACAGAGGCCAAGATGTGCCGACGATTTGAAGACGGGCTCAACGAAGACATCAAGGTATTTGTTGGAATTCTTGAATTAAACGAAATGGTAGTATTGGTTGATCGAGCTTGTAAGGCTGAAGAATTACTTAAAGAAAAGAAAAAGGTAGAGGCTGAGACTAGAAATTGGAAGAAAAGACCGATGAGCGGTTCATTTTTACAGCAACCTGGAAAGTCAAGGAATATGAATCCTCGTTCCCAAGCTTCAGCTGGGCAATCATATGGGAATTATAAGAAGCAAAATGTGGGTCCTAAATCCCAGACTACTTCGGCAGCCAGTGTAGGAAACTCGAGATTTGTTAAACCTGAGTGCCAGCGGTGTGGTAGAAATCATTTTGGTCCGTGTAGAGCAAATGATTGTTTTCGATGTGGTTCTCCGGATCATTTTATTAGAGACTGCCCAGAGAGAGCTGAAAAATAAAAATTTTAGAATACAAAAACAAGTGGGACGGATTCGAGAGGAAGATATCCAAGAAAAGCTGGGAGCGAAGCAAGCAGTAAGAATGAAGCCAGGGATGCACCAGTTAGACCTGAAGGAAGGGCTATGGGTAGAACTTATGCTATTAAAGCGCGTGAAGATGCTTCCTCACCTGATGTGATTACCGGTATATTTTCCCTCTATAATGTTAATGTTATTGCTTTGATTGATCTCGGTTCTACTCATTCATATGTGTGCATGAAATTGGTGTCTAGTATGAATATACCTGTTGAGAACACAGAATTTATGATTAGAGTGTCGAATCCGTTAGGCAAATGTGTGACTGTCGATAAAGTATGTAAGAAATGTCCTTTAATGATTCGGGATCATTACTTTCCGGCCGACTTGATGTTGTTGCCGTTTGATGAGTTTGATGTTATTTTGGGTATGGATTGGTTGACATTGCATTATGCTAAAATAAATTGCAAAGAAAAGATTATAGAATTAAAGTGTGGAAATGGTGAAACTCTGCGGGTTGAATCAGATAAATCAGAGGCATTGCCTAGTGTGATTTCTTCAATGTCGGCTCAAAGATATCTGAGAAAGGGTTATGAAGCTTATTTGGCGTATGTAATTAATACAAAAGAAGTTGAAAAGAAAGTTGAATCAGTGCCGGTTGTGTGTGAATTTGCGGACATATTTCCAGAAGAATTGCCGGGTTTGCCTCTAGTCAGGGAAGTAGAATTTGGTATTGATTTGATACCGGGAACAGCTCCGATTTCGATTGCTCCGTATAGAATGGCACCAGCAGAGTTGAAGGAATTAAAGTCGCAGTTGCAAGATTTGACTGATAAAGGTTTTGTGAGACCGAGTTTTTCACCTTGGGGTGCTCCCGTGTTATTTGTGAAAAAGAAGGATGGTTCTATGAGGTTGTGTGTTGATTATCAGCAGTTAAACAAGGTGACAATCAAAAACAAGTATCCATTGCCAAGAATTGATGATTTGTTTGATCAGCTAAAAGGAGCGACATGGTTTTCAAAGATTGACTTGAGATCTGGGTATTACCAACTGCGGGTAAAAGAGTCGGATGTGCCTAAAACTGCTTTTAGAACAAGGTATGGTCATTATGAATTTTTAGTTATGCCATTCGGATTGAAAAATGCTCCTGCTGTGTTTATGGATTTAATGAATCGCATATTTCGGCCATACTTCGACAAATTTGTTGTGGTGCTTATAGATGATACTTTAATTTATTCAAAAGATGACACAGAGCATGCTGAGCATTTGAGGATAGTTTTGCAAACTTTGAGAAATAAGCAGTTGTATGCTAAGTTTAGTAAAAGTGAATTTTGGCTTCGAGAAGTTGGATTTTTGGGTCATATTGTTTCAGGTGATGGTATACGGGTTGATCCTAGTAAAATTTCAGCCATTGTTGATTGGAAACCACCGAAAAACGTAACCGAAGTTAGAAGTTTCTTGGGGCTAGCTGGGTATTATCGGCGGTTTGTAAGTGGATTTTCTATAATTGCTGCTCCTATAACTAGATTACTCCGAAAGGATGTTAAATTTGAATGGACGGAAGAATGTCAACAGAGTTTTGAAGAATTGAAAATGTTATTAACAGAGGCACCAGTGTTAGTACAGCCCGAATCAGGTAAAGAATTTGTGGTGTATAGTGATGCTTCTCTAAATGGTTTGGGGTGTGTGCTCATGCAAGAAGGAAAAGTGGTGGCATATGCTTCGAGGCAGTTAAAACCTCATGAGAGGAATTATCCTACTCACGATTTGGAATTGGCTGCAGTGGTGTTTGCTTTGAAAATTTGGCGACATTATTTGTATGGTGAAAAGTGCCGGGTATATAGCGACCATAAAAGTCTTAAGTACTTGATGTCACAAAAAGACTTGAATTTAAGACAGCGAAGATGGTTGGAATTATTGAAAGATTACGAGCTTGTTATTGATTATCATCCGGGAAAAGCGAATGTGGTTGCTGATGCTTTGAGCAGAAAGTTGTTGTTTGCTTTGAGAGTTATGAACACTCAGTTGAAAATGTCAGATGATGGTTCGATTCTAGCAGAGTTAAGAGCAAAACCAATGTTTTTACAAGAGATTTCTAAAGCTCAGAAAGATGATCAAGATTTGCAAGCCAAGAGAAAACAGTGTGAAGTTGATACAGAGTCAGATTTCAAAATTGGTTCTGATGGGTGCTTAATGTTTAAAGATCGGATTTGTGTACCGAAGAATGAGGAATTGATTCAAAAGATCCTACAGGAAGCACATAGTGGTTATTTCTCGATTCATCCGGGTAGTACAAAAATGTATAATGACTTGAAGAAAATGTATTGGTGGAATGGAATGAAAAGAGATATATCAGAGTTTGTGTCCACATGCTTAATTTGTCAACAGGTGAAAGCTGAACACCAAGTGCCTTCGGGATTACTTCAGCCTATTATGGTTCCTGAATGGAAATGGGATCGGATTACTATGGATTTTGTTTCAGGATCGCCATTGACTCCAGGAAAGAAAGTTGCCATCTGGGTAATAGTTGACAAATTAACTAAGTCGGCTCATTTTATCCCGGTACGTACAGATTATTCTCTTAACAAGTTGGCTGAACTGTATATTAGAGAAATTGTTAGATTACACGGAATACCATTGTCGATTATTTCAGATAGAGATCCAAGGTTTACCTCGCGGTTTTGGCAAAAGTTGCAAGACGCGTTAGGTACAAAGTTAAATTTCAGTACTGCTTTTCATCCACAAACTGATGGACAATCAGAGAGAGTAATTCAGATTCTTGAAGATATGCTTAGATGTTGTGTATTGGAATTTCAAGGAAGTTGGGAAAGATATTTGCCGCTGGTAGAATTTGCTTACAACAATAGTTATCAGACGAGCTTGAAAATGACACCTTATGAAGCATTATATGGTCGTAAGTGTCGAACGCCATTGTATTGGACTGAAATCAAGGAAAATCAGATTTATGGAGTTGATCTAATAAAAGAAACTGAAGAAAAAGTGAAAGTAATTCGAAATTGTTTGAAAGCTGCTTCAGATAGACAGAAATCTTATGCAGATCTAAAACGAAAGAACATTGAATTTCAAGTTGGTGATAAAGTATTTTTAAAGGTGTCTCCGTGGAAGAAAGTCCTTAGATTTGGACGGAAGGGCAAATTAAGTCCGCATTTTATTGGGCCGTATGAAGTAATTGAAAAAGTTGGACCGGTAGCATATCGGCTAGCATTACCACCTAAATTAGAGAAGATTCATGATGTGTTCCACGTATCTATGTTACATCGGTATCGTTCGGATCCTTCACATGTAGTTTCACCGACAGAAATTGAACTACAACCAGATATGACCTACGAAGAAGAACCGATTAAGATTTTAGCTCGAGAGGTCAAACAACTAAGGAATAAAAATGTTGCACTTGTGAAGGTGTTGTGGCAAAGGCATGGAGTAGAAGAAGCTACATGGGAATCCGAAGAAACTATGAGAAATCAATACCCACATCTGTTTACAGGTAAGATTTTCAAGGACGAAAATCCTTAAAGGGGGGAGAGTTGTAATATCCCGAATTAGGGCCTAATCGAAATAGTGGTTTCGTGACCACAAATTTGAGATAGAAATAATTATTTTATAATTATTTTGATGATTATGATATGATTGCATGATTGTGTGAAAATTTCGTGATGAAATTCTATGCCTAAAGTGCTTAAATTGAAAGTAAGGACTAAATCGAATAAGTTGCAAAACTTGCATTCTAGAAGTTTTTAGTATGAAATTGTTTTGGAATATTAATGAGGAGGTCTTAAATAGCAATTTGACCAATTTTAAGTTCATGGACAAAATTAGGACATGGAAGGAATTTTTGGAAAGTTTAGTAGTAAGGGTATTTTGGTCATTTAGTTATTAAAATGAATTAAAAACAAAATTAAAAGCCAATTTTTGTCCATCTTCTTCATTAGGCCGAAATTTCAAGGGTTCTCCATAGCTAGGGTTTGTTTCAAGCTTCCAAGCTCCATAGTAAGTGATTCCAAGCCCCGTTTTTAATGTTCTTTACGTTTTTGGAATCTCGGTAGCTCGATTAAGCTTATGTTAGCAATAATTCAACCAAGGGTTTATATTTGGAAAAATACCCATAGGTTAAATTTGTGTATTTTGATGTTTTATGATAGAATATGGGGTTTTAAGTTATGTTAGACAACTTGTACTACTCGATTTTAAGCAAAAACGAGTAAAAGGGCTTAATCGGTAAAAATACCTAATAGTCACAAGTACATGTTAGAGTGAGAATTTGATGTTGCCATAGAAGAGAAAAGTGATCAGCATGTTGTAAAACATAAGAATAAGGAATAAAGTTTAATACCGAGCCTAGGGGAAAAAATGTAAATATGCAAAAGTTTAGGGGCAAAATTGTAATTTTGCCAAAATTTGAGTTAAGGATTAATTTGATAATATGAGTATTAAATGAGCTAAATGTGTTATTTTAGATCAAGAAAGACGTGGAATCGACCTCAATCAAGGAAAAGAAAAGATTGTGGACTAAATTGCAAAATCTTTGCATTTTGGTACCAAGGTAAGTTCATGTGTAAATAATGTAGCATAATTTTTATTTTTAGGTTACTGATATTAATTATGTGTTATGCTGAATTTCATTATGAAATGTATGCTTTGTGGTTAATTTCAAATAATATGTAAATTATGTGAGCTACTTGTTAAATATAATTGTTACCGAGTATTGATTTCGGCATTCTACGGAAGACGGCGAGGATAAGTGTTTGAGGAAAATCCCGTTTGAACCTTAGGAATAGATTAGGATACAAGTGACATGTCACTAGGATGATTGAGCATCCGAACTCGTTGAGTTGAGTCCGAGTTCACTTATGGATGCGAATGTCCGAACTCGTTGAGTTGAGTCCGAGTTCGTGAGATGTAACTAGGCATCCAAACTCGTTGAGTTGAGTCCGAGTTCACTTATGGATGTGAACGTCTGAGCTCGTTGAGTTGAGTCCGAGTTCGCTTATGGGCGGGTTACATGATTGCTTGATTGAATATGTGGCACTTATATGCAAATTATCCTTGTATCCGAATTATATTCCGATGTGTTCAACGGGTAAAGTTTTACTCAAATGGAGGAATACTCGAGAGGAAAAGAGACGTATTGGTAAGTGATGAGAAATGGATATTTTGGACAGGTATGTATTTAACCCTCGGGTTGAGTGTTGATTACAACCACGATAAGGTAATAAGATGATGAAAAATGATTAAAAAATGTGATAAGTGTGTTGATGATATATGCTAATGTTGATTAGTTTGATTGTTTGTTATGTTATTTATTATTTACATATGAACTTACTAAGCATTTATGCTTACTCCCTCCTTCTTACTCATTGTAGTTTTGGACAAGCCAGTTCAGGAGTCGGGATAGGTCGAAGGCTCAGTCACACTATCCGGAAGATTTTTGGTAAATGGCTTGTAAATTTAAGTATGGCATTTTTAGCAATATACTTATTTTGTGTAAATGATCTTATGATATGGTGACAGAATGGTTGAGAAAATATTTGATAATGATAAATTATGAAAATGGTAAGTTTAGATTATGTTTGATGATAAGGAAAATTATTAAGATACTTAGTGCATAAAAACTCATAAGAGGGATGAAATTTGCCATAAACAGAATACTGCAGCAACACTGACGCGAGTTTGAAAATTTACTAAAAATCATATCAATTGAATTTGGTGATGGACTACATATCAAATTGAAGCTTATTATGTGTAGTTTCACATGAAACAAATGAAACAGGTAAAGGAATTATATGTTAGAAGATATTTGAATTTTAGTGAAACAGAATCATAGCAGTTTCTGAATCCCCTGTTCCTAATTTAGAAATTCACAATAAATTTTAAAGATATAATTAGGTGGTGGATTTTATATCCTCAGAATCCTTATTGAGTCTAGTTTTAGAAGAAACAAACCTCATAGTCATATGAAATTTTTACAGAGAGAAATGTGGTTCGTAGTAAACAGAGGTCAGACCAGTCAAGTCCTGAAACAGGGGTAACTTTAACTAATAACCTGTACTAATTGGCCCTACCAAAAATTTTGTAAAAAAATTAGTAGATAGGTACATGAGTCTAGATTCAGGGAAAATTTACGGATCTTGATTTCGAGTTTCGTAACTCAAGATATGATTTTTCTTGTGAATGTGACGCAAGTAGCTTAAAAGCTGTGAATGTAGAAACAAATAATCAAAAGTTCTAAAAATGTTAAATTAAGCTTAGTAACACCTCATACTCGACTCCGACGACGGTCTCGGGCGTGGGGGCGTTACATTTAGTGGTATCAAAGCAGGTTTAGTCGGTTCTCGGACTACGTGTTGTATGTACGGATTTTGCTATACATGCCATATGTATAAATTGTGATAGTGTGACGACTTCTGACCTTTTTAAATGATTTTTTTATAGTAAATGGATCCCGATCCAGCTGTGGAAGATGAAGTAGAGAGTAATGCGCCAGCTCCGGCTGAAGGAGCAGCGCCGACTAAAAATCCAACTCCTACTGTTGGTCAGGGAGGAGGAGAAAGGGGTCGGGAAGCCTTTCTCCAAATTATGAGTGCATGGTACACAGAGTTCGTTCGTACGAACCCAAATGTACAACCTCCCCCACCTCCCCCAATTCCTCAACCTGTACCCCCGATGCCTCAAGGTATGGATCTGATGAAATTTCACAGAACTCCAGTTGATAGAATTCGCAAGCAAGGGGCCGAAGAATTTAAAGCAAATATTGATGATGATGCCGAGAGAGCAGAGTTCTGGCTTGAAAATTCAATCTGGGTATTTGACGAATTATCTTGTACACCTGAAGAATGTTTGAAATGCGCTATATCTTTGTTGAGGGATTCAGCTTATAATTGGTGGAAGACTTTGATTTCGGTGGTACCGAAAGAGAAAATAACTTGGGAATTCTTTCAAGAAGAGTTTCGGAAGAAATATATTAGTGAAAGATTTATTGATCAGAAGCGTAAAGAATTTCTTGAGCTGAAGCAAGGTAATATGACAGTTACAGAATATGAAAGAGAGTTTGTTCGATTAAGTAAGTATGCCAGAGAGTATGTTCCTACAGAGGCCAAGATGTGCCGACGATTTGAAGACGGGCTCAACGAAGACATCAAGGTATTTGTTGGAATTCTTGAATTAAACGAAATGGTAGTATTGGTTGATCGAGCTTGTAAGGCCGAAAAATTGCTTAAAGAAAAGAAAAAGGTAGAGGCTGAGACTAGAAATTGGAAGAAAAGACCGATGAGCGGTTCATTTTCACAGCAACCTGGAAAGTCAAGGAATATGAATCCTCGTTCCCAAGCTTCAGCTGGGCAATCATATAGGAATTATAAGAAGCAAAATGTGGGTCCTAAATCCCAGACTACTTCGGCAGCCAGTATAGGGAACTCGAGATTTGTTAAACCTGAGTGCCAGCGGTGTGGATTTTAGAAACAAATAATCCAAAGTTCTAAAAATGTTAAATTAAGCTTAGTAACACCTCATACTCGACTCCGGCGACGGTCTCGGGCGTGGGGGCATTACACTAATGAACTTGGCCAAATGAAAGGAATAAAAATGGATTCTCTATCCTTAGTTTTCGATGTTGATCACTAAATCAAGATGATGATATTATGTTATTATGTTTTTTACTTATTAATTAATCAAATTACTAAATTAACCTTAGCTATAATTCATGAAAACCATATAATGCATGCCCATCTTTGTCCACTCACAAATAAAATGGTCTAATTACAACATAAGGACCTTAACTTTAAAGTTCTATAGCTATTAGACACCTTAAGATATTAGAACTCAAGTTTTACACTTTACGCGATTTAGTCCTTTTTATCAAATTGACCATTGAAACGATAAAATTTCTTAATGAAATTTTCACACAATCACTCAAACATGATGAAAACATTAAAATAATAATAAAATAATTATTCTGACCTCAGATTTGTGGTTTCTATTCTGATTTGACTAAAAATGGGTTGTTACATAGGAGCATAAAAGTCACCATTTTACATCGAATAATCATCTAAAAACACATTAAGAACGGGATTAAAACATGTTACTTTTATCACTTATCAAATATCCCTACACTTAAGCGTTTGCTTGTCCTCAAGAAAAATCCTCTACCCATATTCAAGTTAACTTTCTCAATTTGTCATTTTCATCAGTAATGTTTCAAGATATTCGCAAGCAATCACGCATTGGAAATTCAACAAAAGGGGTACTAAAGATTCAAGCAGTCCAAGCTAAAAAATTTAAAGTACAAAAGTATAGGTGTCTCTCCCCTTATCGAAATAATTACCTTAAATTCGAAATCAATAAGAATTGACATCCTCACAGAGATTCACTCATGCACTCAAAGTGTTTAAGGTTCATAAAATATGCATTTAACAGTCAAATGAGAAATGTCATTACCATAAGCTTGCTTGAAAATCAAATCTCCACCACTAGAAAATGAGATGACACACCAATCAAGAGGTCTTTAAAATTTTGTAATAGGGCTTAGGTTAAGGGTATGGAAAAGGCCAGAAATGTTTGTTATAATCGAGATCGAATTAATAAGTTACCAAACTAGAAAAACAATCAATTGCTGAATCAAGAGAAATTACAAACTAACTATTCAAGCTCACTCAAATATTTTTTTTCTTCATTTTCATTTTGTATTTATTTTTATTTTGTTTTTCTCTTCTTTTTTTAGAACAAAAATAAAATTCAGCAATTCACAAAAAAAAAGAAACAAATTTAGACAACTAACCAAATCAAATCTTGACAAAAAGGGAGTCAATAAAAAAGATAGTTTTACAACATACATATGGGTCACAGGTTAATAAAAAAATGGGTTAGAGAAAAAAATGTGTTAGGATCAACGGGGTTTACTAAGGGTTAATTCAATAAGTGAGCTTTTTACAGGTTATTTGGGTTAAATCCTAAGTACCTCTATCATCTTAGTGTACCAAATCAATAATGTGGTCTCGACATGCATAATCGAAACAAGTTCTAGAATAACAAATCAAGTTAAAACACTCATAACCAATAATAAAATGAGCAAGAAAATATATGCTCATAGGTTCAAAAGCTCACAAAAAAATATGGTTTTGATGTCAAACTTGCAATTTCAAAATTTAAAGATAATAATTTAATTTAGGGAGACAGCCTAAAATATAATTTTTAAAAAACAACTTATCATGCTTGACTCTCTCATGTGTAAAAGTATAAATCAACCAATACATAACAATCCACAAATTAATCTAAAACAACATAAATAAAATTTCCAAATAAAAAAATAATCACACTAATGGAGGGTATGAGAAAATTACTTAAATACAACAACTAATTCAGGGATTTTTTCACAGATATACAAACAACCTCCCCACACTTAAAATGTACATTGTCCTCATTGTACAAACAGATATAAACACAAAATAAGTACAATATCAAAAGAGAGGGACAGAACTGAAACTGTTCTGAATTTTGATGAAATCTCGAGAATAGGATAACCTGGAATTGTGGCAAGTCTAAATGAAGTGCATGTTTTCTATCAAACTAATAAAAAGATAAACACAAATAAATAAGAAGAGAAAGATATTACAAACTTGAATAAAAACAACCACCAAAATAATAAAAATCCATATAGTTCAAAATAAAAACAAATAAAATTAAAGAAGGGTCACAAACCAAAATAAAACAACTAAAAATAGAAATAAAAGTAGAATCACAAATAATATAAATAAATCAAATAAAATGAAAAAGATTACTGATCAGCGTCATGAGAGACGTCAGATCATGAGGTGCATAATTGCAGAGAGAGATCCTCAAGTGTAAAGTGCGAGCAGCGCTATGATGAATCGGTGGTGGAGAACAAGGTGGGTCCATATGGTGAGGAGGATCATCATCAGAAAAATCCTCATGATCATCCTGAGGATCAGAATGAGATAATCTAAATCGACGAAAACCCACTCCAAGTTGTCGCTCTATCATCCTCATATGACTCATAATTAATAATCCCTGCGGGATCATCTGTTCAACCAGTGTAAAGGAGGATGTCTGCTCCAGAGTATCAATGAGGCCAAAATACCTCGCTAGGTGAGTCACATAATGGTCCAAACAGATAGGACCCTTCATACTGAGGTTAGATTAATGGTGAAAAGATAGGGCAATGAAGTATGCAAGATCGAAGGGTCGTCGCGTCGCTATGCTCCACAGAAATTAAGCATCATATGTACACATAATAGAGGTGCTCTCCCTCTGACCGGTCAAAATGTATGCCAAAATAGCATAGATGTAGCGTAGTTCCAGAGGTAAATAGGTCGTCTTCGACTGACTTGGGTTATATAGTGTTGTAGTTGCAGTAATGTCAGTCCAATAAAAAAAAGGTGACTGATGAATGTGGTGGTGTAATATGAGGAACCCCTCGGTACTCATGAACTCCTCGAAATAAAGTCCAAGGGTAGCTCCGAAACCTGAGACACTCAGATAAGGCATCGTATCACTGAGTCTAAAGAAAATAGTGTGTGCCTCATCCCACTTCGACATAACTTGCTGTAGGGAAAATGTCAAATAGAACTCTTGTGTGAGCTCTAAATAAGTCAGCTCAACGATGGTGAAATATCAGTCCTATAGAGCTATATCGATACGAGCCCAAACCCAGTCAACTAAATAGATTGCCTCTAATACCTCCCAATCTATGTAACAACCTAAACCCAAGTTTCACTATCTAAGATGCTGATATTGGTCCTCGTGAAGACCTAGTGGAAATTGTATACATGGATGGCATGCGACGGGGGTGGGGCTCGAAGATGAGATTACGCCCGATGTCTTCTGCTTTTTCAAAATGAAAACAACAACCTTAGATTTACTGTGAGTATTCATCATATGTTCTTGAAATGAAAGATAGAAGCAAATATCATATAACCAGGAAGAGTAGTGTCACCAATAGCTAATCGAACAAATAGATAAATTAATATAGTGGATAACACAATTCAACATGCAATCTATCTCAACACGAACATCCAAATCACATAATTAAAACTAATAACTATGCCTAAAACAAAAGACAAAGCAAAAGTAATTAAATAAAGTAATAACAGAAACTAAATAATATAATAAACAACTATCTAAGTCTAATAGTAGTACTAAAATAAATAAATAAAATAATAACAGTAATGATAGTAATAGGTATAATAATACTAAATAATAACAATAATAGTAATAAAAACTAATACTAAAATTCAAAAAATAAAATAATAATAAATAAATAAATCAACAAACAGGAAATAGGGAACCAAATGGCAGAGGGTGCGACGGTGGTGATAGAGGTGCATATGATGGAGGTCAACGAAGGTGGGTTGAATGGTCAGCGACACGCAGGACAAGAGGAATGAAGGAAAAACTAAAATAGTGTGAGGATCAGTGGAGGAGGGGGTGTAGGTGCGACGAACAGTGGATGAACGGGGCAGGGGAAAGTGAAGGAAAAGGACGAGGAAAAAAACTGAAGTCGTGGACAACGGTGGAAGATAATGATGGTGGTGTGCATGTGTAGTGGTTAGAACGATGACGGGGGAAAAGGATTTGGGTCGACGAAGAGAAGAGGGGAAAGAGAAAAAGAGAAGAGAGCTGGTGTGTAAGGCTTAGCTAAAGGGGTGTTGCAACAAAGGGAACGACGGTGCGTGGTGATCAGACTGGCAAAAGTGATAAGTGATCGGTGGCGCGAATGGATTGAGGGAGATGGTTGAACGGCGCGTAAAGGGAGGGAAGTAAAAACATGTAAAAAAAGAAATTAAAACCCTAGAATTTAATAAAGGACACGGTCATGTGTTGGCCCGTGTTGCCTATGTGTACCTTTTAACCCATGTGTAACACGAAATTTTTGTAAAAAATAAGCCTAGTTTTAACAAGGCTTGGGACACGCCTGTGTGTCGAGGCCATGTAAGATCACTCTTCGCTTCTCCCACACCCTTGTGATAGGCCGTATGAGTTACATGATCTCACCACGCCCGTGTAATAGGCATTGTGTCTCACATGGCCGTGTCTCTAGCCCGTGTAACTCTCTGTGTCTATGTAGGGAAAATTAAAATTGAAAAAAATTAGCTCTAGTATCCACATAGCCTGAGACATGCCCGTGTGTCTAGGTCATGTGCCCTCACACGGCCATGTCTCCAGGCCATGTGACCCCCCTTTTTTTCAAATCTTTTCAAAAAAAATTCAATTTTTTTAATTTTTTCTTCATTTTTTCAAAAAAAAAAGAATAATAATAACATGAAATTAAAATAAATAAATAAAAATAAAAGCACTCGGGTTGCCTCCTGAGAAGCACTTATTTTAAGTCTAAGCTCGACTTCCCTTTTCAAGCTAACAGTTACGGTGGATCTTGGAGCCAAAGCTCCTTTCTTTCGTTGTCAATATTACCACAAAAATAAGGTTTGAGACGAGTACTGTTTATCTTGAATGTGCTAAATTCAGGATGTGTTACCTCAATTGTACCGTATAGAAAAATGGTTTTTTACCACACATGGCTCAGACACTCTTGACTTAAACTCTGAAGGAAAAAGTCATGGATCCGATTTATCTAACATCACTTTGTCCTCAACTTTGAATATGTTAATTCTCTTCAAATGCACATCTTGGTGTTGCTTTTTTTCTTCTTTGTGTTTTCTCAGTTTCTCGTCAACCTTCGTTCGCCATTCATCTAGTTCGTCGAGCTGCACCATTCGCTCTTCACTTGTCTCTTCAGTTCTATCACTTTGAATAAAATATGACTCCAACATGTTTTCATGAGGGATTTCTTACAAAGAATGTTGAGCCACATGGTTACTAACATTAACAGAACAATAGTATCATCTCGCTCACTAGGTACTCTCACAAAATCAAGTGCTTGAAGAGTAATTTTTTCATCACCTACACGATGCACAAGGTCACCAATACCCACATTAATAACAGTTCTAGCAGTGACTAAAAATGGTTGACCCAAGATCATAGGTACATCAATATCCCCATGCATGTCCAATACAAAAAAATCAATGGGGAATATAAATTTATCAACTTTCACAAGTACATCTTCAATAATACCCCTAAGATACCTAATTGATCTATTAGCTAATTGAATACTTATCCTAGTAGGTTTGGGTTCCCTAAGACCAAGTTGTTTAAACATCTTATAAGGCATAACATTTATACTAGCTCCCGAATCAGCTAAAGCACTTTCAACATTTAAACTACCAATGAGACAATGAATAGTAAAACTCCCTGGATTTTTAAGTTTGTTGGGTAGTTTGTTTTGGAGAATGGCCGAGCAAACTGCATTGAGCTCCACAATCAACAAGTCATCTAACTTCCTTTTATTTTTTAATAGCTTCTTTAAACATTTTACATATTTTTTCATTTGTAAAAGGGATTCAACAAAAGGTAAGTTAATATGCAATTTTTTAAAAAGTTTAATAAATTTACCATATTTTTCTTTTGTGTGTTCTCTCTTTAATGCTGCTGGTTAAGGGATTCATGGTTTGTATTCTCTATTTATTGGCTTATTCTCCTTTTTACTTTCATCAACCTCATCATTTTTCATGACAGCTTCTAGCTTCGACTTCTTTTTAGGCTCGACTAACCCTTCCACGTTTCGAACAGTGATTGCGTGGATTTGCTCCCTTGGGTTAGTTTCAATGTTGTTAGGTAAGCTCCCTTGTGGTTTTTCCAAAACAAGTTTTGCAAGCTATCCAATTTGAGTTTTGAGCCCTTAAATCGATGCTTGCTAATTTTTTAGAGTTGTCTCAGTGTTTTGAAATCGAGTTTCTAACACCGAAATAAATTTAGCTAACAATTCCTCAAGGTTTAGCTTATTCTTTTGCTGATAAGGTTGCTAAAAACTTGGAAGGGATTGTGACATTTGATTTCCTTAACCACCCCAAGAGAAATTTGGATGGTACCTCCATCTTGCATTGTAGTTACTGCTATAGAGGTTATTTTTAGGTTTAGAATTATTACCCATAAAATCGACTTGCTCATGCTCTATGCTAGAATTAAAAAGTAAATAATCTAAATTGATCATCCCCTCTCCATTCGCATCATATTGCACTATCGGATTCACCTGCTTAGTAAAATTCAAACCATCAATTTTCTTACCAAGAGCTTCAATATGATTTGCTAAAATAGAAACTGCATCAATATTAAAAGCACCGGTTGCTTTAATCAATTTCATTCTTATGACTTGCCGCTGATAGTTATTCAGTGCTATTTTCTCAATAAACACTTGAGCTGCCTCGGGTGTTTTATTATTCAGTGTTCCACAAGTTGTTGCATCAATTAATTGCCTAGTCAAGGGATTCAAATCGTTGTAGAAAGTTTGGACTTGCAACCACAAAGGTAACCCATAATGAGGGCACATTCTCAAAAGATTTGTAAATCTCTCCTGTGCATCATATAATGTCTCCAATTCAATTTGAGCAAAAGAAGAGATATCATTCCTCAACTTAGTTGTTTTAACCGGTGAAAAGTACTTCAACAGAAACTTTCTCAGTCATTTGATCCCAAGTCGTGACAGAACCTTGTGGCAATGAATTCAACCATATTTTTGCCTTACTCCTCAAAGAGAATGAAAATAACCGTAAGCGTATGGCATCATTAGAAACCCCATTTATATTGAATGTGTTGCAAATCTCTAGAAAGTTAGCCAAATGAGTATTCGGATCTTTATCTTGCAAACCATCAAACTAAACATATTGTTGTACCATCTGAATTGTGTTCGGCTTCAGCTCGAAATTGTTTGCAGCAATGGTAGGTCTCATAATACTCAATTCAGTCCCAATCAGAGTAGGTTTAGCATAGTCAAACATAGTACGAGGCTATTGATATTTTGATTTTCTGCCATCCCCACAATAATATCTTTTTCCTCGTGATCGACTATTAAATCCTATTGACTTTGTCTTGCTTCTCTAACCTCTCTACGATTTCTACAAGCAGTCTTTTCAATCTCACTGTCAAAAAGCAATGGACCCAACAGGTTTCCTATAGTCATAAACCAAAATAACCTATCAGAAGCAAATAAATAAATAAATTAAAATGTAAAAACTAAATAAAAAACAAAAATATTGAAATAAAAATAAAAATGACTAAATTAATATAAATAAAGTTTTCCTAATATTTTAATCCACGGCAACGGTGCCAAAAATTTAATGTCCACAAAACCAACTATAAATTCAACAAAGACTAAAAGTACTAGTAATTATTGTCTTTCTATTATTTAACCAAAAAATTGGAGTGATTAATTAAAACTAAAATTAACTTTATTAATTAATTAAAGAAAACGGCAAAGAACAAATCAGGAAAACAAATGATTAACAACCAAGAAGTGAAACAATACCCAGGAAAGAATCCACCTAGATTTCATCTATCATTATCAATCTGAATTAAACAGTTTCTTCACTTAGTATTTTGATCCATAGAAATCCCTAAATTATACTAATATCTTTTTAGAGAGTAAGAGCAACTAACCCTAAGTTGATTAATTGAAATTTCTTTCTAATTAAAACCCCTATTGTCGCATTAACTCGATCTATGGATCTCCTTATTAGATTTGAATTTAATTCGGTAGATTTATGCTGTCCTATTTTTAAGATTGCATGCAACTCCACTCAATTATGCTAGATCTACTCTTAAACAGGGACTTTTTCTCCTCTATCCAAGCACATCAAACACGGATTAGTAGTCTGAAAATATTAAACCAAGAATTAAGCACACAAAATTGAGAACAAGATCCAAGTATTTATTACGTAAAACATAAATCAAAAGGCAGAACTTACCATATCGTTCATCTCCCTTAGGTATTTAGAAAATTAGTTCATAATTGCAAATAAGAACATCTCAAATACAGTATAATCACAATAAATAAAGAAACTCATAATAAACTTCAAAAAATCAAAAGGAGATCTTCAACCTTGATAGAAATCTACTTTAGAGTCGGCTTCAATGGTTTAGAGTTGTTTTCTTCAATATTCTATGACGATTTACTCCTTTATTTTTATATTTAGTATATATAGGTCTTAGAATACCCGAAAAAACTAAAAATTGTGTTTTTCCAAGTTTCTGGATTGCAATTCGCAAAATCCACACGGTCTGGCACATGGCCGTGCGACAGCCCGTGTGGCTCCTGAAACTTGCTTCGATTTTCTGATTTTCACTCCTTTTGCTCCCAAATACCCTCCCAAGTATAGAAACATGAATTTAAAGGATTAGGATAATAAAATTCACTATTTTACATCGAATAATCATCCAAAAACGATTAAGAACGTGATTAAAACATGCTAATTTTATTAGTTATCAGTAAACATTTATCAAAGCGACGTAGTCTTGTCTTTTCTTATTTGAATTTTCAGGTAACTCGACTTGTGTAATTCATATTCGAGTTAAACCGAAAGACTTGATTTTTTTTATTCGAGTTGATCTGAATAACTCGATTAACTCAAATAACTCAAACTATTTCATTCAAAATTTAAATTTTTATCAATTTTTTTAGATCGAATCGAATTTTACTCACTCTTAATATAAGTCTTTGTTTACAAACTTTCACTGACACGAAGTATTTTTGTTTGAGAATGCCACTAATTGAAACTAAGCAGTCATTTCGATGATGTTGGGGCATGAAAATATCAAAGGTTATTAGAGCAAAATTAGTCTTTTAGGAACCAACTAATAATGCTTCTATAAAATAAGTGAGGATTGTAATTATGACCCTAATCACAAAGACAATGATTAAGCTAATGACTATCGAAAATGGGTCATTGTCCTTAATTTCCATAGCATTTTGGCCCCTCCCTCGTTGCACTATATAAATCAACAACAGATGGTTTTGTTTTTTAAAAAGAAAAGAAAAGAAAAAGTGGAAAAACATTCCTTAAAAAGGAAGTTTAATAAAGGCAAAATTATCGGTTACATGTTTCCTGGGCCCAAAACTTGTAGAATCTCCTTTTACAAATAGGCCGGTGATTGTATTTGTAGCACAAAAATTCATTGCATAAACTATGGGAAATGGTGATCAAAGCTGGGTTATTGCCTATGTGGTCGAATCTGGGCCCTGAGATTTTTTAAAAAAAAATTAAAAATCATTGTCGGTGCTTAATCTTTAATTAGATTATCGTAATTATGACTCGATAATCATTTCAAAATCAGTGAGGTCTATAAAGAAGGGAAAAAGGGTTGATTTGGTGAAACATATAGCTATAGGGAGAAGGAATCTGTATATGCATGTATGTATTAATTTGCACGCTTTGATGTCATTTCACATAGATATAATGATTTCTTTATTCTTTAATCACATTCTAAAAGTGAAGATCCAGAATACTCTCCACCCTTTTATTGGGGAAGAGGTTAGGTTTAGGTTAAGCAGAACACCATAATTCTTACAAAAATTTGCCTAAGCAAAATAATGGGAACCATCTTAATTCTCGTTTGGGAAACATTAACTTAATTATGTCATTGCCATCTCATAAAAACAAAGTCATTTCTGTGTAAATTCTTTGCATTATGCAAGCGAACCCAATAACAATATTATTAACATAACCATAAGGTGTTATATATTACCACCAAATATTAAGGGTAAGTTTTGATAGCCTCGCTTATTCTAAAATTTGTATGATAAAAAATATTGGTGAATTAAGATTTACTTACTATATTTTATTGGATAAATTCTATATTTTGTAGCTAAAATTAAGAATAATTAGTTTTTCCAGCAAACTATGAAAAGTTATGATTGGTAGAGTGGGAGATGAGGTGTAAGTGGTTGCTAGCTTAGAGTTGTAATTAGTGTAGTCATTTTATTTAAGGTTTGGACATTGTTCGGAGGTGTGCCCATGACCTCGACAATTATAACAAGTGGGAGTGGAAGGCTCAGTATTGAGGGGAGTTGAACGCCTACGACCATAATTAGATTGATAGCACCTACGTCTATTTTCACGACCTTTGCCTCATATACAACCAACAACATTTTGGAGAGTAGTGTAGAGCACAACGGTAGGAGGATGGAGAGTCATTTAAACTTTTTAGTTGTAGTTCTTAATAAAGGAGTAAGCCAAATAAATCATCAAAAGAAATAAAAGTTAAGCTTGCTTCAATATTGCAGGTAAAGAAAAAAAATTGCGGGTAAAGGGTTTGTAATCTAGGCTAAGACCGCGCAAGATATAATCAATAAGATCATACTCAGAAATGGCAGCATCAAGTGCAACAAATTAACCAACTAGTCGCTTGGCATGATTCGTATAGGTGCCAACAGGGTTATTGTTTCAAGGCAAAGCATAAAAGAGCATTTTCTAGAATACGAACTTGAGGTTTTTTTTTTATTAATCCTGAGGCATAAGTAGCCTGCAGTCGAAACCAAGTAGCATAGGCAGTGATGACACCAACAACTCGAGAGAGCATAATTTGTGGAAAATTTCTTTCCACTAAGATGCTTTAATTTCACGCTTAAATCTCCGTATCTGATCAATATAGAAAATTGAGATATGTATATATAAATTGGAAGTCATAATTGTTACGAGTTTTATTGCCTGTTATTCTCACAAGTATACCTGTTTTTTTGGTAAATAAAGAGAAAACTTTAAGTCATTACAAAGATAAAACAAACTAGATAGCCATAGCCCCTACTATATATTTCTGCGAAATCTCCAAAGCATTTACTGGAACCTCTCCAAACCGCATCAGGCCAATTGGTGCATTGATCCACTTGTTGGCCATCAAGTCAGCTACCTTATTCGCCTCACGTGGAATAAATCCAACAACATCACTTTTTTAGACCTTATTTTTAGCCTAGGCCATCATGTATTCATGTCCCTCATATTTTAAAAATATATAATTAATGTATTATTTTATTAATTTTATAAAAATAAATCATTGTCTAACCAATGAATTCTATTTTGGTGTTGCTTTAATTAGTAATTGCAAAAAAAGAAAAAGAAAAACTCCATAAGTATTAAAAAAGTAAGAACATAATGTAATGATAAAAAAATAAAGCACTAACTACATAATTATTATTTTTTAAATAAACCAATTTATAATTATCCATTAATTTGAAGTTAAATAATTAGATGAGTAATAAATCACTAAATAGCCATAAATTTCTTAATACGAATCGATTGCCTTTTTACAAAAAACAGTAATTATGCACCTAGATAATAATGAACATAATTGCTTGCTCGCTCATTCTTTCAGTTTCTAACAGTCTAAATTTTACTTTTCAACAGGTACTTAGTTAACTAACATTCTAGATGTAAATATTAAGCATAATAATAACACATCAAGTATGCATATAAAATTTTCACATTGTGATCAACATTGCTTTTTTTTAATTTTTTTCCAAATTCATGGATTTATTAGATGTATATATTTATAATCTATAATATATAAAAAACTATGAAATCCATTTTTTTAATAGACAAGAATGCTCTTTATTTTCAACTATATTAGTAAATTAACATGTAAAAATATTTATAATTTAATTTAAAATTATTAGTTATAACTCTATTTAAAAATTTGATAATTTTATTAACTTTTAAAATAGAGTTATAACTTGAATAAAAGTCTAAGCATACTCACTACCAATAAATTAAAATAATTAATAATTAAGGTTAAAATATTATTTTAAAAAATTCTGAAATATTTTATTTTTTATAAGTAATTTTTTTATTTTCATATTTATTAACGTAATAAAATAAAGTTATACTTGAATAGAAATCTAAGTATATAAATAGAGATTGATTTTATCTTTTAGTTATCATCTAATTACTGTTAGAGTTAGATATCAATTAAAAATTAAGCTTAGATCTATAAATAGCATCCGTTAGTAGCCTCCGAGAAAATCATAGGTAAAAAGAATAAAAATTATTAATATTAGTAAGTTAAAAGTATTTCAAGAAGAAATATTAATGGCATCGAAGAGTACCAAAGAGACATGCAAGATCATTTTCATTGATGATGACATTATATAATATTATGTTATTTTTAAAAAAAATTTATAAGTTTTTTATTTTGTACCAAGCAAATACTCTTTTATACTCTCATTTTTATCTTCTTATTATTATTATTGTTGTTTGTTTGTTGTTGTTATTATACATGAAGGTGTAAATGGATGAGAGAGATTTTAAAATAGTAAAAAATATTTACCATATAAAATTTTAATAATTATTTTTTAATTATCATTATCAAATTTATTTATTAATTTAATGTTATCTCCCGTATTAATCATGAATTATTATTATAATTCATGTTTGTTGTTTTACTTTTTTTTTAATTTAATTTAATATTATATACTTTATAATATAGTTCTAATAGTTTGCATTCCCGTTTTAAATTAATTATAATGTGAAAATATTTAGCGTATAATATATTTTAGTTTTGTAAAATTGTATTTATTATTTCATATAAAAATAAAATAATCAATCTGTAATGAATTAGTAGAATATTATTTTGATATAAAAACAAAAAGGTTTTCTTTTTCATCCTTAGTAAAATTATGTAATATAAAGTTATATATATATATATATAATTGGACGGGAATGAAATTGTTTGGGATCAAACCAAAGCTCTCATGCCTACAAATGTAATGCTCTTCCTATTGAGCCAAGAGATTGATGGCTATGTAATATTAAGTTAATTGTGAAAATTATGCGTATTTACTGAAATAATTAAATATTACATTCTATATAAATTTTAAAAATTATGGAAAATATTAAATGTATAATGATATTTTTATTTTTAAATAATTATATTTTAACATATTAAGATTTAATGAAAGTTTTTTAATATAATTAAATTTCATAATTATTTTTGTACACTTTTGATTCAAATATTATAATTATTTTTGTACACTTTTAATTCAAATATTATAACATTTTTTATTAGTTTTAATTTTAAAAATTAGGTGAAATTTAGAAATAATAATTAATAAAATTAAATCGTGAGATATGTGAAATACAAAGGACTTATAGTGTAAATTAAAAAAAGGCAAATGAATCCATTATATAAATTGATTTGGACTAAGGGACTTTGTAACGCCCCAAAAATATATGTATATGTTTCTGCGTTAATTTGACTCAATTGAGTATCTGCTTGGGTATGTGTATGAGGTCCCAAGTTCAAGCTTGACTTGGACAGATTTTGGCATATTTTTATGAATAAAGCTCAACCCTTGGTTAATAGGCTTATAAATAATTATTAGTAAAAATGTATCAGAATAGGCCTGCTAATCTGGTGGTTAAGATGTGTGTTGGTGTGTTAGAGGTCTAGGATTCGAATCTTTGTTGTAGCAGGGTATTATTTTAGCTACAAAATATTGGCTAGAGTTTGTATTTGACCAAAAATATAAGTAGTGGGTAGTTGGTGGAGAGAATTAAGGAGAAATAGATTGGGGGTTAACAATTTCGTTGAATGCGTACTTTCTTTTTAGAAAAATTCAGCTACCCTTCTCCCTTTCCTCTCTTTTTGCTGTTGATTCCCCCTTTTACTCCTTGTGTTGCCGAAATTCCTTTGTTTCCCTCCTTGTTCGACTTTACATTCTTTCTTGCTTGCAATCATCGTGCTTTTTCACTATTGGGGCGCATGTGGTAAGTTTTCGGTTCACTCACTTATATGTTACTCTAGTTAAGTGTTTAATGGGGTTTTGGTTGCTGTTTAAGAGTCACTCGTGAGGTTGGTATCAACGGTTCGTCGAGTTGACTTGAAGTGGTTAACGTTCTGCTAGTGGTAAGTCGACTTTTCATTTCGGGATTAGTTAAGGCTCGTTTTTGGGTTTCTAAAGGGTTGAATATTCTGATTATAGGTGCTGGTGTTCTCAAGATTTTGTAAACAACGAATTTGAACCAGGTGTGTACCCAAAAACACTGAAAACGAGAATCGACGAAAGCCAAAAAAATGAAACTATCGATGCCACACGGGCGTGTGGTCGCCCGTGTGGTAGGTCGTGTGCCAGTACACTGGGGTGTGATTGACGAGGCCAAGCCAGACGTGAAGGACATGGCCATGTCACACACGACCTCAACCAGCTGAGGCATGTGGGCCACACAGGCCTTATGGAATTTTGGGCCAGGCCATGCAATCTACACAGCCAAGGCCAATTTGGGCTGTGTAGGCCACACAAGTGTGTGGGCCCACATGGGCAGGCTACATGGGTGTGTGAGCCCAATTTTCTAAGATACTTTGAATGGTTGCTCGGCTTGCCCAAGTCGACTGGGACCTATCGTAGGGTCGGTGAGAGTTACTTGACCCTTAATTTCATAATTTGACTATGTTTTATATGTGCTTTAGCATGCTCACTGATTTGTACATATGGTCTGCTAATTGCATATTTGCATGTCATGTATTGTACGCTGCATTACACCGAGATTGGGTTAATATATATGGAGGAAGTATTCTGAATGGCTCCTAAGCTTGATATCTGGCAGCACAGCTACAATTATCTGATTATGTAACGCATTCGGTACTGCATGGTGTGTAGGGATGGGTGGGTCGATTTTATCCCCACATGGTGTGTAGGGTTAGACAGAGTTGGTGTGTAGAGGCTGGTGGGTAGGACTCTGTTTAATCTATTATGTTCTACATATTGTAACTGAAATGGGCCAATGCCCTAATAAATATGTATCTGACTCTGCATTTGGGTGGGCTAAGGCCTACACTGATTCTGTAAGGGGCTCCAGCCCAGATTGATTGTGATTATGATCTGATGTATGTCTGTATGCACATTTTCTGAGAGGATTAAACACTGCATTACGAAAACTCACTCTTTTCTATTTAATCTGTTCAGGTACTCCCCAACATTAGCGGATCGGTGTATTGGAGAACTCGACAGTGGCCACACGTAATAACTTTAGACTATTTTCATTGGCTTTTTTGGTTTTGGATTACTTGTTTATTTGGGGTTTTATTGTAATTTTTGGACTTTGGACTTTTTGGCTTTTAATTTCAGCTTTTGAACTATTGGTGTTTTTATTACTAATAAGCACGATTAAAATTCAATTTTCTCTAAAGCAAACAGATTTCCTGAAATTGAAGATTTTCTAAAGCTTCTACGTAAAAGAGATATGTTTTAAAGCAAACCAGTGAGAACACGTTTTTTTGGACTAAGTAAAAGATAATAACTGAAACAATTTTAATGTATCGATGCATTTTCAAAAATACTCTCATATTACATCGCCAGATTCGGCCACAATGTCCAGGCCGGGTTTGGGGTGTTACATTTAGTGGTATCGGAGCCAGGTTACAAAACTCGATTGTGGATTTGGGTTTTAAAGATTGGTTTTAAAGAATGATTTGTAAATAATTTGGAATATTTTTTAAATAAGTATGTTGTATACCGAGTCTCCGGTGCCGATCCTGTAAGTTTTTAAAACTCTGTTTAGAATTTTTTGAAAGTATGATTAGAATATACTAAAACTACTTTAGGTAGTATACCATACTGAAAACACTCTAGGAAGTGTAAACTGAAACCAGTAGTGAGACTACGATTCATGATAACAGACTCTAAACTTCTGATACTGTATTGCATAAAATATTTGTTAATAAAATATCGAAACTGTTAACTAATGCATAAAACTGTTAATATAGATAAATTCTAAAAATTTATGATGAGCGCACGTGGTACTCGTGGACGGGGTACTAGAGGCCGTGGTAAGGACCATAGAGGGGCTCGAGCTGAGTGTTTGGCATCTGATACTATCCTAAATCTAGATACTAGCGAGACGCCGGTATCACCTGCAACAAAGATTGGGTCTGGGAGTCATGATCGTGCGGCTGGGGACGGCACACTATCCCAAGCTATACTACAGATTTTGGAGAGGGTCACTAGGCACAACACTGAATCTGGGGGCTGTAGGTAGGTTACGGAATAACCCCTGTCCAATGGGGCTGAGTTATTCAGAGGTGTTGCTGGAGTTGCCCCTAACGTGGCTGAGTATTGGATGGAGACCATGGAGAGAATTATGGATGACCTGGATTTTACTGTTGAGCAGAAGCTTAAGAGGGCTGTTTCTCTATTGCGTATAAAGCATACCAGTGATGGCTCACAATTAAGGAGGGCACTCAGCCCGACTGATTAACCTAGGATTATTTTAAGGCTACGCTCCAGGGTAAGTATGTGGGGGCCAGCTACATTGATGCCAGGAGGAGTAAATTCCTTAATCTCACCCAGGAAGACTGTTCAGTAGCCGAGTATGAGGCCGAGTTCCTGAGGTTGAGCCGTTATGTGAGAGGCATGATGGTGACTGATTATGAGCACTGTGTTCGGTTTGAGGATAGTCTCAAGGACAATTTTCGAGTTTTGATAACTCCGCAGAGGGAGCGTGATTTCTTTGTTCTACTTGAGAAGGTGAAGATTGTCGAGGAGGTTAAGCGCGCTGAGTGCCAAAACTGAGAGAAAGGAAAGAAAAAGAGGGAATTAAAGCCCTCGAGTTCTGTGATGAGGCCTAAGAAAAAGGCCAGGCTTAATGGGCCCATGAGAGTTAGGCCTTCTATTGTACCTACTGGGGTGGCGCTATATGGGCACTGTAGTAGACGTTATCCGGGCAAGTGTCGGAGGACTACTGGGACGTGCTTAAGATGTGGGTCGACTAAACACGGTGTTTAAGATTATCCGTTAAGAACCGATCAGATGCAAGCTCCGGGTTCTATTACTACACAGCCGCTGAGGGTAGTTCAGTAGCCACCTAGGGGTTGTGGTCAGGCTAGGGGTAGTAACGGCATGGCTCGAGAACAGAGAGCACTAGACAGAGGTGCTAGACCGACTGAGGCGAGGCAGCCATCTTTGGTTTATGCTGCTCGTCGCCGTGAGGACCAAGATGTTTCAGACGTCATTACGGGTATGTTTTTTGTAACACCCCAAACCCGGCCTAGACATTATGGCCGAATCTGTAATGGCACATTGGAGTTAATTTTGGAAAAAAACATAGTTTTATCGACTAAAGATCATTTGTGTTAAAACCTCGATGTGTCCTTTTAGAAAAGCTACTTATCTTACTCATTTGACGAATTTCAGGATTGTTAAGCAAAACCATATGTCTTACTAATATTCTTACTACATTTTGAAAATAGTTTGTAGTGGATGTTTTTAAAACAGGTTACGTGGCATGGTATTGGAAAAACATTTGCCTTTTAAAATCTGAGTCTTAGTGCTAACAGATTAAAGTCAATTTAAATAAAATCCCAAATAATAATAAAAACTTAAAACGGCTTCATTACATAAATTTACCGAATAAATTTACTTTTACAAGAATCAAAATGAAAGCATTAACAGTGGTGTAGCCATCTCCAAGTCCCTCACAGCACCGGCTCATCTAAGGATTACCTGCACAGATAGGAAGCGAAAGGTGAGTTTATGGAACTCAGTGTGCAATCCCTACTTATCAAGAAATCAACATACAATGTTACACAATTGGGCCTAAGCCCATATCAGTCGCAATATCAATGTGGCCTTAGCCCAATACAGTATCAGTATCAGTATGGGCCTTAGCCCATCTCAGTACAGTATCATAAATGCATACAAAGATCCTACCCATCCATCCTCTACACTCCACTCCATCCAGCCCTACACTCCACGTGGGGATAAAATCGACCCACCCATCCCTACACTCCAGAATAGTACCGGTCTTGGCACAAACAGTATGTGTAGCAGAGCTGCCAGTATAGGCTTATAGCCTTTGAGTACACTTCCTCCAATATCATATATCCCACCCCATACAATGCAATATAATATAAATGTACATAAATAAGATGGCATGCTCAAACATTCATATATCATATAGGGCTGTTTCCGTCATTTACCTCATAGGGGTATAACAATCATAACATAAATTAGGGTCTAGGTGTACTTACTGACCCAATAGTAGGTCCATAGTCGTCTCGTACGACCTGTGCCACCTTAACGATTAAACAGTGAAAATGGGCCCAAGCCCATAATACGGCCCACGTAGGCCCACACACTCGTATGGCCCAATAAGCCCAAATAATGGCCTTGGCAGTGTAGACACACAACCGGCCCAATAATCTCCACACATCTGTGCTGTTTACCCATGTATAGCCCACGAGCACATGGGGCCCACACAGCCCATTTCGGCCCAACGTGGCCTAAAATTACCTAAGCCCACGAAATCGCTCGTGGTGGTCTCCACATTCCCATGCTTGCGCTTTACCGTTTAGGTGACCACACGAGCGAGCACACGCCCGTGTGGCATCAATGATACTAGTTTTTCGGCTTTAGCCGTTTCACAATAGAGATAGTATGATTACAGACCTTATGCGATTGGAGTTAATCCACGCTCCATATACTTTCTCTACCTGAAGATAAATCAGTATAAACCTATTTAGTTACTTTACTCAAATATTAAAAGAACTTAACGGAGTTTCAAAACAAACACTGACTTCTTACCCCAACAATAGTAATCGCACCTTCAACTTCCGGAAAAGAATAACAACCGCCTTCAATGACCCCCTACACATAAAAATCACCCTCTTTTTAGAAAAATCTAGGTAGTGGGTAGTCAGTGGGTAGAACTAAGGAGAAATAGATTGAGGGGGTTAACAGTTTCGTTGAATACTACTTTCTTTTTAGAAAAATTCTGCTACCCTTCTCCCATTCCTCTCCTTTTGATGTCGATTACCCCTTTTACTCCTTGTGCTGCCGAAATTCTATTGTTTCCCTCCTTGTTTGAATTTACATTCTTCCTTGCTTGCAATTGTCCTGCTTTTTCACTGTTGGGGCACGTGTGGTAAGTTTTCAATTCACTCATTCGTATGTTACTCTGGTTAAGTGTTTAATGGGGTTTTGGTTGCTATTTAGGAGTCACTCGTGAAGTTGGTATCAATAGTTCGTCAAGTTAACTTGAAGTGGTTAACGTTCTGTTAGTGGTAAATTGAGTTTTTGTTTCGGGATTAGTGTTAAGGCTCTTTTTTGGGTTTCTAAAGGAGTTGAATATTCTAATTATAGGTGTTTGTGTTCTCAGGATTCTGTAAATAGTGAATTCGAACCAAGTGTGTACCTGAAAACACAGAAAACGAGAATTGGCGAAAGCCGAAAAATGAAACTGCTGACGCCACACGGGTGTGTGGTCGTCTGTGTGGTAGTACACGGGGGTGTGATTGACGAGGCCAAACCGTGCGCTAAGGACACAGTCGTGTAATGGTCAGGTAAGGCTGTGTATGACACATGGGTTCAACCAACTGGGTCGTGTGGGCCACACGGGCGTGTGGAATTCTAAGCCAGGCCGTGTGGGTCCAATTTGGGCCGTGTGGGCCACATGGGCGTGTGAGCCCAATTTTTTAAGATACACTGAATTGTTGCTCGAGTCGCCCAAGTCGACTAGGACCTATCATAGGGTCGCTGAGAGTTACTGGAACCCTGATTTCGTGATTTGACTATGTTTTTACGTGCTTTAGCATGCTCACCGATTTGTACGAATGATCTACTAATTGCATATTTGCATGTCATGTATTGTATGCTACATTGCATTGGGGTTGGGTTAATGTATATGGAGGAAGTATTCTAAAAGGCTCTTAAGTCTGATATCTACCAACACAACTACAATTATCTAATTATGTGCCGCATTAGGTACCGCATAGTGTGTAGGGATAGGTGGGTCGATTTTATCCCCACATGATGTATAGGGTTGGACGGAGCTGGTGTGTAGAGGCTGATGGATAAGACTTTGTTTAATCTGTTTTGTTCTGCATACTGTAACTGAGATGGGCCAAAGCCCTAATAAATATGTATCTGACTCTGCATCTAGGTGGGCTAAGGCCTACATTGATTCTGTAAGGGGCTCCGGTCCAGACTGATTATGATTATGATCTGATGTATGTCTGTATGCACATTTTCTAAGAGGATTAAACACTGCATTACGAAAACTCACTCTTTTCTATTTAATCTGTTCAGGTACTCCCCAACATTAGCGGATCGGTGTATCGGAGGACTCGACGGTGGTCACACGTAATAACTTTAGACTATTTTCATTGACTTTTCTGGTTTTGGATTACTTGTTTATTTGGGGTTTTGTTGTAATTTTTGGGCTTTGGACTTTTTGGCTTTTAATTTTGGCTTTTGAATTGTTGGTGTTTTTATTACTAATAAGCACGATTAAGATTTAGTTTTCTCTAAAGCAAACAGATTTCCTAAAATAGAAGATTTTCTAAAGCTTCTGCGTAAGAGAGATATGTTTTAAAGCAAATCAGTGAGAACATGTTTTTTTGGACTAAGTAAAAGATAATAACTGAAATGTTTTTAATGTATCGATGCATTTTCAAAAACACTCTCATGTGACATCGCCAGATTCGACCATAACGTCCAGGCCGGGTTTGGGATGTTACAGACTTATTATGGAAATATGCCATCAACAAATGGTATAAATGTTATATATTTTTTCTCATTTATTGAGTCGTTTTTCGAAAAGAAATATATGCTTAATAAAGTAGCTATACACCGTCAACTCAAAAAATTTACAATAATGAAGTTAATTGAAAAATACAATACACTATACATGCAAAAACATTAGTAATTAGAAGTGATACAAAATATTAGCTAAATTCAATAACAGTAATAAATCATATTAGAAATAAATATTAAATTGAGTAAAAGAAAAACTGTAAAGAAATAATTAAATTAGTTTAAGAAAAATATAGCTTCTTATTTCTTGTGGCATATATGTGCCTTGAGGTGATCCCTACTCCATCTATGAAGTAGAAGAACAATAATAAATATTTTATTATTTCTTGACGTTGTGTACGAACACTACTGTCTACTTTCAATTTATGTTGATTTGTAATTTTTTTATTGAAATTACTGTAATTTTGGACTAAAAAAGAACCATTAGACGATATAACCTATGTATAATGCTTTAATATCTAATCTTTGACTATATCTCTGAATTTTAGGGAATAATTATTAAAGATTTATTTAATCTTATGTATTTCGAAAAGAATTGTTTATGATAAGTCTTTTTAAATGAATTCTTTTTTAAAATTAAGTTTGATTTTATTAAAATACATTGCAGGTTTACTATTTGTCATTTTACCATGTCTTTTTTCTTTTGCAAACGTAAATTACAATTTGTTAATATATAAATTACATAATTTGCTAGATAATTATGACACCCCAAAAATGAAAATTGAAGCTATAAATATCAACAACATAAATAATATAATTTGTTAAGATAATATTCATTATTTTTCACCTACATAATTCTTTTTAAAAGCATTATCGTTAATAATTAAATATTTACGTTATTTTATATTATTAGTTTAACTATTTTTAGTCAATTTTTAAAGATTTATTTATTATAATGTATTCTATCAAAATGTTTATGGTAATATTTTTTAATCAGATATTTAAAATTAAGTATATTAACATATTCTTTTTTATGCAAACGTAAATTACTTAAAATACATGTTTAAGGTTTTTTAAATTTCAGCAAATATGTATTAATAAATAATTAAAAATTATTTAATATTGAGTCTTCAAAATTGGAATATAGATACACATGGCAAATTATTAGAGTGCCAATTGGCTATATATAAATGGTGCCACATTGGATTGTTTCTCAATATCTAACTTCATATTACTATAGTATATATATTTTTATATTATTTTCAATTTTTTATTTAAAAAATATTTTTTTTAAAAGATTTACTTACATCAAATATGCAACCTTTTGAATATAAGTAAAATTTTGAAAATTTCATATTTAAATAAAATTTTGACTTTCAAATTTAAATTCTTGTTCATCTCCACAAAATTCTCAAATTAAGAGATCGAGGTGCAAACCCAAACTATCCAAAAAAATTCTCAACCAAATTCATCACCAAAACAGACCATCACCCATGTTTTACATACTGAGACTATTAAACAGCCTAGTACAATGCCTTTCTTAACAAAAGCCAACATATGAGACACTCTTGGCTCATATATTTCAAGTATGACACCCAATACAAATTCTCAAATTGGTTTCAAGAATGGTGGAACTAATATAGATCATCTACTTTTAATATCCTACTAGAAAAAATCCAAAATTTATGGCTCAAATTTTTTGAGAAATTTCAACTAGAACCAGACCAAAAACACAAATACAAAACAATCTATTTCTTTTCAAAATTGTGTATTTCTTAGATTGTTTTCTAGAATTATGCTTATGAATAGGACCAATACATGGGACTCCCATTATTAGTTCGAAATTTAAGAACAAAATTGTGGGACAAAGTCAATGGCTAAAAATATGATTCCAAGTATCTAGATAAAATTTTCAATAAAAATCCAAGATTATGCAAGTCCGCTAACCTAACCCAAACTACTGCAAAATTTCTTCAAGCCAAATTGACATACAGTACATTGTTGGCTCAAGCCAAAAAAAAAAAAGAATACAAAAAGCTTATGGCTAAAATGCTCAACTCAATGGATTTTAACTTAGAAGATAAAAAATCCTTGACATCTTTAATCAAAACAATTGATCTTGTAGATGGTACCACAACAATGACAACTAGCAAAACTAGAAAAAAAGGGAAGAAGAAAAAGAAGATAATTGTTTTGAAGTAATTGTCTGCAACCTTCAAAGATTCCCTGCATGCCTAGAGATATTGTTCCAAAAGAAGATAAGAAAGTCAAATAGTAAAGATTCCCTGGAAGACAAGAGGCAGAAATGAACAATAATGATTCTCTGTAAAGAAAAAATGAAGATTAATGAAGATTAATATTAACGTTTTTTTGCAAAAATTCTTTAAAAAACAACGAAGATAGACACTAGAGATTCCTTGCAAAAGTTTTGTAATGTAGGGAATATGTCCTCTGCAATTATAATAATAGTCTAGAAAATGATGATAAAAGTATTTGTAATAATGTAAGGGATTAAATTCCCCAACAAGGACATTGTAAAGTGGCAAGAACCTTGTAACATCTTGAATTAGGGTCTAGTCGGAACAATTGTTTTGAGACCACAAATTTGAAATAAAAATAATTATTTTATGATAATTTGATGATCCATGATATGATTGCATGTTTGTATAAAATTTTCATGCAGAAATTTATGCCTAAAGTGTCCAATTTGAAGTTAGGGACTAAATTGAATAAGTTGCAAAACTTGAGTTCTAGAAGCTTTAAGCATGAAATTGCTATGGATTATTAATTAGAGGTCCTTAAATAGTAATTTGACCAAGTTTTAAAATTTTGGACAAAAATGGGCATGAATAGGAAAATTTTGAAAGAAAAGCCTTGAGGGCATTTTGGTCATTTAGTAATTAAAAGAATAAAAAGGGAAAAATCAAGCAACATTTGCTCATCTTCTCCATGCCATAGCCGAAATTCCTAAGGGTTCCATAGGTAAGGTTTTTCAACATTTCAAGCTTGATAGTAAGTGCACCCTAGCTCTGTTTTTAATGTTCTTTACATTTTTGAGATCTTTGAAGCATGACCTATCCATTTCTACCCTTATTTTGAAGTGGGGTTTATGTTCAAAAATATACCCATGTATGACATGCATGCATTTTGATGTTTAATGGAAGAATATGAAAGTTTGATGTGTGATAAACATCTTTTACAAAGTGATTTTGCATGAAAACACCTAAAAAGGACTTATTTGTAAAAGTTGTAAAATGGGTAGTAAATATGTTAAATAAAGAAAAATGTGGGCTGCTAGGAGTAGGAATATGAATCGACTAGTCTTGGGTATAAAATGCATGCACTTCGTTTTACGAGCCTAAAGACCAATTTATAAATAAGTGAAAAGTTAGGGGTAAAAAGGTAATTTTACTAAAGTATGTATTATGGGTCGATTCGAACAATGTATGTATTAAATAAGTTAAATTTGGTATTATAGATCAAGAAAAACGTGATTCGGGTCTTGATCAGGGGAAAAGCAAGGTTTATGAAGAATATGCTCGTTTTCATCATTTTGTACCGAGGTAAGTTCATATACAAATAATGTGATGTTGTAACACCCCTAATCCGTATCTGTCACCGAAATAGGGTTACAAGGCATTACCGGATATTACACATCAATCACATACATTTATGCGATTATTATCGTAAACTATATACAGACATTCACATTTATCCCTTACAAGGTAATACGAAACCTTAAAACATGTATAAGAGTGGTCCGAGACTAAACCAATCACATATAAAAGCTTACTTACACTTAGAAAAAAATTTTGCAATCACAGGTCACACGCCCGTGTGAACAGGTCGTGTGACTTACACAGTTATCAAACACGCCCATCTCATAGGCCGTGTGAAAATAGAGCATACATACTGACTTGTACCACACGGCTAGAGACATGCCAGTGTGCCTTGACCGTGGTCGAAACTGATTTGGGTCACAAGGCTAACCACACGCCCGTGTACCCTTTGAAATGGCCACACACTCCCATATGCCAAGGTTGTGTGCCTCACACGGCCAACAAACACACCTGTGTATCTAGGCCGTTCTCAAGATTGACTTTTAATTGTAGGACTACCCCAAGGGACACACAACCGTGTAACATGACCGTGTGTCGCACATAGATGAGACACACGCCCGTGTCTCTAGCAGTGTGGACAAAAATAGGCCATTTACAAAGCCAATTTGCCACCCATTTGGGTCCTCCCTACAAGTCCAAAATCAAGCATTATATAAGCAACATTTTCAACCAAATTTAACTCCAAACATGTATCAATCAATCCATAATATCATCAACCAATTTCATGTTCATTCTTTATCCTAAAACATACCAAAATCACATGTCAAACATTACCAAATTCTCAACTATAAACATACCAAAATGACTATTTCACTTGGCCATATATATATCTCAAAACATATCACATTATTTACCATTTCAAATCGTATTCAAATAACTAATTTACTATCAATGTTATACTCATCATTTTACCTATAGGAATATGAACCATAAGTCAAAAATACATCCAATATTTACCTCAATGTTCAAACCAAATAATGTAACCAATTACACCATACATATAAACCATGAAACATGCTTCCTAAAATGAGCTTAATACATAACCGAATATACACAATATTAGCATCATGATTAAGCCATTTTTGCATGGCTATATATATACTCAAATCAAAATGAACCATATCAAAACTAGCCTATACATGCCACATAACCGAAATTCAAAGCTTTTATTTACTGAAGCGATAACCGGATAGTGTGATGACGTCTTCTACAACTTCCAACCCAAGCAAGTCTCTGAAACTCTATAGACATAGGAAAAACACACAAAGTAAGCTTTGGAAGCATAGTAAGCCATAAGCAAATAAATCATTTCAATGATATTTATAAACCAATATCACTAAACCGAATTTAACAAATCTCAATCACATATACATTCATTGTACTCGTAAATTCGTATAACCACATTAAATAACTTCACTTAACTTATTTATTAATGAATGTATAACCATGCTTTCAAATTTGAATAACAATCGTTAGCTCAATCATATAAATCAAGCTCGCACATATTCATTACATCGCCAACCAAACCATGGTCATTTATTACAATTCATACATAAAGTTATATCAACTTCTTTATAAACACTTCCAAACTCGAACATCCATAATTCCCTTATTCACATAACCAAATCCGCATTTACGAATCATATAGCCAACCAAGATCAACTTTATGTTACTAATTATATATTACATACATAGCATACACCAACTCAAACATTTTAATTTTCTATCTGTTCAAGTTTTCGAACCAAGCAATCATACATCAAAGCCATGTTTCATGTTTCATAAATTTCATGTCCGAAACATAGGACCATAATTTCATATAACAAGCGTATATAACACATCATTCACTTATATACATTCATATTATTTCTTTTCAAATTTCTCATATGGTCATATGATACATACTCACCTTTCATTTCTAAATTTCATAAAAAAATCACACGTACCTGAATCAGATACAATTTCACATAATTATTCATTTCTTGAAATGCCCGTTGAACCATTCAGAATCAATAAGGATACTCGGATAGCTCATAAGCTTGTACAATGCCAACGTCCCAGACGTGGTCTTTCATGTAATCAAATATCGATGTCACTGTCCTAGACAGGGTCTTGCATGAAATCATATACGATGCCAATGTCCCAGACATGGTCTTACACGTAAATCACAAATCGATGCCAATGTCCCAGATGTGGTCTTACATGATAACACATATCAGAATCCTATGTCATGACATATGTATCCTAACTATTCCTATGGTTCGTAAGGGGCTTTTCAGACGTCGTCACCTTATTGGAACTTTCTCAATTTCACATATTCAATCATTCCACGCTCGAAACAGATTCTCCAAAGCTCAATTCAATTCGAAAACATAAATATATTTATTTAAAACTCAATTCGACACATATAACGCACATACATTTCAATTTAACAACATTTATTTACTTATGAACTTACCTCGGATGAAGACGAAAGAACTGGATGACTATTCGACAACTTTAAATTTCCCCCGATCCAATTTTGATTTCCTCTTTTCTTGATCTAAATTAATATAAATTAAACTTATTTAATCACACAAGTACTCAAATTCACCCAAAAAACATAAAAGGGAAATTTGCACTTTAGCCCTTAACTTTTTACATTTTTCACAATTTAGCCATTATTTCACAAAACACAAAATACATATAATTTCACTAAACTCTAGTATAGCCGAATTTTAATAAGATTCATAGTAGCCCATTTCTTTCAATTATTCCACATTTAGACCACTCAATTTACAAAATTCACAATTTAATCCCAAATAGATATTTTTACTAAAAATCACTTAATTAAACATGGTAATCTATCAACACATATTTATTTTTCATCATCAAACCACAAAAACAACAAGCTATCAACAATGGTAAATCTCAAAATCATCATCGAATCCGAAAATCAAGGCATGGGCTAGCTAAAACACGAAGCAACGATCTCAAAAACGTAAAAATTATCAAAAATCGAACAAAATCCATACCTCAATTTTAACTTCAACGTGCCGAACCCTTGAAAAAAGTAAATGGCTTCCTTTTCTTTTCATATTCAGTCATAAAAGATGAACACCCACTTACTTATTGATTTGTTTTATTTATTTCTTATTAATATACCTTTTACTATATTAACCTTTGTAATTTAATTAGAAAACCATATAACATAAGCCCATAACCGTCCATCCCATGGTATAATGGCCAAATTACAACATAAGGATCCCATCTTTAATTAATCAAAGCAATTAAACACTTTAACAATTAGAATGCCACTTTTACATTTTACGCGATTCAGCCCTTTTATCAAATTAGACAACTAATCGGTAAAATTAAATCACAAAATTTTCACACATATCAAATAACGTGTTGTAATTACCAAAAATAATATTAAAAATATTTTTTGACTCTGATTGTGGTTCCGAAACTACTGTTCTGACTAGGGTCTAAATCGGGCTGTTACAACTCTCCCTCGTTAGGGATTTTCGTCCCCGAAAATCTTACAAAAAAATAGATTAAGAATTTGCTTCCACACAGTACATTTCAAATTCACACAAAGCTTTGGATTTCAATCTCTTCAATCTCACAACTAAAATTCCGATCTGTCTTTCACTATACGTCATATCAAGCTGAAACTGCTTCTAACTGTATTAAATTACTCTCATCTTTTGCTCAAAATTTTTGATGGCATTACTCCCCTGAATCATTTTCTCACAAAGATTGGTCCAGAAACAACGGATAACTACAACCATACGATCCATCATACAATGTTGGTTTTTATAATCACATGATAGCTTAACAAACAACAATAATCTTTCTTAGTTGCTTTCAAACTCTAAAACATAGGGACAAATAAATATTTTGAGAATTTTCAAAACAACCTCGTACTCACAGCTTACTGTAGTTTCTCCTAGAATTACCATATAAATTTTTAGATCTTAATCTGAAACAATGATGACTAGCACCATGTGCAAACTGACAGTCTCTAAAATGAATAACTCGGCTAATTTATCAAAAGAGAAATCTATACGTACGCTAAGACTTATTCAGACAGTTAACAATAATTCAGATAACATTTATCTTTTTCAATGATAAGGGATAATCCCGATAAAAAATTCATCAAAATTCTATTTCATCATTACTCAGAAATCAAAACATGCTGAAATAGTCCTGAAGACGCTTAATAATTAACTTTAACCTGTTGATAGCTCAAACATTTAAATGCAAGGTCAGAAATATTACGTTTTATGCTCATTTATCAATACTACTTCTCAGATTATCATGCATCTTGTTACTCTTATTTGAACAGGCTAATTGACACTGTGAGCCACCTGCAACAATGGTTATACAATCTCAGAGCTTCTTGGTATACACACTCTATCTCGAAGCAACAAACAATCATTGATTTCACATCTGAAGTTTTGAATCAGAAAAAAATTTATGCTGAACCCCTTTTTAACTTATAATTTGATAATACATTTCTAAGTTTCGTGAATTCACTTAATAAGCATCAATTTTAACTTCTAATCCAGCTAACATATATCATCCATTGATAAGATCAATCATGTATTCATCGTTCATAAAGCACACAAAAGTTTCTTATTTAGATCATTCGAAACTATAATCATTTCTCTCGGATAATAATATTTACTTACAGACTCAAAATTTTTTCAACAATTCGAGTTTAACTGTAACGTCAAACTTTTTAAACTCTTGTAATCATCAAATATGTCACATAACTCTTTTCATACAAGTTTAACTGTATAGAATCACAAGATATCTCTATACACTCTATTACTAGAACACACTTCAAATCGTTCATTGACGCATGACTGAAAATTTTAAACTTTTTCTTCAACCTAAACTGAACTAGTACTGATGTTTCGGTTGACAATATCTCCATGAAAAAGGAAAACTTCAACAATCGAACTAACTTTAATTTATCACAACATTTCTTGGTTAGAGTTGTTCCGATATATATAATTCTATATCAAGTCTTCAAGAATACGAATTCTTCTTCCAGACCATCCCTCAATTCACACGTGTACGTTTAAAGTTTATTTCCAATCCGGTGAATAGATTCAAACACATATAACCCAGTTAAATTTTCAATCAAATAATTTTAGATTAGATTAAACTACTGAATTTGTATTTTCGAAGGGATCTTTTCTTCTTGTTAAAAAGGATAACCCAAATATATCATTATACAGATGCCACAATTATCAAATAGAAATCATGATGTCATAATAAGACCAACGTCTTACTCGTAACAATATATAATATCACAGCTGTTAATAAAGCATTTGAACCCAGAAGAAAATCAAATATGATTTGAACAGCAACCACTGCAGAAGCACAACTTTTATAATGACAATGGTACTGCAGTACTCCAAATTTCAGAACAGAAATTATGACTACAATAGATATAGCCATTTTCGTCAAATAGATATCTCTTATAGATAATCACATAGAATCATAAGAAAACCAAAATAACGAAATTTTCAACATCTAAAGCTACACAGAATATTAGAAAATTATATAGAATGATATCAACCACGATGATATCCTAGAAAATGTTTGGAAAGAACAATATCACTCATAAATACTGGAATCCACAGTAACAGAAGTAATATAATCTTCACGTATTTTAAACAAAACAATAGCCAGTAGAAATAGAGTATTAGCATCATACAGATTTTACCATCGATTTTCATATCCACACAAGGGAATAAATAACAAAGAAATACATAGCAATGTCGAATATAACCCAAACAAACCAACGAAACTTTCATCTATTAATATGTTTAGCTAATGGTCTCATACGATAATAATTCTTGAAACTTATCTGTAACACCCCTAACCCGTATATGTCACCGGAATAGGGTTACAAGGCATTATCAGATATTACACATCAATCACATACATTTATGCAATCATTATCGTAAACTATACATAGACATTCACATTTATCCCTTACAAGGTAATACCAAACCTTAAAACATGTATAAGAGTGGTCTGGAACTAAACCAATCACATATAAAAGCTTCCTAACACTTACAAAAAAATTTTCCAATCACAGGTCACACGCCCGTGTGAATAGGTTGTGTGACTCACACGGTTATCAAACACGCCCGTGTCATAGGCCGTGTGAAAATAGGGCATACATACTAACTTCTACCACACAGCCAGAGACATGCCCGTGTGCCTTGGCCATGGTCAAAACTGACTTGGGCCACATGGCTAACCATACGCCTATGTGTTTAGCCCGTATACCCTTCGAAATGGCCACAAATGCCCATACGCCAAGGTTGTGTGCCTCACACAACCACTAGACGTGCCCGTGTGTCTAGGTCGTGCTCAAGATTGACTTTTAATTGTAGGACTACCCCAAGAGACTCACGACCGTGTGTCGCATGTAACATCCTTTACCCGTACCCGAGACCGGGACAGGATACAAGGCATTACCGAACACATACACAGTCATTCATGCAAAAATTGGGTCATAAAATTTTCATCCAAATTAAAACTTTTCAAACATATGTATATCGTCCCTTATATAGGCCTTCGAGGCCTAAAGCATACATCAGGGTGGTTCGGGACTAAACTGAGAACTTTCGATAAACTTTTGACAACTTAGCAAATTTCTTACTTTGGAGAATCACATGCCCGTGTGTGTTAAACTGTTTGGTCACACAAGCCCGTGTGGCTTGGGAAACGCCCGTATCCTCAGCCCGTGTAACTCTTTGTTTGTAACATCAGCAAAACGATTTGAACCACACGGCCAGGCCACACGCTCGTGTGCTAGGCTGTGTCCTCCATACGACTGAGACACATGACTGTGTCTCTGCCCATGTGGCTAACACTTAGGCTATTTTCCAAGCCTTCATGTTTCCCATAAACCCTTACAACCTTATACACATCAAACTCAAAACTCATGGCATCATTTTAGTGATTAAACACCCTTTATTAAGAAACATTCAACACTAGCTCGTCATTATACATATGTTCCACCTACTCATGATAAACTAGTCTAGCCACATTATTACACATTTATTTGACCTTGTCATCTCATTAATCACTTATACTATTAAACTATAGTTACTAACTTATACATCAAACATCCATGTTCAAGGCGCTATCATCTTATTACCATATTACATGTTTAATTCATGGTTATGACCACCTCTATTGGTCATAAAACTTGCATTCAACACATATGACATATTACCAACCATGCATGGTAAACAAACATATTTATATCATCACATCATACGCATTAAAATTTAACATGATTAGCTAGAATTACAAATCATAATCAATATGAGCCACCTCTTATGGCCATATACAACAGCTCGATATAGGGCAATACATTTAGCCAAATAATAATAACACATGTCATAGAACTAAGTCCCTATACATGCCACTCACTTGATATTTCTAACATATGTATCACTACTCCAAAGGTATTGGCTTGATAGTGTGATGCTGTCTCTGACGATCTCCAACCCCGAGCCGACCTGACAATACTAAAAGAAATGAAAATGAGGGAGTAAGCTTTACGCTTAGTAAGCTCGCATGAAAAGCAATAAGCAATGTATTAACATGCTATTTTTCAATTCCTTTCTATTTATTCAAAGTCTAGTTAAAGCTATTTTCTCGAATCATGATCACTAAATTATTTATATCTGGAGCTACGGGACTCCAAATTGAGAATTGTTAATTTTACCAGAAACTAGACTCACATATCTTCTTACCACAAAATTTTCAGAATTTTTCATCTAGCCAATAAGTATAGTTTATTCTTTAAAGTCACCCTTATTTTGCTGTCTAATAGTTCTGACCCCTCTTCACTAAAAATTAATTATCTCTTCGTACAAGATTTGGATAATGTTCCTATTTGTTTCTTTCGAAAATAGACTCAATAATAATTTTAGGAATATAAATTATAACCTATAATTCTTTTTGTACAATGTTTAATAATTTTCCCAAATCAGAACAGGGGATTTCAAAATCATCCTGACTCTTTCTCACAAAAATTCAAATATCTCAAACTATGAAATTATTTTGCTTACACCGTTTCTTTTATATAAAAATAGACTCAACAAGTTCTAATTTCATATATTATTCAACCTCTAATTCAATTTTCATGATGTTTTTTGTGATTTTTCAAAGTTACAAAATTGCTACTGTCTAAAACTATTTTATTACAAATTTCACCTACTCCATTCCACCTTACCGAAAGTTCTCTCAACTATCGAGCACATTGCTCATAAATTTTCACAAACATATACCTGCACTTATTCATCACATGGTTATGTTCACATGTATTTTCACTTAGTCGATTTCTCGTTGAACTCATCAGAATAATAACAGATACACGATTGCCTGCACATATTACCACCCCTGTAATCGAAGCTATCTAGTACGCAGAGTAGCTAGCACTTAGTACTACACATGCGACCAACAATCCGGTACACGTAGTAGCCTGCACTTAGTACCATACACGTGACCTAACCATCTGATACACGTAGTAGCCTGCACTTAGTACTACACACGTGATTGAAGTTGTCGGGTACGCATAGTAGCCTGCACTTAGTACTACACATGCGACCTAACTATCTGCTACACCTAGTAGCCTGCACTTAGTACTACACATGTGTTCTTACAATGGATTATTCGTATCATTTCTATTCCTAAGGTTCAACCGGGAAATTCCTCACTTTTCAATAGTTAACAAATTCATTCATAGTTTATTTCGATTCGTAATCTACACCAAATGATCATTCTATAGGCATCCACGTCTAATATAATAATGAAATATAAGAACATAAAAAGAATCAATATATTATTTACATACAAACTTACCTTCCTTTTCACTCTTTCACAAGTTATCCAACTTAATAAAACATCATATTATATCAAATTTTCAATATATTCAGCTATTACAGAGCAAGTCATTAATGATTGAACCATCAAACATTTCATGTGCTACTAGTCATATATCATTGTTCTCACAAATTTTATATACCATTCTTTCATAACTTTTCAATATATTAGATCATGCAATTTGTGCCATAATAATATATAATTTTCAATTCAAATATAGCATTGAAATATTATTAACACACGAACTTACCTCGCCACCAAAATAGCAAAAAGGAACCTAACAGTCGATTTTCCATTTTTCACCCAATCTAGGTCCAATCCTCATTTTCCTTGATCTATAATATCACATTTAGTCCAAATATTAGTCACATTATTTAATGTGATCCAAAAATCACATTTTGAAAAAATTACGTTTTTGCCCCTAAACTTTGTCAAAATTACACTTTTACCCTTGGCTCGTAAAGTGATTTTTATTCAATTTTGTCACTCTATAGTCCTAGTTGAACCATTTTCTTAACTATAGAAAACTACAATTCTCATCAAAACCCTTTTATACTAATTTTACAACTTTTATAAAATGGTCCTTTCGGACATTTTCATCAAAAATCGCTTAGTAGAAGTCGTTTATTTAACACCCAATACTCATTTTCTACCATTAGACATCAAAATGCATGCATGTCACATATGGGTCAATTTGTAAACATGAACCCTAGCTCAAATTAATGGTAGAAATAGATAGATCTTATTACGGGGATTGCAAAAATGTAAAAATCATTAAAACGGGGCTAGACGGACTTACAATCGAGCTTGGAAGCTTGAAAAACCATAGCCATGGTTTCTCCATGCAAGTTTCAGCCAAGAGATTGAAGATGGACAAAAATTGGCTTTTAATTTTGTTTTTAATTCATTTTAATAACTAAATGACCAAAATGCCCTTAATGAAAAAACTTTGGAAACATCCCTAACCATGTCCATTTTTGTCCACAAACTTAACCAATGGTCTAATTACCATATAAGGACCTCCAATTTAAAATTTCATAACAAATGGACACCTTTAGCTTGTAGAACTCAACTTTTACACTTTTTACGATTTAATCCTTTTGACTAAATTGAGTGCCCAATTCGAACGAAATTTTCACAAAATCATTCCGTGAAATTGTAGACCATAAAAATATAACAAAAATAAAATTTTCCTCATTGGATTTTTGGTCCTGAACCACTGTTTTGACTAGGCCCAAAATCGGGATATTACATTTCTCCCCCATTTAGGATTTTCGTCCCCGAAAGTCTTACCAGAAAAGTGGTTTTGGTTTTTCAGTTATTTTCCTCAATCCTATGATAGATGTCAAAGAAATTTCACTCAAGCTGAGCTTTTACTACCTATATCTTAAATTCCACATAAAATAATCATGAGTGGTTTTGGCTTTACAACACTTTCACTGAAACTTAATCTCTATCAAAAAGTTCATGTACTCAAAAGTCCGATCCATACTATCATGTTACATATACATTCATACTTGAATCTTTTTCAAATTCGAATAGTGAAACTAGCCAGTTCATCTCGGCCTCATACTCTTTATAATTCCACACAGTCCAATTATTTGCCAATTCAACTCTCAGTTACCTTTCATTTCAAATCCTCCTCTGGCTTTCCCATGAAATCATGATATGAAACCTGAATCTCAATCTGATTAGTGGAGACTAGAATCTCAAGATGTCCAACATTCATAATGACATGAAATTCCTCAAACCTAATAAGTGAAAATTCAGTACATACCAGCATGATTTACATATCTCGTCAAATATTTAAAAGTAAGCTACATGACATTTTTCTCTCTCAAAGACAAGGATGATCCTGATAGGGCCTTGAGGATAATCCTTTCTCATTTTCCATCCTAATATCAATACTGGTAGAGATAACTCTGGTAGAACCTGATGCTCAGCTTTAACCCCCATTAACATTTCAAATATTCTTACACAAGGATCATACAATAACCATCTCATCATCTTTTTTATACCCAAGTCATTTTCACTACAGCAAATTCAGGACTTTCTATGACATCAAAAACTTTAAGCTATCACTTGTCTTATTGTTTTAAAGCACATCACCATTCATACAACAATACATCACTAAAATTTACGAAGTCTTTGCTCAACCCAAACTAGATCAGTTCAAAGGCTTCGGTTAATAATGTTTTCATCTGTCAAGCTTTGCCAATCATGAATTAAGCCATTAATTTCACAAGACGAAAATTTTACCACTTAAGCCTTTGCCAATGTTAAATCCTTATACGAAAATTTAGAGACATCCAAATACTAAGATCACCAGATCACCATGATCAAATCAGAAGCATAATCATACTTGATATATATATCGTAAGCTAAAAGTCATACTTTAACTATAAGCCATGTTTGAAAAGTTGCGAGATAAAGATGACCAAGAATTCAAGATAAGGAAATCGATAATGGAGAAAGCTAGAATATAGAAATCCAACATAAAGAAATCCAATATAAGAAAATCCAATCAGACTGAAAATGCCTTTGTCTATCATTAAGATCAGGGAACATTTCCATATTAAAAAATTCATCAGAGAATATACAACCACTACAACAAATTTCTAGAAATAAATGGACTCCTAAAGTGCCTTACGAGCGATAGCTATCATCTGCTCATTGTAATTACCATACCCAAACATCTCACATTCGAACATTATTCCTTTAACTATTTTCTGCATCAAAATTTCCATATTATTCTTTTCACTAAAGGAGATCAGCTCATGAGAGAATTTCAATCAATACATTTCTCGACATCATACCAGGATAGATCGTTTTACCAAAATTAACCTTTTTCACTAACTGTGATGTTGCGAAAAGTAAACAATCTTTCGATCAATCCAATATCTTTCTAGCTTATGTCTATACTTATCAACCCATTCTTAATCTCTAATAATGCTTGTAACCATTCTATCACTGAACTATTTGGTTTCTTACCCAAGAACTCATTCAACACAAATCTCAGGAATTTCCATTATAAAACACCACTTTGGTAAGGGGGAAGGAGTTGTAGGGCCTCTGACTCGACTCTCATATACATATACATGTAACACAATTTTGATCATCATAGCAACATCATCACAATCATGTCATTCATTTCGGGTAAACTAACTTTTATATTGATTTTACGCCCACTTTCCAGTTATCTCATTTTAACAAGTATACTTATGCTTGTTTTTTGGATGACTTTACTTATCTATTCATTTAATCATACAAGTCTTGCACATGATATCATACAAGGGCCAACAAACATAGATAAGTTTATCACAATCTATACTTTTACCTCATACATCATCATTTAGACATATCATTATAATCATATAAATCAGTCCAAGCAATTTAACACATTTCTCAAATTATACGAGCTTTC